>NC_052163.1:37451602-37774102 GCF_902713615.1 Scyliorhinus canicula
TGTGTTCACCGCTCTCCCCCCGCACTGCTCCACACTGGGTTCACCGCTCTCCTCCCACACTGCTCCACACTGTGTTCACCACTCTCCCCCCCGCACTGCTCCACACTGTGTTCACCACTCTCCCCCCGCACTGCTCCACACTGTGTTCACCACTCTCCCCCCGCACTGCTCCACACTGTGTTCACCGCTCTCCTCCCGCACTGCTAAACACTGTGTTCACCACTCTCCTCCCACACTGCTCCACACTGTGTTCACCACTCTCCCCCCGCACTGCTCCACACTGTGTTAACCACTCTCCCCCCACACTGCTCCACACTGTGTTCACCGCTCTCCTCCCGCACTGCTAAACACTGTGTTCACCACTATCCTCCCACACTGCTCCACACTGTGTTCACCGCTCTCCTCCCGCACTGCTAAACACTGTGTTCACCACTCTCCCCCCGCACTGCTACACACTGTGTTTTTTTTTTATAAATTTAGATTACCCAATTATTTTTTCTCTTAAGGGGCAATTTAGTGTGGCCAATCCACCTACCCTGTACATTTTTGGGTTGTGGGGGCGAAACCCACGCAGACACGGGGAGAATGTACAAACTCCACACGGACAGTGACCCAGAGCCGGGATCAAACCTGGGACCTCAGCGCCGTGAGGCGGTTATGCTAACCACTAGGCCACCGTGCTGCCCCTGCTCCACACTGTGTTCACTGCTCTCCCCCAGCACTGCTCCACACTGTGTTCACTGCTCTCCCCCAGCACTGCTCCACACTGTGTTCACTGCTCTCTACCCGCACTGCTCCACACTGTGTTCACCACTCTCCCCCCGCACTGCTCCACACTGTGTTCACCACTCTCCCCCCGCACTGCTCCATACTGTGTTCACCGCTCTCCCCCGCACTGCTCCACACTGTGTTCACCTCTCTCCCCCGCACTGCTCCACACTGTGATCACCGCTCTCCTCCCACACTGCTCCACACTGTGTTCACCTCTCTCCCCCGCACTGCTCCACACTGTGTTCACCGCACTCCTCCCACACTGCTACACACTGTGTTCACCGCTCTCCCACCTCACTGCTCCACACTGTGTTCACCGCTCTCCCCCCACACTGCTCCACACTGTGTTCACTGCTCTCCCCCCGCACTGCTCCACAATGTGTTCACCACTCTCCCCCCCGCACTGCTCCACACTGTGTTCACTGCTCTCTCCCCACACTGCTCCACACTGTGTTCACCGCTCTCCTCCCACACTGCTCCACACTGTGTTCACCGCTCTCCTCCCACACTGCTCCACACTGTGTTCACCGCTCTCCCCCCACACTGCTCCACACTGTGTTCACTGCTCTCCCCCCGCACTGCTCCACACTGTGTTCACCACTCTCCCCCCGCACTGCTCCACACTGTGTTCACCGCTCTCCTCCCACACTGCTCCACACTGTGCTCACCGCTCTCACCCCGCACTGCTCCACACTGTGTTCACTGCTCTCCCCCCGCACTGCTCCACACTGTGTTCACCGCTCTCCCCCCCGCACTGCTCCACACTGTGTTCACCGCTCTCCCCCCGCACTGCTCCACACTGTGTTCACCACTCTCCCCCCGCACTGCTCCACACTGTGTTCACCGCTCTTCCCCCGCACTGCTCCATACTGTGTTCACTGCTCTCCCCCTGCACTGCTCCACACTGTGTTCACCACTCTCCCCCCGCACTGCTCCACACTGTGTTCACTGCTCTCCCCCCGCACTGCTCCACACTGTGTTCACCGCTCTCTACCCGCACTGCTCCACACTGTGTTCACCACTCTCCCCCCGCACTGCTCCACACTGTGTTCACCGCTCTCCCCCGCACTGCTCCACACTGTGTTCACCGCTCTCCCCCGCACTGCTCCACACTGTGTTCACCGCTCTCCTCCCACACTGCTCCACACTGTGTTCACCGCTCTCCCCCGCACTGCTCCACACTGTGTTCACCGCTCTCCCCCGCACTGCTCCACACTGTGTTCACCGCTCTCCTCCCGCACTGCTCCACACTGTGTTCACCGCTCTCCTCCCGCACTGCTCCACACTGTGTTCACCGCTCTCCTCCCACACTGCTCCACACTGTGTTCACTGCTCTCCCCCCTCACTGCTCCACACTGTGTTCACCACTCTCCCCCGCACTGCTCCACACTGTGTTCACCACTCTCCCCCCGCACTGCTCCACACTGTGTTCACCGCTCTCCCCCCGCACTGCTCCACACTGTGTTCACCGCTCTCCTCCGCACTGCTCCACACTGTGTTCACCGCTCTCCGCCCGCACTGCTCCACACTGTGTTCACCGCTCTCCCCCCCGCACTGCTACACACTGTGTTCACCGCTCTCCCTCCCGCACTGCTCCACACTGTGTTCACTGCTCTCCCCCCGCACTGCTCCACACTGTGTTCACTGCTCTCCCCCCGCACTGCTCCACACTGTGTTCACTGCTCTCCCCCCGCACTGCTCCACACTGTGCTCACCGCTCTCACCCCGCACTGCTCCACACTGTGTTCACTGCTCTCCCCCCGCACTGCTCCACACTGTGTTCACCGCTCCCCCCCCCGCACTGCTCCACACTGTGTTCACCGCTCTCCCCCCCGCACTGCTCCACACTGTGTTCACCGCTCTCCCCCCCGCACTGCTCCACACTGTGTTCACTGCTCTCCCCCCCGCACTGCTCCACACTGTGTTCACCACTCTCCCCCCGCACTGCTCCACACTGTGTTCACCGCTCTCCCCCCGCACTGCTCCATACTGTGTTCACTGCTCTCCCCCCGCACTGCTCCACACTGTGTTCACCACTCTCCCCCCGCACTGCTCCACACTGTGTTCACTGCTCTCCCCCTGCACTGCTCCACACTGTGTTCACCGCTCTCTACCCGCACTGCTCCACACTGTGTTCACCACTCTCCCCCCGCACTGCTCCACACTGTGTTCACCGCTCTTCCCCCGCACTGCTCCACACTGTGTTCACCGCTCTCCCCCGCACTGCTCCACACTGTGTTCACCGCTCTCCCCCGCACTGCTCCACACTGTGTTCACCGCTCTCCTCCCACACTGCTCCACATTGTGTTCACCTCTCTCCCCCGCACTGCTCCACACTGTGTTCACCGCTCTCCCCCGCACTGCTCCACACTGTGTTCACCTCTCTCCCCCGCACTGCTCCACACTGTGTTCACTGCTCTCCCCCCGCACTGCTCCACACTGTGTTCACCGCTCTCCCCCCGCACTGCTCCACACTGTGTTCACCACTCTCCCCCCGCACTGCTCCACACTGTGTTCACCGCTCTCCTCCCGCACTGCTAAACACTGTGTTCACTGCTCTCCCCCTGCACTGCTCCACACTGTGTTCACCGCTCTCTACCCGCACTGCTCCACACTGTGTTCACCACTCTCCCCCCGCACTGCTCCACACTGTGTTCACCGCTCTTCCCCCGCACTGCTCCACACTGTGTTCACCGCTCTCCCCCGCACTGCTCCACACTGTGTTCACCGCTCTCCCCCGCACTACTCCACACTGTGTTCACCGCTCTCCTCCCACACTGCTCCACATTGTGTTCACCTCTCTCCCCCGCACTGCTCCACACTGTGTTCACCGCTCTCCCCTGCACTGCTCCACACAGTGTTCACCTCTCTCCCCCGCACTGCTCCACACTGTGTTCACTGCTCTCCCCCCGCACTGCTCCACACTGTGTTCACCGCTCTCCTCCCGCACTGCTCCACACTGTGTTCACCGCTCTCCCCCCGCACTGCTCCACACGGTGTTCACCGCTCTCCCCCCCGCACTGCTACACACTGTGTTCACCGCTCTCCCCCCGCACTGCTCCACACTGTGTTCACTGCTCTCCTCCCGCACTGCTCCACACTGTGTTCACTGCTCTCCTCCCGCACTGCTCCACACTGTGTTCACCGCTCTCCCCCCACTCTGCTCCACACTGTGTTCACCGCTCTCCTCCCGCACTGCTCCACACTGTGTTCACCACTCTCACCCCGCACTGCTCCACACTGTGTTCACCACTCTCCCCCCACACTGCTCCACACTGTGTTCACCACTCTCCCCCCGCACTGCTCCACACTGTGTTTTCCGCTCTCCCCCGCACTGCTCCACACTGTGTTCACCGCTCTCACCCGCACTGTGTTCACTGCTCTCCCCCCGCACTGCTCCACACTGTGTTCACTGCTCTCCCCCAGCACTGCGATCACCGCTCTCCCCCCGCACTGCTCCACGCTGTGTTCACCACTCTCCCCCCCGCACTGCTCCACACTGTGTTCACCACTCTCCCCCCGCACTGCTCCACACTGTGTTCACCACTCTCCCCCCCGCACTGCTCCACACTGTGTTCACCGCTCTCCCCCCGCACTGCTCCACACTGTGTTCACCACTCTCCCCCCGCACTGCTCCACACTGTGTTCACCACTCTCCCCCCCGCACTGCTCCACACTGTGTTCACCACTCTCCCCCCGCACTGCTCCACACTGTGTTCACTGCTCTCCTCCCACACTCCTCCACACTGTGTTCACCGCTCTCCCCCCGCACTGCTACACACTGTGTTCATTATTCTCCTCCCGCACTGCTCCACACTGTGTTCACCGCTCTCCCCCCGCACTGCTCCACTCTGTGTTCACCGCTCTCCTCCCGCACTGCTCCACACTGTGTTCACCGCTCTCCCCCCACTCTGCTCCACACTGTGTTCACCGCTCTCCCCCGCACTG
The DNA here is from genome assembly GCF_902713615.1 of Scyliorhinus canicula. NCBI lineage: Eukaryota > Metazoa > Chordata > Chondrichthyes > Carcharhiniformes > Scyliorhinidae > Scyliorhinus > Scyliorhinus canicula. The sequence goes on from NC_052163.1 coordinate 37,456,322, forward strand.
TGTTCACTGCTCTCCTCCCGCACTGCTCCACACTGTGTTCACCGCTCTCCTACCACAATGCTCCACACTGTGTTCACTGCTCTCCCCCCTCACTGCTCCACACTGTGTTCACCACTCTCCCCCGCACTGCTCCTCACTGTGTTCACCACTCTCCCCCCGCACTGCTCCACACTGTGTTCACCGCTCTCCCCCCGCACTGCTCCACACTGTGTTCACCGCTCTCCTCCCGCACTGCTCCACACTGTGTTCACCGCTCTCCCCCTGCACTGCTCCACACTGTGTTCACCGCTCTCCCTCCCGCACTGCTCCACACTGTGTTCACTGCTCTCCCCCCGCACTGCTCCACACTGTGTTCACTGCTCTCCCCCGCACTGCTCCACACTGTGTTCACTGCTCTCCCCCCGCACTGCTCCACACTGTGCTCACCGCTCTCACCCCGCACTGCTCCACACTGTGTTCACTGCTCTCCCCCCGCACTGCTCCACACTGTGTTCACCGCTCCCCCCCCGCACTGCTCCACACTGTGTTCACCGCTCCCCCCCCGCACTGCTCCACACTGTGTTCACCACTCTCCCCCTGCACTGCTCCACACTGTGTTCACCATCTCCCCCCGCACTGCTCCACACTGTGTTCACCGCTCTCTACCCGCACTGCTCCACACTGTGTTCACCACTCTCCCCCCGCACTGCTCCACACTGTGTTCACCGCTCTCCCCCGCACTGTGTTCACTGCTCTCCTCCCGCACTGCTCCACACTGTGTTCACCGCTCTCCTACCACAATGCTCCACACTGTGTTCACTGCTCTCCCCCCTCACTGCTCCACACTGTGTTCACCACTCTCCCCCGCACTGCTCCTCACTGTGTTCACCACTCTCCCCCCGCACTGCTCCACACTGTGTTCACCGCTCTCCCCCCGCACTGCTCCACACTGTGTTCACCGCTCTCCTCCCGCACTGCTCCACACTGTGTTCACCGCTCTCCCCCTGCACTGCTCCACACTGTGTTCACCGCTCTCCCTCCCGCACTGCTCCACACTGTGTTCACTGCTCTCCCCCCGCACTGCTCCACACTGTGTTCACTGCTCTCCCCCGCACTGCTCCACACTGTGTTCACTGCTCTCCCCCCGCACTGCTCCACACTGTGCTCACCGCTCTCACCCCGCACTGCTCCACACTGTGTTCACTGCTCTCCCCCCGCACTGCTCCACACTGTGTTCACCGCTCCCCCCCCGCACTGCTCCACACTGTGTTCACCGCTCCCCCCCCGCACTGCTCCACACTGTGTTCACCACTCTCCCCCTGCACTGCTCCACACTGTGTTCACCATCTCCCCCCGCACTGCTCCACACTGTGTTCACCGCTCTCTACCCGCACTGCTCCACACTGTGTTCACCACTCTCCCCCCGCACTGCTCCACACTGTGTTCACCGCTCTTCCCCCGCACTGCTCCACACTGTGTTCACCGCTCTCCCCCGCACTGCTCCACACTGTGTTCACCGCTCTCCCCCGCACTGCTCCACACTGTGTTCACCGCTCTCCTCCCACACTGCTCCACATTGTGTTCACCTCTCTCCCCCGCACTGCTCCACACTGTGTTCACCGCTCTCCCCCGCACTGCTCCACACTGTGTTCACCTCTCTCCCCCGCACTGCTCCACACTGTGTTCACTGCTCTCCCCCCGCACTGCTCCACACTGTGTTCACCGCTCTCCCTCCCGCACTGCTCCACACTGTGTTCACCGCTCTCCCCCCGCACTGCTCCACACTGTGTTCACCGCTCTCCCCCCCGCACTGCTACACACTGTGTTCACCGCTCTCCCCCCGCACTGCTCCACACTGTGTTCACTGCTCTCCTCCCGCACTGCTCCACACTGTGTTCACCGCTCTCCCCCCACTCTGCTCCACACTGTGTTCACCGCCCTCCTCCCGCACTGCTCCACACTGTGTTCACCACTCTCCCCCCGCACTGCTCCACACTGTGTTCACCACTCTCCCCCCGCACTGCTCCACACTGTGTTCACCACTCTCCCCCCACACTGCTCCACACTGTGTTCACCACTCTCGCCCCGCACTGCTCCACACTGTGTTCACCGCTCTCCCCCGCACTGCTCCACACTGTGTTCACCACTCTCCCCCCGCACTGCTCCACACTGTGTTCACCGCTCTCCCCCCGCACTGCTCCATACTGTGTTCACTGCTCTCCCCCCGCACTGCTCCACACTGTGTTCACCACTCTCCCCCCGCACTGCTCCACACTGTGTTCACTGCTCTCCCCCTGCACTGCTCCACACTGTGTTCACCGCTCTCTACCCGCACTGCTCCACACTGTGTTCACCACTCTCCCCCCGCACTGCTCCACACTGTGTTCACCGCTCTTCCCCCGCACTGCTACACACTGTGTTCACGCTCTCCCCCGCACTGCTCCACACTGTGTTCACCGCTCTCCCCCGCATGCTCCACACTGTGTTCACCGCTCTCCTCCCACACTGCTCCACATGTGTTCACCTCTCTCCCCCGCACTGCTCCACACTGTGTTCACCGCTCTCCCCCGCACTGCTCCACACTGTGTTCACCTCTCTCCCCCGCACTGCCTCCACACTGTGTTCACTGCTCTCCCCCCGCACTGCCTCCACACTGTGTTCACCGCTCTCCCCCCGCACTGCTCCACACTGTGTTCACCATTCTCCCCCCGCACTGCTCCACACTGTGTTCACCGCTCTCCTCCAGCACTGCTAAACACTGTGTTCACTGCTTCCCCCTGCACTGCTCCACACTGTGTTCACCGCTCTCTACCCGCACTGCTCCACACTGTGTTCACCACTCTCCCCCCGCACTGCCTCCCACACTGTGTTCACCGCTCTTCCCCCGCACTGCCTCCACACTGTGTTCACCGCTCTCCCCCCCGCACTGCTCCACACTGTGTTCACCACTCTCCCCCCGCACTGCTCCACACTGTGTTCACTGCTCTCCTCCCACACTCCTCCACACTGTGTTCACCGCTCTCCCCCCGCACTGCTACACACTGTGTTCATTATTCTCCTCCCGCACTGCTCCACACTGTGTTCACCGCTCTCCCCCCCGCACTGCTCCACACTGTGTTCACCGCTCTCCTCCCGCACTGCTCCACACTGTGATCACCGCTCTCCCCCCGCACTGCTCCACACTGTGTTCACCGCTCTCCCCCCCCACTGCTCCACACTGTGTTCACCACTCTCCCCCCGCACTGCTCCACACTGTGTTCACCGCTCTCCCCCCACTCTGCTCCACACTGTGTTCACCGCTCTCCCCCGCACTGTGTTCACTGCTCTCCTCCCGCACTGCTCCACACTGTGTTCACCGCTCTCCTCCCGCACTGCTCCACACTGTGTTCACCGCTCTCCTCCCACACTGCTCCACACTGTGTTCACTGCTCTCCCCCCTCACTGCTCCACACTGTGTTCACCACTCTCCCCCGCACTGCTCCACACTGTGTTCACCACTCTCCCCCCGCACTGCTCCACACTGTGTTCACCGCTCTCCCCCCGCACTGCTCCACACTGTGTTCACCGCTCTCCTCCCGCACTGCTCCACACTGTGTTCACCGCTCTCCTCCCGCACTGCTCCACACTGTGTTCACCGCTCTCCCCCCGCACTGCTCCACACTGTGTTCACCGCTCTCCCCCCTGCACTGCTCCACACTGTGTTCACCGCTCTCCCTCCCGCACTGCTCCACACTGTGTTCACTGCTCTCCCCCCGCACTGCTCCACACTGTGTTCACTGCTCTCCCCCGCACTGCTCCACACTGTGTTCACTGCTCTCCCCCCGCACTGCTCCACACTGTGCTCACCGCTCTCACCCCGCACTGCTCCACACTGTGTTCACTGCTCTCCCCCGCACTGCTCCACACTGTGTTCACCGCTCCCCCCCCCGCACTGCTCCACACTGTGTTCACCGCTCTCCCCCGCACTGCTCCACACTGTGTTCACCGCTCTCCACCCGCACTGCTCCACACTGTGTTCACCACTCTCCCCCCGCACTGCTCCACACTGTGTTCACCGCTCTCCCCCCGCACTGCTCCATACTGTGTTCACTGCTCTCCCCCCGCACTGCTCCACACTGTGTTCACCACTCTCCCCCCGCACTCCTCCACACTGTGTTCACTGCTCTCCCCCCGCACTGCTCCACACTGTGTTCACCGCTCTCTACCCGCACTGCTCCACACTGTGTTCACCACTCTCCCCCCGCACTGCTCCACACTGTGTTCACCGCTCTTCCCCCGCACTGCTCCACACTGTGTTCACCGCTCTCCCCCGCACTGCTCCACACTGTGTTCACCGCTCTCCCCCGCACTGCTCCACACTGTGTTCACCGCTCTCCTCCCACACTGCTCCACATTGTGTTCACCTCTCTCCCCCGCACTGCTCCACACTGTGTTCACCGCTCTCCCCCGCACTGCTCCACACTGTGTTCACCTCTCTCCCCCGCACTGCTCCACATTGTGTTCACTGCTCTCCCCCCGCACTGCTCCACACTGTGTTCACCGCTCTCCTCCCGCACTGCTCCACACTGTGTTCACCGCTCTCCCCCCGCACTGCTCCACACTGTGTTCACCGCTCTCCCCCCCCGCACTGCTACACACTGTGTTCACCGCTCTCCCCCCGCACTGCTTCACACTGTGTTCACTGCTCTCCTCCGGCACTGCTCCACACTGTGTTCACCGCTCTCCCCCCACTCTGCTCCACACTGTGTTCACCGCTCTCCTCCCGCACTGCTCCACACTGTGTTCACCTCTCTCCCCCCGCACTGCTCCACACTGTGATCACCGCTCTCCCCCCCACTGCTCCACACTGTGTTCACTGCTCTCCCCCCGCACTGCTCCACACTGTGTTCACCACTCTCCCCCCGCACTCCTCCACACTGTGTTCACTGCTCTCCCCCCGCACTGCTCCACACTGTGTTCACCGCTCTCTACCCGCACTGCTCCACACTGTGTTTACCACTCTCCCCCCGCACTGCTCCACACTGTGTTCACCGCTCTTCCCCCGCACTGCTCCACACTGTGTTCACCGCTCTCCCCCGCACTGCTCCACACTGTGTTCACCGCTCTCCCCCGCACTGCTCCACACTGTGTTCACCGCTCTCCTCCCACACTGCTCCACATTGTGTTCACCTCTCTCCCCCGCACTGCTCCACACTGTGTTCACCACTCTCCCCCGCACTGCTCCACACTGTGTTCACCTCTCTCCCCCGCACTGCTCCACATTGTGTTCACTGCTCTCCCCCCGCACTGCTCCACACTGTGTTCACCGCTCTCCTCCCGCACTGCTCCACACTGTGTTCACCGCTCTCCCCCCGCACTGCTCCACACTGTGTTCACCGCTCTCCCCCCCGCACTGCTACACACTGTGTTCACCGCTCTCCCCCCGCACTGCTCCACACTGTGTTCACTGCTCTCCTCCGGCACTGCTCCACACTGTGTTCACCACTCTCCCCCCACTCTGCTCCACACTGTGTTCACCGCTCTCCTCCCGCACTGCTCCACACTGTGCTCACCGCTCTCCCCCCCGCACTGCTCCACACTGTGTTCACCTCTCTCCCCCGCACTGCTCCACACTGTGATCACCGCTCTCCCCCCCACTGCTCCACACTGTGTTCACCACTCTCCCCCCGCACTGCTCCACACTGTGTTCACCACTCTCCCCCCACACTGCTCCACCCTGTGTTCACCACTCTCCCCCCGCACTGCTCCACACTGTGTTCACCGCTCTCCCCCGCACTGCTCCACACTGTGTTCACCGCTCTCCCCCGCACTGTGTTCACTGCTCTCCCCCCGCACTGCTCCACACTGTGTTCACTGCTCTCCCCCAGCACTGCGATCACCGCTCTCCCCACGCACTGCTCCACGCTGTGTTCACCGCTCTCCCCCCGCACTGCTCCACACTGTGTTCACCACTCTCCCCCCGCACTGCTCCACACTGTGTTCACCACTCTCCCCCCCGCACTGCTCCACACTGTGTTCACCACTCTCCCCCCGCACTGCTCCACACTGTGTTCACTGCTCTCCTCCCACACTCCTCCACACTGTGTTCACCGCTCTCCCCCCGCACTGCTACACACTGTGTTCATTATTCTCCTCCCGCACTGCTCCACACTGTGTTCACCGCTCTCCCCCCGCACTGCTCCACACTGTGTTCACCGCTCTCCTCCCGCACTGCTCCACACTGTGATCACCGCTCTCCCCCCTCACTGCTCCACACTGTGTTCACCGCTCTCCCCCCCCACTGCTCCACACTGTGTTCACCACTCTCCCCCCGCACTGCTCCACACTGTGTTCACCGCTCTCCCCCCACTCTGCTCCACACTGTGTTCACCGCTCTCCCCCGCACTGTGTTCACTGCTCTCCTCCCGCACTGCTCCACACTGTGTTCACCGCTCTCCTCCCGCACTGCTCCACACTGTGTTCACCGCTCTCCTCCCACACTGCTCCACACTGTGTTCACTGCTCTCCCCCCTCACTGCTCCACACTGTGTTCACCACTCTCCCCCGCACTGCTCCACACTGTGTTCACTGCTCTCCCCCCGCACTGCTCCACACTGTGTTCACTGCTCTCCCCCGCACTGCTCCACACTGTGTTCACTGCTCTCCCCCCGCACTGCTCCACACTGTGTTCACTGCTCTCCCCCCGCACTGCTCCACACTGTGTTCATTATTCTCCCCCCGCACTGCTCCACACTGTGTTCACTGCTCTCCCCCGCACTGCTCCACACTGTGTTCACTGCTCTCCCCCCGCACTGCTCCACACTGTGTTCACCGCTCTCCCCCCGCACTGCTCCACACTGTGTTCACCGCTCTCCCCCGCACTGCTACACACTGTGTTCACCACTCTCCCCCCACACTGCTCCACACTGTGTTCACCACTCTCCCCCCGCACTGCTCCACACTGTGTTCACTGCTCTCCCCCCGCACTGCTCCACACTGTGTTCACCGCTCTCCTCCCACACTGCTCCACATTGTGTTCACCTCTCTCCCCCGCACTGCTCCACACTGTGTTCACCGCTCTCCCCCGCACTGCTACACACTGTGTTCACCACTCTCCCCCCACACTGCTCCACACTGTGTTCACCACTCTCCCCCCGCACTGCTCCACACTGTGTTCACTGCTCTCCCCCCGCACTGCTCCACACTGTGTTCACTGCTCTCCTCCCGCACTGCTCCACACTGTGTTCACCGCTCTCCCCCCGCACTGCTCCACACTGTGTTCACTGCTCTCCCCCCGGACTGCTCCACACTGTGTTCATTATTCTCCTCCCGCACTGCTCCACACTGTGTTCACCGCTCTCCCCCCGCAGTGGTCCACACTTTGTTCACCACTCTCCCCCCCGCACTGCTCCACAGTGTGTTCACCACTCTCCCCCCACACTGCTCCACACTGTGTTCACTGCTCTCCTCCCGCGCTGCTCCACACTGTGTTCATTATTCTCCTCCCGCACTGCTCCACACTGTGTTCACCGCTCTCCGCCCGCAGTGGTCCACACCGGGTGGAATTCGACCACTGTGCAATACCCTGAGTCTCCAGATTATAGCCCAGTGACAATACTGCAACACAAGCACCTCCCGACATGTGCATGTTTGTGTGCGTGGCAATGGTTGTGTGTTTGGTAATGTTTGTTTGTATGATAATGTTTCTGTAGGTAGGCATGTTATGTGTCAGGTGTCCATAGTGTGGGTGTGGTGGGCTATAATGCGTATGCTTATGATAAGTTATGTATGCTTATGTTGTTTTGGTTGCAACGTATATTAACACAGCTGCTTGCAAATAATTCGCTCTCAGAAGATCAACACGGTTACATATTCATAAAAACAAATGTTCAGATTGCGGTGAACCACTGTGTGCACCTGTATTAGGTGATGTAAGGTAGGACCTGCACTGCAGGTTCTCTGGTAGCCCCTGCTAGCTAGTTCCACCCACATGGAGCCGTATAAATATGTATGTCCTCCTGATCAGCCATTTCACCAGCTGCAGTAGGAGGCCACGCATCTGACTGTAATAAAGCCACAGTTGTACCAATCTGAGTCTTTCGTGCAATTGATCGTGCATCAATTATTACAGTCAGATTTACTAAGAGATGGATATCAGAATCAAACCAGATAGCCTGCAGCTGGATACGCACTCGCCCGATGTCAGAAAGGACTTTAATCACTGGCTAGCAAGCCCCACGCCGAGGAAAGCTCAGAAGATTCAGGTTTTATACTCCAGGTTAAGCTCCAACGTGTTCCCATTGATCCAAGACGCCCAAAATTACGCGGAAGCGATGGCACTCCTAAATGAGAATTACGCACAGAAAGCAAACACGCTCTTCGCCAGACACGTACTCGCGCTCAACTCCCTGGTGAGTCTATTGAAGACTTCTGGCCAGCTCTAATCCCACTCGTACGGGACTGTGACTGTCAGGCCATTACGGCCACTGAACATTCCAATCTCCTCATGCGCGACGCATTCGTAACGGGGATTGCGTCGGACCCCATCCGACAACGACTGCTGAAAGGGGCCACACGTGACCTAACGGAGACAAAAGCTTTAGCACTCTCCATGACGGTCGCATCTCGAAAACGGCCAGGCGTACCCCGCTCGACGCGCGGCCCACCCATCCTACCCGTTCTGGACCCCGCAAACGACCCCCCCGGCTGGGGCCCTGCCGACTCAATATGCCTGCGCCGCCCGCCAATCCGTGCACCCTGGGGGTCCCCGCTGCTACTTCTGCGGTCAGCAGAAGCACCCCCGCCAACGCTGCCCGGCCTGCGCCGCCACTTGCAAGTCCTGCAGTAAAAAGGGCCACTTTGCAGCTGTGTGCCAGGCTCGCGCAGTCGCCGCTATCACACCCGCAATCGCCCCCTCCCCACTGCCGAACATACAATGGCCGCCACCATCTTCTCCCCCCAGGTCCATGTGCGGCCAGTGAGCGCCACTATCATCTCCTCCCGGGGCCTAGTGCGGCCAGTGGGCATGCCATCCCCTCCCTCACTCCACGTGCGGCCCATGGGCGCTGCCATCTTGCCCCGCCCCCGCAACGTGCGCTCCATGGGCGCCGCCATTTTGTTCACTACAGGACCCCCGGACATCGCCATTTTGTCTCCCCAACGGGGCTGGAACGCCAGATCTGAGTCGCCGACGCTCTACATCTGAAACCTCGGACAACCACCCACAGCTCGCCTCGATGACACTGGACCAGTCATGTCCTCACAACCTGGCCACCGCGTCGACGACGGTGAAAATCAACGGCCACGTGACCTCTTGCCTGCTGGACTCCAGGAGCACTGAAAGCTACATACACCCAGATATGGTAAGGTGCTGCTCCCTCGCGGTCCACTCCGCCAACCAACGGATCTCCCTGGCCTCCGGATCCCACTCTGTCCCGACCCGAGGGTTCTGCATGGTCAATTTCACTGTCCAGGGCATAGAATTCAGCGGTTTCCTCCTCTACGCCCTTCCCAAACTCTGCGCTGCACTATTGCTGGGCCTGGATTTTCAGTGCAACCTCCAGAGCCTGACCCTCAAATTCAGCGGGCCCCTACCTCCACTCACCGTTTGCAGCCTCGCGACCCTCAAGGTTGACCCCCCCCCCTCCCCCTTTGCCAATCTAACTGCGGGTTGCAAGCCCGTCGCCACCAAGAGCAGACGGTACAGAACCCAGGACAAGACCTTCATCAGGTCCGAAGTCCAGCAGCTGCTTCGGGAGAGTATCATCAAGGCCAGCTTAGCCCCTGGAGAGCTCAAGTGGTAGTAGTAAAAACGGGGAAGAAACACAGAATGGTCGTGGACTACAGCCAGACCATCAATCGGTACATGCAGCTCGACACGTACCCCCTCCCTCGCATATCTGATATGGTCAACTAGATTGCGCAGTACCAGGTCTTCTGAACAATTGACCTGAAATCCGCCTACAACCAGCTCCCCATTTGTAAATCAGACCATCCCTCCACAGCCTTCGAGGTGGACAGTCGGCTCTATCAATTCCTTATGGTTCCCTTTGGCATCACTAACGGGGTCTCGGTCTTCCAAAGGGAGATGGACCGAATGGTCGACCGGTACGGTTTGCGGGCCACATTTCCGTACCGAGACAATGTCATCATCTGCGGCCATGACCAGCTGGGCCACGACGCCAACCTCGCTAAATTCCTCCGCACCGCCACTCTCCTCAACCTTACATACAACAAGGATAAGTGCATGGTCAGCACTAACCGCTTGGCCATCCTCGGCTACGTAGTCCAAAACGGACTTCTGGGGCCCGATCCTGAATGCATGCGACGCCTCACGGATCTTCCCCTCCCCCACTGCCCCAAGGCCCTCAAACGCTGTCTGGGGTAATTCTCCTACTACGCCCAGTGGGTCCCAAACTATGCGGACAAGGCCTGCATACAGTCCACTCAATTCCCCCTCGCGGCCGAGGCACAATACGCCTTCTCCCGGATCAGAGCACACATAGCCAAGGCCGGGATGCACACAGTAGACGAGACACGGCCCTTTCAAGTAGAAAGCGACGCTTCAGATGTCACCCTCGCTGCCACTCTAAATCAGGCTGGCAGACCCGTGGCATTCTTTTCCCGCACCTTTCATGCCTCTGAAATTCGGCACTCATCCGTCGAAAAAGAGGCCCAAGCTATCGTTGAAGCTGTGCGGCACTGGAGGCATTACCTGGCCAGCAGGAGATTCACTCTCCTCACTGACCAACGGTCGGTAGCCTTCATGTTCAACAACACACAGCGGGGCAAGATCAAAAATGATAAAATCTTGTGGTGGAGAATCAAGCTCTCCACCTATAATTACAAGATTTTGTATCGCCCCGGCAAAATCAACGAGCCTCCCAATGCCCTTTCCCGAGGTACATGTGCCAGCGCACAAGTAGACCGACTCCAGGCCCTGCATGACAGCCTTTGCCACCCGGGGGTCACACGACTGTACCACCTCGTCAAAGCTTGCAATCTGCCCTACTCCGTCGAGGAAGTACGGGCAGTCACCAGAGACTGCCAGGTCTGTGCAGAGTCCAAGCCGCACATCTACCAGCCAGACCGCGCGTGCCTGGTGAAAGCCTCCCGCCCCTTTGAACGCCTCAGCGTGGATTTCAAAGGGTCCCTCCCCTCCACCGACCACAACACATATATCCTCAGTGTTGTCGATGAATACTCCAGGTTCCCCTTCGCCATCCCATGCCCCGATATGACGTCTTCCACCATCATCAAGGCCCCCAACACAATCTTCACTCTGTTCGGATTCCCCGCCTACATCCAAAGTGACAGGGGATCCTCATTCATGAGTGATGAGCTACGTCAGTTCCTGCTCAGCAGGGGTATCGCCTCCAGCAGAACGACCAGCTACAACCCCCAGGGAAACGGACAGGTAGAGAGGGAGAACGGCACGGTTTGGAGGGCCGTCCAGCTGGCCCTATGGTCCGGAAGCCTTCCAGCCTCTCGCTGGCAGGAGGTCCTCCCTGATGCACTGCACTCCATTCGGTCACTGCTGCACACTGCCACAAATAATGCACCCCATGAACGTGTTTTTACCTTCCCTAGGAAGTCCACATCCGGGGTGTCGCTTCCGACTTGGCTCACAGCTCCAGGACCGGTCCTTCTACGTAAGCACGTCTGACTCCACAAGGCAGACCCCTTGGTGGACAGGGTACATTTGCTCCACGCCAACCCCCAGTATGCCTACGTGGAGTTCCCTGACAGCTGCCAAAATACTGTCTCCCTCAGGGACCTGGCTCCCTCAGGTTCCACTCCAACACACTCCCCCACACATGCGCCACCCTCCCCGCTCCCAACATTAGCCCCACCGGGTCCATCCCTCCTTCCCCTGCCCACGCAAGAGGACGAGGAAGATTTTGGCATGCCCCTGGAGTCATCCGACTACTGGCGAGCACCAACACCACCAGCACCGACATCGGCGACACCAGCACCGCCAGCACCGACATCGCCGCCACCGTTACGTCGCTCCCAGTGAACCGTCAAAACACCGGATCGACTTAACCTCTGACGGGCACCGGAACGTCAAAATGGACATTTTTTTTCCCCCCTCCCCACTGTAAATTATTTGCAAAACTGTATATCGTTCCACGCCACCCCGCCAGACTCATTTGTAACAGGGGGTGAATGTGGTGAACCATTGTGTGCACCTGTATTAGGGGATGTAAGGTAGGACCTGCACTACAGGTTCGCTGGTAGCCCCTGCCGGTTTGCTCTGCCCACTAGGAGCCGTATAAATATGTGTGTCCTCCTTCTGATCAGCCATTTCGCCAGCTGCAGTAGGAGGCCACGCATCTGACTGTAATAAAGCCACAATTGTACCAATCTGAGTCTTTCGTGCAATTGATCGTGCATGTTGTTATATTCCTGATCCAATAGAACCTGCGTATTTGAATATCAATGTAAATACTGCTGATGGGCTGAAAAGCATGCTCTGATCTGCTGAAACACTTAATGACAACAACATTCTTCATTTGTGTTTATTTTCTACTTTACTTTCAGGCAGCATGATTCAACTTGTGCAGGATGTTTGTTTCTGAACCGTGGAACATTTTTTGGCATCCATTCAATGAAAGATAACTTTTCATTTGACCGAAAAGCTATCTGAGGCACAGGTTAAACAATATGCTTCATGTTTGCTCCAGAAACAGCCTTAGAATTAGTTCCGCATCCAATAAAGAACTTAGGACTTGCTCTTATTTCCTGTCATTTTCTTTTTGTTTACCATCATGTTACCCCTCGCCACTGGGAGAGTGGGAGTGAACAATTGCTGTGGCTTCTATGTGTAGCATTTCATGTGTGTTTATGGCCTTACTATTGATAGGGAGGAGAGTGATTCTTTCTCCATGATTCCAGACCAGGAAAAATGTTCAAAATACTCTCACCTTCTCTGACATCTGAATTATTCGATTCCCCATAGAATGAAGAAATTGCCACAAAGAAATTAAGTTTCAAATTTCAGTCCTGTCAGCCTTGTTCTGAGGTTTAAAATGTACTGGATGAATGTCAATGGAATCATCTGTGTGTTCCTCGATTTAGAAACTTTTTGGGTGGAATTCTCCACAGCCCGACGCTAAAATCGGGATCAGAGAATGCCCCTGGATGCTCTGCCCCCTCTAAATCAGCGTCATTGGGACGCACGGCGTGCGCAGTCACAAGGTTGTTGATACGTCATCAGCCGGTCCAGCCACAGTGCTCCGCCGCCGCGGGCCACGTATGGTCCCAGTGGTCGGGGGCATGGCGTGCTTGCTGCAGGAAGAGAGAGAGGCCTTGCGGACATTGTCCAGCGCTGCCATACTCGGCTGAGATCCGTGCCGCTGGCCAGGGGGGCTTCTGTCAGGGTTGGAGGGAGTGGTGGAGGGTTGGGGGGAGGTGGGCTGTGGGGTAAGGGTAGGCAGTTAAGCATGGCCGGCACCATTTTTAACGGAGCAACCGTTGCGTGTCTGGAGGATGTAGGCGTACACGCGGCTGCAACCTGTCAGCCCGGCGCATGTGCAACACGGGACCCGGTGATTCTCCGATCGTTTTCCGCGAGTTCCAGAGGTGTTTCACGTGGTGCCGGTACTAGCCCTCACTGGTACCAGAATCGGTGAGGGTTTTGTGCCGATTTTCCCGTTGTGAAACTCCACAGATCCTCCGTTGGCGTCGGCACTTAGCCTCGGAAATGGAGAATCCAGCTCTTTGACTTTCGCATGTAATTATCAAAGTATATATTTTAACCCTGACCGTTGGGAGATTATTTTGACTCTCTCCAGCACACTCTTCAGTGGAGCACTTTGTCAAAAGTTGTGAGTAACAAGAAGTTAAAAATTAAACTCAACATTACACATTCAAAATATTTCTTTCAGGCGGAATGCAAAAAAAGCCTCAGGCCATCCTGCCACTGAAAGAGTGCGATTTAACACATTTAATTACATTTATTTATTAAATAGCATCAGAACAAAATAGATAGATTGTGGAGTTTTGCAAAAGTATCAGAGGCAACTATTTGATCCAATGAGTTTATCCTTGCAAAAGAAAAGACTATAGCTTTGTCATAGCACCTGACTGTCTCATTCATCAGGCTGTATGTTCCAATGCACAGAACTGAAAGAAGAAAGGGCCAAGCAGCCCATCCTACTGAACTTGCCATGTGGTGCCTCTTTCTGGAGTTTACTCAAACACTTTTGCAAATAAAGTACACATCCGTTACCTCATCCTAAATCAGGAACTTGACTCTTTTGAAAGCCTCAAGGTCACCAATTTCACCAATCCTCCAACGACCAAAAGGAAATGAGCTAAGACACGTACAGGTCAAAAACTCCCCCCTTAGGGAAATGATAACGCACCCCCAGATACCAGGACATTCACGAGTTGAGGAACTGCTGGACGCGGGTGACTTAGGGTGGGGGAACTGTGGACGCCTGTCCAAGCGACTGTTAGACGAGATGAGGGACAAGTGGGAGGAAGAACTCGGCATAGAAATAAGGTGGGTACTCTGGATAGAAGCACTGCGCAGGACAAACTTCACCTCCACATGCGCAGGGCTGAGCCTGGCGCAGCTAAAGGTGGTACACAGAGCACACATAAAGAACCCAAATGAGTGGGTTCTTTCCGGAGGTGGAAGAGAACTGCGAACAGTGCCACGGATGCCCAGCCAGCCACACCCACATGATCTGGGCCTGCCCCAGACTTGTATTGCCTTTTTTTGCCTGCAATAAATATGGCAATCAATGAGGTTGCCCTTCTTTCTTTAGATATCGATACTATATTGCCCAGAGTCACCAGGTATCAAATGATACCACCACAAGGTTCAACCGGGTATCGATCAAAGAGCCAAACAACCAGTTAGGTGGTTGAAGATCAATGGTACTTTATTTACACACAAGATTAACTTACACATGCAACATAAACACTATGAGTTAAATTACACCTAACAACTATGAGAACCTGTACTTAACTTCAGGCACCCGGCTTAGGTCAGAGGAACAGTGGCCTTTGTTTGAATCTGGATTTACTGGGTCTGGAGAAGTAACTGCTGCTCAGCTAGGCTCATCCATCTGATAGCGGGCATTGAACTTGAACTTGCGCGGTGTTATGATTGGAGATGGACGTTGCCGGAGCGCCAGGTCCAAAAGAGGCCGAACACATGGCAGTGTCTCTCTTGATCCTTGGGGAGTTTTGCGCTCTTTTGGGTGGTCCTTAGGTTTGGACCCAATTAATTGGGCAGTTCTCGGTCACTGTCTTCGATCTGAGCCAATAAAGGTGTGGGTGCCTTGATGGCTGGACATTTCCTAAACGGTCATTGACCCTGTTGTTTATGCTTCCTGAGTACAGGGAGTGGCGCCGAAATGTCTGGACTTGTATTGGCTACCTGAGTATCAATCCTTTGTCCTACGGAGATGGGCCATTAAAGTGCTAATCGGTTGGGGGTTTCGATGCTGTCTGGATTCTTTGCTCACAAATATACATTCAGGCTCTGTGCCTGCCTGAATCTTTCATTGTCCACATTTCCCTTTAAGCTTTGTGAACGTCCATGTTTCTTGTTGTAAGTGGCCATCCCAGATGGCTACATTTGTAGGGTTCTGGACAACCTTCTTTGAGTCCATGTCCAAGGTTTTGGGGGTGAGGGTGGAGCCATGCCCAAATGTAGCAGTCTTCAGAGTTTCAGAACATCCAGAATTCTTTATGGGGGGGGGGGGGGGGGTGGCCTAGCCTTTGCCTCCCAAATGGCCCGCCGAAAAATCCTGCTTGGCCGGCGATTGGCAGCACCACCCAAAGCTGCAGACTGGCTGCCTGAACTGGTGGCATTTCTCAGGCTGGAGAAAATAGGATTTGCCATCCGGGTGTCAGAAAAGGACTTCCACAGGACGTGTAAGCCATTCTCCAACTTGTTACAAGACCTGCTTGTAGCCAGCAGCCAGTAGAGTAAGGGCGGGGAGGGCAGCTGGGGGGGGGGGGGGGGGGGGGGGGTGCGGACACGGACAATTTTAATTTCTCCCTTTTTGTTTTCTTTGCACTGCTGTGCAAACGTAATTTAACTTCGGAACTGAAGTGAGAAACATAAAATGTGAAAACCAATGAAAGCATTTAAGGAAAAGAAAGTTGCCTCCTTCCACCTGACTGAAATACTGGACTGAGTGAACTGTTTGTCGTGTGAATTGATAACTGATGATTACATTCTGTTATCTTGGAGAATGAGTTCCCGTGTGTCATTGAATCAGAAAAGTTTACAATGTTGTGACAGTAAAATCATAAACGGTTAATGCGAGGAAAAGACCTTTGCTTCAGCTCACTCACCAATCAGCAGTATTCCTTTGGTGCATTACTATCCAGCCTGAAAGTTAACTGTTGACACAAATCTGCCTAATTACCTCTCAAAACCAAACAAGGTTTATTGTTCCACCATGGGTGTCACTAATCTGCTACACGTATTTATCGGCCTTTTTGTACGTAGGTTTTCAGTTGTTGCTGTGTGTGAGTAGAAAGAAAGGATGAAAAGGTTGCCACACCATAGGTTACTTAACCAGCTCGTCAGACTTTATTAGAGAGCTGTTGCTTGCTCACAGTCTGAGGTGAAAGAGATGGAACATCTGCGAGTCTAGACCGGGCAACAAAAATAACTCCTTGCAAGTTCTTTCATCCGTACGATTCCTGGATGTCCTTCGTGCTGATCCTGTATACGACTCCACATGCATGGAGGGATGATATCCCTGATCTTCCGTGGAAGTACTCTTTTGTCTCCCATTAATACCAATTTCCCTTATTTAGTTTGGCTTGAATTTCAGATTTCTCCTCTGTTTGTCCTGTGGTGTAGCTTTCAAAATCATGTCCATAACCGTCCCCATCACCAGATCTGACCTTGTGTGTGTTTGCATTTTGGAGGCTGAGATAGGTGTCCAATCAACCTGGGAAAAGTACACATCGCTCATATTACTGACGACGCCAACTTCGGTCAAACTTGAAGGACGTTCAAGTTGGATACATCTATCCGATTGCAAGAAGATAGTCTCCAACCCAGACGAGAACACAGGATGAAGATCTTCAGTATAATTTTTGGACTTTCTGGACTATTTAGCCTGAATGGCCACTCGGTAGTAAAAAGCGAACTAAACGAGACCTGCCTTCCAATACCTATTTACATATGTCATATCTTTACCCCGAAAAATTGAATATTAGCAAGTGTTGGGTTTGTACCCACATCCCCGTCCATTCAAGGGAAGGAATACCTCTCCAATCTCTCCCCCTTTCATACCGCAGAAACAGTTGAATGGATTTTACGACAAAATCAAACAGGCATCAGGGGAGATAGGGGGAATATGAAAATATGGAGATCTGCTGGCTATGACATGACTAAATTTTCAGCTTCGTATCAACCTAACTATAATCATGCCCTAACTCCACCCTCCCTCACTGTCCACTCGTATAATGTTCAAGGTTCCATATGTTTTAATAAATCAGGGAAAGGAAAGTTAATGGGGCAAAGTAGGTGCAACCTACCAATACAATCCCCTGGATGACATCAACTGATGATTTTACAGCCTACAATGGAACCTATTTCATATGCGGCACTAAAGCATATCCATGTCTCCCCATTGATTGGACAGGATCCTGCTTTTTGGGATATGTCATACCCCAAATGCATCATCGACCCACCCTTAAGCACTCCCCCTCGCGAGCAAAAAGAACAATTTCTAAAACGGAACGGGCAAGGCATGAACGAACTGATCTACATGGCCTCAGCATTGGAACATCTGGCAAACGTAACGGCAACAGAAGCCAGGGACACTAGACAGGCACTGGCCGAGGTCTCAGCTGAGCTAGTGGCTGTCCGGACCGTGGCATTACAAAATCGACTGGCTTTGGATTATCTGTTAGCCTCGCAGGGAGGAACGTGCGCTATCATAGGCCAAGAGTGCTGTACTTACATTCCAGATGGCTCTGAAAATATCACTAACCTGGCTGACCATATTAAGAGACAGGCTGCTCAAATTCAAGAAATTGGCAGTGAATTTCACGACTATAACCCGCCGGGTTGGCTAGGGTGGTTGGGTCATGGATTATTTGACTGGATCTTTAAGGCCTTTATTCTACTGCTACTAATGCTACTAGGGATAGGATTGCTTGCCTGCTTGTGTAAATGCATTTTCAAACGAATCATGGATATACCTATTTAGCTAGTTGTCATGATATGACAAAAGGGGGGAGTGTGGTATTGTGTGAAGCAAATAATGGCATGATGGGAAAACTAGTCAAGTCTTCTTGGTACAATTGAATTTAACCTAAGACACAGATACAAAATACAAAATGTTCGTCATCAACCTAGAAGCAGTCTCAATAAATAACAAGCTGAACAACTGTCTCTGCCTGTATGTAAACAAGTTTGTCCAGTTCTTAAAACAAAGACAAGATAATGATATGAGACTCCAGTCCCCTAAAGGTCAGCAAGGTGACGCCATTGTAACGATTATTACTTATGTTTTACTTTCAATCAAATTCCTGACCAAGCTGTATTCATGTTATCTTGATCCTATAATGTATAAAAATCGCCTTATTCTTCTGTACTATCGCAGACTTGGGACGGACTCAGCAGTTTGTAATTGACTGCCTTCCGACTCCAAGTTTCTGCCATTTCTGCTAGCAGTTCTAATTAGTGAATAAAGTTCAGTTTTGCTTACCTAATTTATTGTTGTTTGAATTTCTCTATCACAGTCAAGACGCGGGGAAAATATAAAATACAACAGCTGACCTTGATTTTTGACTAATGTATGATTGTCCATCCAATCACGATTCCAGCGTCACTGGACGGAGAATCCAGCCCAACATTTCAAAAATTCTACCACCTTAATTTCCTCGGTTAGTAACACACTTATTATCTTGACTACCTGTACACTCAGACAATCACTGGGTCAATCCATTCTAAAGAGACACTATCGTTATGCACCTGTGTCACCGCAGTTACTAATTTTGTATTTCTTTCACCACCAGATCTGTCAGTGAGAGCAGATTTGACATGTTGGTACCCTGATGTTCTCTGACGCCAGTGTCACCCATATGATATGAACAAACAAAACAAGTGACTGCTTATCCTGTCAAGGCCTGAATGCATTCTGACAGCCACAGTTATATTGCTCAATCAAATACTTCTGTTCATTTTCCCACAATATGGGCTGTGAAAGAAACTTTATGCCAAACCACAGGATCACTTTTCCTGGGGAAAGAAACTCAACATTGCCAATTCAAGTTTTCTTTCAAATAGAACGTAAACAGTTCCCCAGGAAGTCGTAGCATTTGAAGGCAATTGTCCGGAATTACCTCGGCGTGGCAATCACTTGAGGGTTGCCATACTTGAGGGACTTTCCCTCATTGAAATTCCAAAATCTCTGTCTCAAAGAGCAAAGTACAAAGAAAAGTACAGCACAGGAACAGACCCTTCGGTCCTCCAAGCTTGCGCTGACCATGCTGCCCGTCTAAACTAAAAACTTCTACACTTCCGGGGTCCATATCCCTCTATTCCCATCCTATTCATGTATTCGTCAAGATGCCCCTTAAACATCACTATCGTCCCTGCTTCCATCACCTACTCCAGCAGGGAGTACCCTCTGTATAAAAAACTTGCCTCGTACATCTCCTCTAAACCTTGCCCCTCGCACATTAAACCTATGCCCCCTAGTAATTGACCCCTCTACTCTGGGAAAAAGTCTGACTATCCACCCTGTCTATGCCCCTCATAATTCTGGAGACCTCTATTAGGTCGCCACTCAACCTCCGTCATTCCAGTGAGAACAAACCGAGTTTATTCAACCTCTCCTCATAGCTAATGCCCTCCATACCAGGCAACATCCTTCTAACTCTCTTCTGCACCCTCTCTAAAGCCTTCACATCCTTCTGGTAGTGTGGGGACCAGAATTGAACACTATACTCCAAGTGTAGCCTAATTAAAGTTCTATACGGCTGCAACATGACTTGCCAATTTTTATAATCAATGCCCTGGCCAATGAAGGCAAGCATGCCGTATGCCTTTTTGACTACCTTCTCCACCTGTGTTGCCCCTTTCAGTGACCTGTGGACCTGTACACCTAGATCTCTCTGACTGTCAATACCCTTGAGGGTTCTATCTTTCGCTGTATATTTCCTATCTGTATTAGACCTTTCAAAATGCATTACCTCACATTGGTCCGGATTAAATTCCATCTGCCATCTCTCCGCCCAAGTGCCAAATGATCAAAATCCTGCTGTATCCTCTGACAGTCCTCATCGCTATCCGCAATTCCACCAACCTTTGTGTTGTCTGCAAACTTACTTATCAGATCAGTTACATTTTCCTCCAACTCATTTATATATACTATGCACAGCAAAGGTCCCAGCACTGATCCCTGCCGAACACTAGTCACAGCCCTCCAATCAGAAAAGCACCCTTCCATTGCTACCCTCTGACTTCTATGACCTAGCCAGTTTTGTATCCATCTTGCCAGCTCACCTCTGATCCCGTGTGACTTCACCTTTTGTACCAGTCTGACATGAGGGACTTTGTCAAAGGCCTTACTGAAGTCCATATAGACTTGCCCTCCCTGCATCAATCATTTTTGTGACCTCCTCGAAAAACTCTATCAAGTTAGTGAGATACGACCTCCCCTTCACAAAACCATGCTGCCTCTCGCTAATACGCCCACTTGCTTCCAAATGGGAGTAGATCTAATCTTGAAGAATTCTCTCCAATAATTTCCCTACCATTGATGTAAGGCTCACCAGCCTGTAGTTCCCTGGATTATCCTTGCCACCCTTCTTAAACAAAGGAACAACATTGGTTATTCTCCAGTCCTCTGGGACATCACCTGAAGACAGTGAGGATCGAAAGATTTCTGTCAAGGCCCCAACAATTTCCTCTCTTGCCTCCTTCAGTATTCTGCAGTAGATCCCATCAGGCCCTGGGGACTTATCTACTTTAATATTTTTCAAGATGCCCAAAACCTTCCTTTTGGATCTCAGTGTGACCCAGGCAATCTACACACCCTTCTCCATACTCAGCATCCACCAATTCCTTCTCTTTAGTGAATACTGATGCAAAGTATTCATTTTGTACCTCACCCATTTCCTCTGGCTCCACACATAGATTCCTTCCCTTGTCCATCAATGGACCAACCCTTTTCCTGGCTACCCTCTTGCTTTTTATGTACATGTAAAAAGCCTTGGGATTTTCCTTAATCCATTTGCCAATTACTTTTTGAGATCCCTTTTAGCCGTCCTGACTCCTTGCTTAAGTTCCTTCCTACTTTCCTTATACTCCACATAGGAATTTTGTGCCACCACCAGCCTACTAGCCCTGACAAATGCCTCCTTTTTCATTTTGACGAGGCCAACAATATCTCTCGTTATCCAAGGTTTCCGAAATTTCCCGTATTTATCCTTCTTCCTCACAGGAACATGCCGGTCCTGAATTCCTTCCAACTGACATTTGAAAGCCTCCCACATGTCAGATGTTGATTTACCCTCAAACATCCGCCCCCAATCTAGGTTCTTCAGTTCCTGCCTAATATTGTTATAATTAGTCTTCCCTCAATTGAGCACATTCACCCTCGGACCACTCTTATCCTTATCCACCAGCACTTTAAAACTTACAGAATTGTGGTCACTGTTCCCGAAATGCTCCCCTACTGAAACTTCTACTACCTGGCCGGGCTCATTCCCCAATACCAGGTCCAGTACAGCCCCTTCCCTAGTTGGACTATCTACATATTGTTTTAAGAAGTCCTCCTGGATGCTCCTTACAAACTCTGCCCCGTCCAAGCCCCTAGCACTAATTGAGTCCCAGTCAATATTGGAGAAGTTAAAGACCCCATCACAACAACCCTGTTGCTTTTACTCCTTTCCAAAATCTGTCCACCTATCTGCTCCTCTATCTCCTGCTGGCTGTTGGGTGGCCTGTAGTAAACCCCCGACATTGTGACTGCACCCTTCTTATTCCTAATCTCTACTCATATAGCCTCGCTGCCCTCTGAGGTGTCCTCCCGCAGTACAACTCTCAACCAACTTTCCTCCCTCATGGTGGGTGGGACGGGTGTAGCAAAACATACCCCGGTGTTGCATTGGCAGAGTACTCTATCTATTCCTTCAGTGATTTGGTGTTGTGAGTCGCAAGGTGTTCAAATTCAATGCAGGCCTGCAGTTTTACGAATTGTTTGGTGGTGGCACTACCGTGAGGTTGAGTAATTGAATTAACCTTTGTTTTCTTTGTCGATCTTGGAGGCCAGGTGTTGATGGTTGGAGTCAGAGATTGGGTTTAGCCACTCGTTTCTTTTCATAGGGCACTTCTGATTCTGGATTAGTAAGAGAGGTTCTCAGGATTTGCCACAGCCTTGAACTTAAGAAACCCTGAAAGGTTCGGCATTCAACTTCCAAGGGAGTTTCCATGGCTTCTTCTGCTGCAATAAACTTTTTGCCTTCAGCTTCCAGGCTCCTTTCTATGCAGGTTTTTCTGGCTAATTTTCGCAGTGTTTTCAGCCTCAGTTGAGACTCTCTCAAGTCAGAATTTCCATTCAAGGTTTTCTTATTCTTAGTCTTAAGCATTTTTATGAGGTTAAGTATTTTATCCCAAACGGACACCTTGTTTGCTAGTTAGGTCAGCATTCATTGCCCATCCTAATTGTCCTTGAGAAGGTAATGGTGAGCTGCCTTCATGAACCGTTGGAACACCCACAGTGTTGTCCCAGCGACAATGTTGTAGCTGTACTGGAATAACCTGGCGAGAGGTACGGCAAATTCTGGAACACAAGTCTTCAGTACCATTGCTGGATATTGTCAAGGCCCACGGGCTTTGCAGTATCCAGTGCTTTCAGCCGCTTCTTGATTTCACATAAAATGAATCAAATTACCTGAAGACTGGAATCTGTGATGTCTGGGATCTATGGAGGGTGTCATGCTGGATCATCCACTCAGTACTTCTGGCTGAAGATTGCTGTGAATGCTGCAGTCTTATTTTTTGCACTGATGTGCTCGGCTCCTCCAACAGTGAGGATGGGTATATTTGGGGAGCATCCTTCTCCAGTGACTTGTTAATTGTCCACCACCATTCATGGCTGGATGTTGCAGGACTGCAGAGCTTAGATGTGATTCATTGGTTGGAGCATTGCTTACTGTCTATCACTTGCTGCCTATGCTCTTTGATAAGAAGCAGTTCGATATAGCACTTAGGGCGAAGGTGGTCAAAGGATATGTGGGAAAGCGGGATTAGGCTATTGAGTAGGATGATCAGCCATGATCAGAATGAATGGTGGAACAGGCACAAAGGGGGGAAATGGCCTCCTCCTGCTCCTATTTTCTGTGTTTCTGGGTGTATGACACGCAGGTAGTCCTGTGTTATAGTTTCACCAGGTTGCCACCTCATTTATTGATGTGCCGGTGCATCATGGCATAGCATGCTCCTGGCATGCTCTCCTGCGCTCTTCATTGAACCAGGGTTGATCTCCTGGCTTGGTGGCAAAGATAGCATGGGAGATATGCTGGGTTACAGATTTTGGTTAAGTACAATTCTGCTACTGCTGATGGCACCCTCATGGGTTCCTAATCTTGAGTTACTAGATCTGTTCGAACTCTATCCATTTAACACAGTGGATGTGCCACGCAACATGACGGAGTGTTTCCTCAATGTGAAATCAGGACTTCCTTCATACAAGACTGTGCGCTGAACATTCTTATTGATACTGTCATTGACAGATGCATCTGCAGCAGGCAGGTTAGGGAGGAGGAGGTCTTGTATGTTTTTCCCTCTTGTTGATTCCCTGCTGTGGATCCAGTCTAGCAGCTATGTCCTTTAGGATTCAACCATTTTGATCTGCAGTGGTGCTACTGAACCGGTCTTGGTGAAGGTCATTGAAGTCCCCCATCCAGAATATATTCTGCACCCTTGCCACTCACAATGCTTCATCCATCTTGCCCGCCTTAATGTTGTTTAAACTATATACTTCAGATCAATTTTCAGGAATATTCTCAACACTGTGTACTGGAGTCGGAGTTTTTCTTTTGGCTTTCCACCAAACTTGGTGGACCTTGTTTGCTTGCAGGCTTTGCAGTTCTATCACTCCCTCTTTCGGCACGTTCCATAGCCCAGGCAATCTCTAATGGCTTCTTTAAGGTAATCTCTGCCTCTACTAATATTTTTTGTTGTATGGCTGTGCCGTTAACACGCCAGGCTAGTTTGTCTTTCAACATGTTGTTGAATGCAGACCCAATCTCCGCGATGTTCAGCCGTTTGTGTTAGGCGTGCCACAAATGCCTCTGTTGGGTCCCCTGGGGCTCTTGTTGTCTAATTAAATTTGTATTGTTGCATTATCACCAAGGGCTGAAGGTGATAATGTCCCTTGACTAATTCCACAAGCTCCCCAAAAGCTTTGGAGTTGGGGGCGTCTGGAAAGGTCAGACTTCTTATCAGGTTATAGGTCAACGTCCTGCAGGTTGTTAATCGGACTACCTGCTGCTACTCATCCCCCCCCCCCCCCCCCCCCCTTTCATTGGTCTTAAAGAAATAGCACAAGCATTCGACATATTGCACCCACTGCTCCATCTTAGGGTAGGAAAACTCAGGTTCCCAAGAAGGGGCACTTTGACACTCACAGACTGCTGCTGATTGTGTTTTCTTCAAAGAAAAGACTTCCACGTGAAGCCCGCTCTCCCAATTTCTGTAGCAGTTAGAAGGCACTTTGATTGATCCTTACCAACAAATGTAGTAATCTGTAAGACTGGCGGCCACCAAGCAGATCGCAAATAAATGGTTTATTAAGCTGAGTAACTATACCAGAGAGTGAGATAAAGGCTACAGTCGTCCACGACTCCAAGCTTCAAGGGAAACCCACGCTCAGCCCCTGGATTTGCGCACTCCAACCCGATTGGACGAACGGGCCACATGGCCTTCTGAGAATTCTGAGAAGGGGCACACTGTAATAGTGAGGCCATACTGAAAACTCAGCTGACTGAAAATGAGAAAAGAGAAGTCAGCAGGTTCTGCACCTTCTCAGCCCACTAACTTCCTCTGCAGCAAACACAGTAGAGACTGTCAAACCAGATTAGGCTCCCTGAACCTCACCAGGCGATGTATATCACCGAATCAACAACCGAGGCTCAAACCATTGACTCATCAGATGGAAGGCTGCCAAAGAGAGTGTTTACACAAGAGGCATACATAAATACATAGCTTCTCAACGATAAGGAAAATGTGGAAATCACTCTTTGTCTACCAAAAAATAAAAACATGGCCAATTCAACAGACCAGGTGGCATTAAAGGAGACATTTTGCACTGATTTGCACTTGAGGAAGATAGAGATTTAACTTTTTAAAAGCAAATACAGACAAGAGGGATAAAAAGGAAAGAAAAGGGCTGCTGGGAAAAGAGTGTGAGTTATGTTGCAGAGAATAAAGAAAAAATGGAAAGATGTGTGATAGAGGGCTGCAGTAGTTAAATTACAAAAAGGATGATGGTGCAAAGCAAAAGGGGATGGTCATGGGACATTGTAAAAACAGAAGATAGGTCCAGTGGCGGCATTAATGGCAAATAGTATTCGCTGACGGAAAAACAGTGATTTTGATGTTGTGGAACGTAATGTTGAGGCCAGAAGGTTATCTGTTCCCACTTCTGAGCTGAATACCAAGCCAAGAAAGAGAAACAGTTTTGCAAGATTATACATGACATGGGAATTAAAATATGTAATGCCATTCTTATCCATTACATTGAAGAACCATTTCCTGCTCATTGCATGTAGTTTATCATTTCGTGGCAAAAAATAGCAGGTTAACCTTTGGTGGAAGGAGATGTTTAGTTAATGTTGCTGACTTATAATGGTATTCTCCAAGCATATTGTTCTGTCACTCCATGCTCCCGGGAGCCAAGCTTCTGTGCACAGCAGGAAAGCTTACTCTCCCCTAATCATTCTCCAAAGAAAGCAAACATTGGGCGCGATTCCCACAAAGGGAGACAAAGTGCCGATGCCGGCGTCGGAGGCCGCTCCTCGCCCCCTATTCTCCCACCCCCAGGGGGCATCAATCTCGTGCGCCGGGCCTTGGCGCCCGTGTTAAAGCGGCGGCGCCTGAATGACGTGGCCGGCGACGCCTAAATGACGTCATCCTGCTCCAACCCGTGCATGTGTGGTTGCCGTCCTCCCCGCGGGCGCTCCGCAAGTTATGGAGCATTGATCTTGTGGGGCGGCGGATGGAAAAGAGTGCGTATTTCAGAGACGCCAGCCGACGATCAGTGGGCACCGATCGCAGGCCAGACCCTCCTGAGCACCCCCCTGGTACTCGATCCTCCCTCCGCCCCCCACAAGCACCACACGCAGCGGTCGCGCACTGTTCACGCTGGCAGCGAAAAGGTGTGGTTGCCGCCGGCGTGAACTGGTCGGATTAGGCAGGCCGCTCGGCCCATCCAGGCCGGAGAATCGCCATTCGACCGGAGCGGCGATTCTCCGAGCAGCCTGTCGCAAAACGCGACACGCCGTTTTTTGGGGGGGGGGCTGGGTGAATCACGTGCGGGTGCCAGGGTGGCGTGACGTGAATCGCCTGGCACTCCTGCGATTCTCCCACCCGGCGTGGGGGTCGGAGAATCGCGCCCACTATTTTACTAGCTTTTCTCATGTAATATGGTGATCCCAAACTAGATATTGGTGGGATTCCCGGCCAACTGGCTGTGTGTTCCTCGGCAGCGGAAGGCAGCCACCGTTTGTTGGCGACGAGATTCTTTGCTCCCGCCCGCTGTCGATGGGCTTTCCCACTGAAGCCACCGCACGCTGCCGAGAAACCAATGAGCAGGCGTGTGCTGCTGGTGAGACCAGGGGTTCCCGCCGCCAATGAACGGCTAGAGACTTCCGGCCTTTATTATTGCTGCTTTTCTCCAAATCTTATCAAGTGGGTTGACCGCAGTTGGACCCATACATAATCATGCAATGATTTGCTTCAAAGTGACAGTATGGCTTCATAAACTCATGGGACGAAAATCTCCCATTTTGAGCTGGGTGGCACGGCAGCACAGTGGTTAGCACTGTTGCATCACAGCGCCATGGTCCCTGGTTCGATTCCCAGCTTGGTTCACTGTCTGTGCAGAGTCTGCACATTCTCCCTGTGCATGTGTGGGCTTCTTCCGGTTGGTCCGGTTTCCTCCCACATGTCCCAAAAGGCGTGCTGTTAGGTAATTTGGACGTTCTGAATTCTCCCTCCGTGTACCCGAACAGGCGCCGGAATGTGGTGAATAGGAGCTTTTCACAGTAACTTAATTGCAGTGTTAATGCAAGCCTACAATAAAGATTATTACTATTATCGAGTAACTGCTGATGTGGGACCGGGAATGTGGAGGCCGCCAGGAAAATATGCCAAGTCATTCAACCCTGACCAAAGTAATTATGAACCCAGGTGTTTTACACTGTATTCAGTGATGGGGCCGATCTGGATGGTGTGTAGTTCTACTGACCAACTGTTGAAGAAAGAAGGTACACTGTCTGAAATTGAAGATGAATTTCCAGGAATCTTCTGAGGCTGGGAAATGGACCAAGACATTGAATCTGGAAGGTACCCCCCCCCCCTGTTGATACTCCACCGCCCCACTGCTATGGGGGTGCAGACGGCCTCCATGCTGAGCTCTAGAGGCAGCCGCAGGTATTGCTCAGATGAGTCCCGATATCTGCACGTCACATTGCTACAAATATGCTTCACGTTGGTCATTCAGGGCAAATCCGGTGTGGATGTATCAGGCTTTCACCTGCATCCCATTAACCTGATGCAAATGAGGAAGCTCATGCCAGCCACCGGTGAGTTTTCTGACATGCCATGGCAGGGACGAGTTGAAGATGCCGCTGTAAATCCACGCTGGCGTGAAACCGATTTTTGAACCTCCCCTCATATTTTGGCCCCTTGCTCACCATGGAACCGACTGGCGGGGACTTGGGAGAAATCTGCCTAAGGTGCAGCACAGCACAAGCGAAAGCTTTCTGGCCCATTAAATCACTGCCAGCTCTTTCAAAGAGCAATCCAGTTAGTCCGACTCCCCAGTTCTTTCCCTGATACACCAGCACTTAGGAGATGAACTGGGAGGCAGGAGATCTCATGACATGGTGGATTAAGGTGCCAAAACGGAAGCCCAATATCTTCCTGCTGCCGTGGAAGATTATCAGAGGTGGGAATCCCAGTGTTGTCCTTGCCGTAGGCAGCCTCTTAATTGCCAGTAAAATGCCATTCAGTGACCCTGTAATCCCACTGTGCACTCTCATAGGTTCAGGTCTTGCTTTTGACCCCGGTGGAGGGACAATCCCGGTTTCGATAAAAGTCCGACTTATATCCCTGCAATTTCTTCTTCCCCAATTATTTATCTAATTTTCTGGCCAGCCATTTTCAAATCAGTATCCACCACTCTATTGGGTGGGGATTCCAAATCCTGACCATTCATAATGTAAAATAATTTTCCTCATGTTGCCTCTGATTCTGTTGACAATCATCTTAAACCTCTCAGAATTGACTCTTCAGCCACTGAAAGCAGTTTATCTTTACTTACTCTGTCTAAATAAATAAGAAGTCTTACAACACCAGATTAAAGTCCAACAGGTTTGTTTCGAATCACTAGCTTTCGGAGCACAGCTCCTTCCTCAGGTGATTCCTGTGCCGAATAATACCTAATAATATATCTTTCACTTTCAAACACCTCTTTCAAAGTTGGAATTCTGAGTAAAGGTCATCAAGCTGAAATGTTTTAATTCCGTTTCTCTCCACAGATGTTGTCTGATCTGCTGAGGTGTTCCTGCATTTTTCTACTTTTATTATAGGTTTTCAGCATGTGCATCATTTGGCTTTGCTGTTTTCATTTTCAGAAAGTTATATCAAACACTGTGTCAGTATCCCTTTCAGAACTTATCATTGGATTATTGATTTGATTTATGTTGCCCACTGCTTCTTTCATAATATTTCCAGTGTTTCCCTGATCCCAGGCGATTTTATTTTTAATATTTAGGGCGGAATTCTCCGCTCCCGGGAAAAATCGGGAAGGCCGTCGTGAACTCGGCCGAGTTTCACGACAGCCTTGGAGGCCGCTCCTCTCACCGTATTCACCCCCACCCGGGGGGCTAGGAGTGGTGCTCCGTTATTCGCTCCGAAAATGACGCGACGGCGGCGCCTATGTGACGTCAGCTGCGCATGCGTAGGTTGGCCGGCTCCAACCTGCTCATGCGCGGCTGACGTCACGATGGCTGACTTCTCAAACCCGCGCATGACACCTCATGTTTAAAAAATCAGGCATTGCTTTAATTGATCTATATAAGAGTGAAAATCTTTATCCACTGACATTATGATCAGAAGTGGTATTAACTGTTGATTTTAATAGCTTTAGTGTGGGGCTTGAGTTAAGATATGTTGACAAGAGAATATGACTATTTATGACTTCTCTGCAGCTCGATGGAAATGTGCATTCCTTTGCGATGAAACGAAAACCGCTGGAGTTGGATTCTCTTTCGGCTGACCCCGGAATCGCGAAACGCTCCCGACGATTATGGGTGCCTTCTTGTGGAGCTGGGTAACAGAAGTGTTAGACACTCTGACGCATGCATCCCAGGGGGTGGGTAGCTGCCTGCTTCAGTGGCCAGGGCACCCGACCATAGTGGCCGGTATGGGGGCCGGCATGAGGTGCAGTGTGGGGTTTCTGCTGCCCTCTGGGTAGGGTGGGATGGGGTGACGGGTGTGTGGGATGGCGGTTGGTGCCGGGGCACACTGCTGCCTACTCACCCTGGCTGCCCTGAGAAGGGTGTGCAGTTTTGTCCGGCACTGTTGTCCGGTGTTGCTAATGGCACTGACGGCCTCGTCCATCTGCGCGAGGCACGGAGCACGGCAACGGCGATGTTGTGGTGAGCAGTGTGGAGGAATCCGGCCTTTGGTCTCAGGAACAAATAACCCGGACGCTGGGAGTTTAGGACCCATAAAGCAGGATTTGTTCAAAGATGTGGTGACATGAGATGAATTGTGTCATTTTGCCAAAAAGGTGAGTGAATTTGGACCATCTCCAAAAAAAAGGAAGGAGGAATAAGAGACTGGGGAATCAGAGTTGTGAAATCGTAATTTTTCTTGGCATACTGATACCATGGCTTTTGGAGGATGACTCTTTTGTATTCAATTTAACATCACTTCAAAGACAGAAGGCAGAATTCAATGGAAACATTTCTAAGTTCATTTGTGGTGGGTTTTTCAAGAAGTTTCCTGCCGGCTCCTCTGACGAGTTCCCCAACGCTATCCAATGACACTCTGGATTGTTTTGCTCAAGCGAGAGCACGATGAGGCCGGTGAATAGCGGGAGAGGCTATAAACGAGACCTGTCTGTCAAGTGACATCCGGCTACCAGCAGAAGGTTGTAAGGCATACATGAGGACAATCGCACATAAAGGTAGTGAGAGTCTAATGTAACTCTATGATAACTTGGTCTGTATAGCACTCTGATCATTACCTTACCACATGTACATCAATAAAACATCATTCTAGTTAGGTCACCAGCAGTTCTGTAGAAGCATTGCAAACAAGATCACAGAACACAACATGGTACCAGGAGTACTGACGGTTTGAGGGTAACGTCAAAAAAGGCAAAGTTAAGTTGCCTGAAGAACCGACCTGGTGAACTGCGACCAGTGGCAAGTCAACACAACAAACAACATTGAAGTTCGAGATGGCATAATTAAAGGCACCCCACCAGCTTCAAATATCGGGTAATTTAGACGAGAACTGACGCATTTTCAAACAGCCGTTTAAACCCTCAGCCCTTGGCCTGCAGGCAGGTGAAAGGAGACCAAGAGAAAAGATGAAGTGATAAAGAACTTTGATCGACATTGCTCTCCCAAGGAAAATGAAACATTTGAAAGATACATTTTTCATACACGTTACCAGACACTGGGCGAAACTTTCGACAGTTTTGTGACCGATTTGAGGCTGAAGGCCCAGTCCTGCAATTTCAGCGATCTTAAATCATCGATGATACATGACCAAATTTTATTTGGCATATCAAATGATAAGCTATGTTTAAGCTTGACACGAGAAGAAGACCGGAAATAGGAAAAGGTGATAAAGATTTGTCATGCGAGTGAGTTGGCTGGACAGCAAATCAGTGCATTTTGGTGCCAACATAGAAGAGGATGCCAGCACCATCAGCACTGTGATGCAGGTCAATAAGAAATATGGTCTCAGTGCGGGTGGCCTTTTTAAGCGGCTGACAGGAGCCGTCAACTTGTGCCAGAAATGTGGCAATCGACATGGCCCACAGCCCTTGGAAAAGTCTGTTCCAGGTATGGCCGTGTTGGTCATTTTGTGAAACAGCATTTTTCAAGTCCTGCAGTGGACCAAATCAGATCGGTAGACGCGGTTGATTAGATTTCTCCAGACGACCAGTTCTTCATCGATCTCATTGCAACCAAGGACCAGAAGAGTCCGACCCATAAAGAGGAAGATATAATTTCAAAAAAGAACGCAGTTATTGAGAACAAACCTGGTGACATTGAAACCAGATGGAAAATTTTAGTGTGGATGAATGACTCGTTGGTACGATGCGACATTGGCATGCGAACGAGGGCCAACCTCCTCAGTAGATCCACTTTACGCAGGCTGAACATGCAGTTGAAAGTCGTTGATTGACCGGGTCTGCCGATACGCTATGGTACAAAAAAGATGGAGATGTTCGGCGAATGTGAACATGAGCTTAACGTGCATGGCACAACGTACATGGTACTGTTTTCTATTGTGGATATGAAAATCGGGTCCATCATCGGAGTGGATGCATGTGAATTTCTGAACCTAATTGAGCGACTGTACATTCCAGAAAGTGGGTGACCACCCAAACTCAACAAAACCCAGTGAGATATGATAATACAGTCATTCGATTAGGATCCAGCAGAAGTCCAGGCGGAGGACTACAAATCAGATGAAGAGACTGAAGGGCGAAAGAGCATTCCAGACTTCTGGTTAACAGTCTTTAAGAAGGTGTATATACTCAGTGTATACTCAGTGGGATGATACAGGAGCATGATGAGCCCGTATGAAAACATCTATAAGATGTGAATGTTAAATGTTCAGAGCGTAAACAGCTGAGGAGCTTCACTCTGGAGTTTAAGTTTGAGCGTAATGAGTACTTTACAAATGAGGTGATTACAAAAGTAAACTGACTAAATTCACGGCCTGAGAAGCTTGGATCTTCATTCCTTGATGAGCTAGAAATCATGGGGTGCACTGGCTCCCAGATTGACTGGAAGAAAGGAAAAAATGTCATGTTGAAAACAATTAAAGCCAAACCAAAGCACTCGGGTCGGAGTACTCGCAAAACAGTTACGAAAACTGTACCAAATGACTCATTCTTTCATTTCTTCAGTCCTCCTGAGGTTCCAATGCATGGAATCTTAAATAAAAGTTCTGTAGCAAAATTCCGTGTGCAATGTTGTGTTGTACAGGAGAAGTTTTTACAGAAGATACTGACTCAGATAATGGTCCCTACAAAGACATATATGATGACTACAAAGATGATACAGAAAGTAAAGACTTGGAAGCTGAGCCCATTGAAGACGACCATGAAATGTTCGTAAATTCTATTTTGCGGGAGTAAAGGCGTGAAGCGCTGCTCCGGTGGTTTGGCAGGAATGACGAGATGGTCACAAGAGACGCCCAGACTGTGCAAGATACCGGGAAGTGCAAGAGCTCTGACATGGCGTACCTGAAATGAAAAGTGAGATAGTAGTGGCCGATACCTCAGAGGAACTGGTCTTGAATAAACAAGTAACAGAAGACATTGTACCAATCTTGGAGAAGCTAGCTCTAGAGGCACATGGTAAGTTGTCTCTGGCCTCTGAAATGGTTCCGATAGTCGACTCCATTATGCTTGCTGCTACTCCATCGGAAGATGAGTTAGAGGAGCTGGTGACCATATCACTATGTAGATCGACGGATCACATCCGTACCAACATATTGCCTGGATCGTCAGGGCCAGGGAATGGTTGTACCGTCATATTCAGTGATGAGGAGCCATCAATAGGTGTTCCAATAAGCCAAGAAGGGACAGCACCTGATGTTCTAGATTTAACTTCCACTCTAGCGCCAGAGGTCTCAACTTAGGATCCGCACACTTCTATGTACAGGGTGCAGACCAGCACTAAAACAGGCGTTGCCAAACCCAACGCAAAAAGAAAAGCACTCGCCAAATGATCATTAAAACAAAAAAGAGGAGGTGGAGAAGGGTGGGAGAGCTCGCACATCCCACTGATGAAAACAAAAGAGAAGATGTCAATGTTGTGACTGACAAGCCAGAGATAGAGAGCATAGAACAAAGCAAAAAACAGCACTGTGGGAAGAAGTGAAGAAAGAAAAAGCTGGCGAAGAAGGTATGGCCAACAAGGATACATGCCTTCAAAAAGCATTGTGCCAAAATGGCACAAAGCAAGAGACCGGCGCGCAAACCAGTCTTCAAAAAGGCTAAGTGGTCAGAGGGGTGATGCCATGAGGGAGGCACAATGAGCTGTGCACAAGGGACACACACTGAGCAGGCACATCATGCCTATTGACAAACTAGTTAAATTTGCTTATATTGTTTATACATAAACCAAATGTGTAAAGTAAAAATATTAATCATGTTTGTACATAAACATCAATATCTTCTAAAGAAGGTGGATGTGGTGATATGCCTGTAGATAATATCACGTGTACTCAGCAGTGTGACCTGCCACCAGCAGGTGGCGTCGGACATCAGCCATGTGACCTCCGGCTACCAGCAGAAGGTTGTAAGTCGTACATGAGAACAGTCGCGCATAAGGGTAGTTCCATGAGAGTTTAAAGTAACTCTATGATAACTTGGTCTGTATTGCGTTCTGATCATTACCTTACCATGTGTACATCAAAAAAACACCATTCTGGTTAAGTCACCAACAATTCTGAATCATTGCAAGACAAGATCACAGAGCACAACACCAGTAGCCTCTGGGATTCCTCCAATCGGCTATGGACCAGCTGGAGTGTTGCTGACATCTCCCTCTGAATGTCCCGGCTGCTCCCTAACGTCTCCACCAGCTCCGTAATAGCATGTTCCATAGCTTCAGCATCTGGCTGGGATCCAGCTGGGTCCTGGGATCCAGCAGCCCTCCGACAGCTGTCTCGCTGGGGCACTACTGCCTCCACTTGATGTGAATTTGTGACTGTGACGTGCTCACCAGATTGTGCCCCAGAAGCCTGATCACTAAGGTTGCCCCCGAGTTGTGTGCCTCTGCGCTGGAGGAGGGTGGAGATGACAGCTGGGAAACGTCAATATGTGACATCCTTGCAGCTCTCCTCTGAGGTGGTCTCATGAAAGGCAGGCGCTGTCAGCTGGAGGACCTGTGGGAGAATGAACATGTGGTCAGTGGGAGGGATGGGTCAGTCTGCATGGCATTAACAACTGACGTGTGATAGGTCCTTTAAGTGGGGCCTGGTGGATCCTCACCTCTCCGCCGACCACCGTATTGGTGACCAAGCTGTCCTCGACCACCACCATCATCTCTAAGGCCCGTTCCTTGAAGGTTGTGAGGTCTCTATGTCTGACACCCTACCGCCAGTCTGTGCCCTCTCCCGACGATTGTTGGAGAGGTTCTCCTACGGAGACACAGAGCGGGCACTGTTAGCCGCACATGCGGTTCACAGTGGATGGTGGGGGTGAGGGGGGGGGGATGTGGTGAAGGGAGAGTTGGGGGGCACATGGAGGGTTGAGGGGGCTGCTCGCATGGGGGCGGAAAGGTCTCAACGGGGGGTGGTTGGTGTCAACTCACCAATGCTGCCTGGTGTGGGTCATTGACCATCTTTTAAAAGAAATAGTTTTATTAGAATATCTAATTTTAATAGTTTAACAATTAGACATATAAAACATAATATTTGCAGACATTTCTGATGTACAATTTACATGTACCCCTTTCATCAGCCCTCTCCCTTTCCTTGCTCCTCCTCCCCCACCCCCATTGATAGTCCCCCTCCTCACTCTTTTCCCATGTCCCTTCTCGATATTTCCCTGGGTTGCTTCCTTGCCAACCCCTGCCCTGTTCCAATCCCGATCTTGTCTGCCCGCATTGGTCCCCCCCTCCCTCCCTTTCAGTTGACCTTCTTGCAGCACTGGAGGCCAGTCCTCCTGGTGACATTGCCCAAGCTGACGGCCATTGCCACTTCGCCCCAAGCGGCACTGGCTGCCATGTGGCTCACCCTCCGGGACCCTCCTGGCCTCGACTCCATTTAGGAGCCTCAACCAGGTCTCCAAACTTTGGGGCTGGGTGTTTCAGTGCCGTGGCAGCGAGCTGAGTGGCGTTGGCTGTGCAAGTGCAGCTCGAACTTGTTAGCGGGGGGTGCGGGGGTTGGGGGGGGGGATGCTGGGGGGCGCGGTCCCAGTGGAACAGCTGGCAAGCCTTCATTTGCGGCATGAAGCCAGTGGGGCCCCGTTTAGTAGACCAATTAACGTTGTATTCTGTTGCCAGTCTCGCTAGGCCAAGTGCCGGAAGCTTGCGGCAGTTCTCGCTCGCTACTGCACTTCGGCTGGTTTAGCACACTGGGCTAAATCGCTGGCTTTTAAAGCAGACCAAGCAGGCCAGCAGCATGGTTCAATTCCCGTACCAGCCTCCCCGAGCAGGCGCCAGAATGTGGCGACTAGGGGCTTTTCACAGTAACTTCACTGAAGCCTACTTGTGACAATAAGTGATTTTCATTTAATTATTTCCAGACAATCGCACCTTTCGTCACTTTTTTGGACCCTGGGGGGTTTCTCACTGGTTTAGCCCACAATTCGAATTTTTTTCAGCACTGGGGAGCTGAACTCAGAGATCGGGCCGCCATTTTGAAAGGGTGCCCCGAACTTAAGTGATCTTGTGTGTCCTCCATAGCCCCCACCCATGGCAAATGTTATCCCCCACACACATAGGAAGTACTGCAACCACCGCCCCTCCTCATCACGTGAAGACACCCCGCTATGGGGTCTCTGGGGCCGTGCCTCTTCAGCACCCCCAAGACCCTTCATAGCACCCCCCTTCCAGGAGCCCCATCCGTCACCCCACCAACATCCCAGAAGCCCCTTCTTACCTGTCCTGCACATCTGTACTCTCGAAGCCCACCTCCGCCCTCCTTTCATGGACATGACCACCCTAGGTCCCTACCAGCTTGGCAGTGCCACCCAGGTACCTTAGCAGTGCCAAGATGGCAGTGCTAAGGTGTCCAAATTCTGAGAAAGGCCCACGGGAGGCCTCTCCCGGGAATCACTGGCCTCGTTGTGCTCTCGGTTGAA
Organism: Scyliorhinus canicula; assembly: GCF_902713615.1. Lineage (NCBI taxonomy): Eukaryota > Metazoa > Chordata > Chondrichthyes > Carcharhiniformes > Scyliorhinidae > Scyliorhinus > Scyliorhinus canicula. The sequence continues at coordinate 37,492,573 of NC_052163.1, forward strand.
CGCAATGCAGCCACTAGATCGAGCCCAGAGACAAAGAATAGAGACTGTGGGCGGATTTTCCATTTCTGAGGATGAGGGCTGGATTCTCCGATTTTGAGGCTATGTCCGGAGGAAGCATCTGGTCTTACGACCAAAAAGTCGGCGTCGCCCCAGCGCCGATGCTCCGCCCGGTTGGGGGCCAGCAGCCGTGATGCGCGATCAATGAACACAGAAACAAAGGAATCGTCCGAATCGAAGGCTTTAATCTACAAGAAGTGTGCCCAGCAGCTTGAATACAGAAAAAACAATGGCTGCTGGGAAACACGGGTTCTTGTACTCCGCCTCGTAGGCGGAGCTATCTTCCTCTCGACCAATGGGAAGACAACACTTGGGCGAATGGGCAGCGAGCCTTCTCCTCTAATAGCAGCTCACACTTCCAGGTACCGTAGTACCTCTAGTCATACTAACACAAGCCGCACCACATAAAGCCCCCGGCTTTACGGACGATACGGACGCAGAATGGCCGCGTCCATTTCCACGCATGCGCACGGTGGCGGCCTGCAGCCACCGCACCGTACAACATGGTTCTGGTCGCATGCTGGACCAGCCAGATAGTGCTCCCCTGTAAGACCCATCACCAGTCTCCCCAGCCTGCGTTGAAGCCCCCTGCCAGCAGAATGGCTACTCCCACACTCCCGGCAGTGGCGGCGCTGAACACAGTCCGCAGCCGCCACGTGAGGTCCCCGCAAATAGAGAAAACACGTGACCGATGCCATCGGGAAGTCGACCAATCGGGGGCGGAGCATTGCAGGAAGGCCTCAGGTGACGCCCAACGACACCCAACGTCCAAGCATCCAACGTACTCCTCGAGTAAGACGTTTTTGAGGAGGCGGAGCGTCCGAAAAACTGCACCCCCCCCCGATTTTGGTATAAAAACGGATTCTCCGGCCAATCGGCGAACGCGATTTTGGAGAATTGGAGAATCAATTGGGCATTGGAGAATCACGCCCTAAATGTTGACACCAATGCAGAATTCGTGGACTCTCATGACAGAAAAACTGCCGCACACCTGAACTGATTCCGTTACTATTGAGGGGCTAGCACTGGTATCGAATGGAACACAATCGATTCCAATGAAAAATGGCATGGGATTCACCGGGTCTACTATTGACACTCGGGAGGCTGACAAACTGCAGCTGCACATACACATTACACTCTCCACACACAGTCATCCCAGCCAACAAGATGGTACTGGTTGTGCTGGAGCCTGCCCATACAGCTGATGGGTCAGGTGGGGCCAGAGGGATGACTATACGACCCATGGCACTAAGTTCAAAGTGGGCAGTCAGCGGTGTGTGAAGATGCATGACTGCCTTGCCGGCTGTGGCAATGGTATTCCGTGCTCATCCATCCTAACCCCACAGCCCACCACCTGGCCACCCCCCATTGCTCCCATATGGCCCTGGCAGAAGTCTACCAGCCAGCGACACAACTGTCAGCAAACAATGGCGATGTCAGACACTTTGTAAGGGCAGCACGGTAGCATAGTGGCTAGCACTGGGGCTTCACAGTGCCAGGGTCCCGCGCCAGGGTCCCAGGTTCGATTCTCTGCTGGGTCACTGTCTGTGCGGAGTCTGCATGTTCTCCCCGTGTCTGCGTGGGTTTTCTCCGGGTGCTCCGGTTTCCTCCCACACATCCTGAAAGACGTGCAGGTTAGATGGATTGGCCATCCTATATTGCCCTTAGTATCCAAAAAGGTTAGGAGTTATTGGGTTAGGGTTTAGGGGATAGAGTGGAAGTGGATCGGTGCAGACTCGATGGGCCAAATGGCCTCCTTTGGCACTGTATGTTTTATGTTCTATGTTTCCATACTCCCCCCCTCTCTCTCCCTCAGCAGCCGCCATGCCAGTTTCAAGAGTTTTGAAAAGTGAACCGCGCCCTCGGGAACTTGGCCCACCGGAGGCGGAGAATCACGGAGGCCCCGGAGAATACCAGGACAGGCCACTAATGATACTCAAATGGTGTCTACTGTACGTGTGTTCGGGAACACATTGACATGTGGGAGGAAGATGGAGGCCACTGTTGAGGTGGTGGAGAATTGAGATTTGGCGTCAAATCAGCACCTATCATGAATTGGCGTCGGAGAGCCGATTCTCCCCCCAATCGCGTTTCCTGATTTTGGCGTTGGCTAACGGAGAATCCCGTCCATTGTCTGTGCTGACAACACCAAGAGTTCCTGGGATCGAGAGATGAAAACAACTCTGTTGTCTTCACTGCTTGGTGTTAAGTATATATAAAAATCATGCTTAACAAATTCTATTTGTTACATAAACACCAGTAACTTCTACCTTATAGGGACCCGGGAGTTAGAAATTAAAAATTCAGACCTTAGAGTTTGTTTTACTTGGACGGGTTTTATACCTCTAAACTCTAAACCTTGCAATACGTTTGGTGGGCTGGCTACCTGGAGTTAGAAGAGTCTATACTGAAGAAAGAAATACTGAGCGTGCTATCATCTGCCCCTCTGGTGGTTGACCTTGTCAGGGTGAACAACGTGAAGGGAAATAAAATGGAGGCTGAGAAACCACAGTCTTGAAGCTCAAACAGAGGGGAAGTAATGTTGCATTTTTGGTACATATCCAATGGGGAAGGACACAAGGTCAGGGAAAGAAAATGAGGATGTGAAGGAATGGTAGAGTACATGACATTAAAACAACACTTTGTTTTAATAAATAAAGGGGACTTGTACAGGAAAGGTGTACTTTTGAATTACTTGGGATCTTACTTTTATAGGTCCCAGGGGCTTCGCGCCCATCTGGGCAGACCCTGTACCTGCTTGCAATCGATTTGACCTCATACCAATCGATTGGTTTGAATTCCCCAATACTGGGACTGTTTCCCGATCGCTGGGCGGTTCTTGGGGCTGTTTGTAACTTATTGTCCGGGACTCCTGCTGGCGCCGAAGAGTCTAGCCTGGCCTTTGTTATTCTTAATTGTGTCCATTGTGCCCGGGAATCATCGGGAATCGCTCAATTAATATGCGCAGCTTGCTAGTTTCTATGCTGTCTGGTTTCTTCACAGACAGAATCCACAGAGAGGTTCTGCAACCTGCTTGCCTCTCTTCCTATCAGTACAGAATTATACAACATTCATGATACACTTCTCTGACTCGGCAGTCGAGCTCAGAGATACATAAGCATTCAAAACACATTCCTTTATTTACATGGCAACGCAAAAAAATCCTTTATTACATTTCAAGCATTTTGGCGTCCTCAGGAAATCCGAAGATAGGGGATCTCATCCTATATACTGTCGCGGTACGAGAGCAGTATGCTCTCCTTCGCCATTTCCTCATCCTAAAAGTCTGTACTATGATGCAGACAATTGCCAGTGCCGAAAGCGATTCTACTACATATGACAAGGAGTACCAATTCAAATTTGGTACACCAGGTCGGGTTACTGCTGCTTGTTACTGGGCTTTGAGTGGTCTGTGGAAGTGAAACATTAACGGCCGGTGGAGTAGGGGTAAGGGGGTTCACGCCCGCGTGCAACCACATGGATTCTATAATCCAGAATCAAAAATGAAAAACAGCTGCTGCATCTTCCTTCTCTTTTCCTGCTTTGGTCTTCTCTTGCTTTGATCCTGTTCTTGGTCTCTCTTCGGAATGTCCAAGCTATGGGATCAAGCATAGTGTCTGTTAGTGATCCGTTTAACATCTTGAATTTTAATATGTCAAGTGTCCCTTTATGATTGGTCACTCCATGTGACTCCCTCAATTTTTTCAAAACTAATTTAGGACCAGACATACACCTAACTACTGTGCCACTGTGAGCCGTCTCACAGGCTTTGCAATTTACCATCCCAATGTTCCTGGATGTAAATAGCATGTGGAATGGCAACCAAAGGGCTACCCAAAATAAAACAAACAAAACCAAACGTGTAGAAACAAGACTGTTGAAATGAGTTGCGTATGGGCCGCGATGGGTAAGATTTGGGTGGAATCTCCGGGTAGGGCATGCTGTGCTGTACCCGAGCTTAGCTGACCAGTCTAAGACAGGGCGGGTCCTCAATGTCGTTTCTCCACTGCCTGAGCGACCTGAAACGAACGGGCAAGAATGTAGTCATCGGGGGTTGCCTCTTCTGTCCTCCAAACAGAAGAGCAGTTATGAATCTGGAGCTAGCAAGCTCTTAGAGGTTTCGGCCGATACGCCTGTCGGCTGGACTTCAGACATTTCAGCTGATAAGGTGTCTTGCAAATTCTCCTATGTTTCTGCGGACAAACTTGGTGTCTGGCCGCAGAGCTGCTGTAACAAACAAACACAAACAAACAAAGGAGTGCTGTGGCTGTCGTCAGAGTCACTGTCGCTGTCTTGGTGTGCCAGATTGTGGGCGTGTCGGGGCGGAGTCTAAAGGTAAAGGGCGGAGTCGAGGTCGAGTCCGTGGAGGTGCTGGTCTGTGGGGGAGGGTAGAAATGCGTCTCTTGGGGGCATGGCGTGGAGCTGTGAAAAGCTGTTTAAATTTAAACACTGAACATTTAACAAACACATACAAACAAAAGGATACCGTAAATCACATTTGGCTTGGGGTGTAACTAGCATATGGAGTCAGTGCAGTGTGACCGAAGAAGAGAGGAAGGAGAGAAACAAAATTGAATTGAAATTGCTGAGGTATCCCTGCCATGAGAAGTGTGGGTAAGCGCTCATAGTTTGCATGGGGCAGCTGGGACCTTGTAGCTGCTGTGGGTGGTGTTCCCTTTCATATCTGGAGTGGGTCTAGCTGGTGGCAGCGCCGGCCCTAGGGTTGCTGGCGCCCCAGGCAAGCTGAACTTCGGCGCCCTTCCGGGGGGGGTGGGGGGGGGAGGCCGGGGGGGGGCCGAGGGGGGGGGCCGGGGGGCCCGAGGGGGGGGGGGCCGGAGTGACCACTGGCGAGCCTGGATCCATCCGCCATGTTTGTGCGGGGGGCCTGAGGAGGGTGGCCACCGCGTATGCGCTGGTTGGCACCGGCCCAACTGCGCATGCGCGGGACCCGCACTCCTTGATGGCGCCCCCTAGTACATGACGCCCCGGGCGACTGCCCGAGTTGCCGGTACCTTGAGCCGGCCCTGGCTGGTGGGTGACATTGTCCAATTTTCCCTGCATGCAACTCAATGTTCCATTTATGTCGGGAAGTGGCCAGCTTCGGTGGCTACAGTATCATGACTGGTGCAGGCTTGGAGGGCCAAAGGGCCTGTTCCTGTGCTGTATTGTTCTTTGTTCTGTAACTCATGCAAAAAATCCATCGCCTACACATTAGCCTCCTTAGTTTTAGTCCACCGTATGCTCTCCTTCCTCCATTTCGCTATGCGTGGGCAGAACCCTCAATTCTCATGGTGCTACATTGTCAACTTCTACTTTACAAACCTTGGGGGTTTATACAACCCTCCAAAATGGGTGAGAAGTTAAAAATGTCAAAAAGTTGAAACAGGAAACCCAACTGTTCACTTCCAGTATTAACAGAGGTGGCATGAGAAGCAGGCAATTGATACGTTCTCAAGATGCAGGCTGGCGGTTTGAACCTTTTCAGGCAGTGTGTGTATTCGATTTAGTAGTGTTTCTATTTTTAACCACTGTTATCCTAAAGGTGGAAATAAATTAGAAGGGTCGTAGCCTTTCAGGGAAGTACATTTTGGCACTGTTTGGGAGGCTAGAGAATAAAAAGTGTTTCCATTCAAATAAACTTGACCACCCCCAATCACCTCGGTCTCTGACAGCTGTCCCTGTGATCACCGACCCCCATGATCTCGAAATCTCATTTTGAGCTTACCCTGACCTCTCCATGCACCTTCGCCCGACCTCCGGAGGTCAGCTCCAAACCCCCAAATCCCCACTCTGGTGCTCTCTACCCACAATACCATGGAACATACCTATTCTTGGACTGGAGCCCACACCACTTGACAGGAAACTAATTTTGTCAATCGGGCTGGATTCAGCGAGAGTGTTGGGGGAAAAAGTGGGGGCAACTTATTAAAGAAATAAATCACAGGGCAGCACGGTGGCGCAGTGGGTTAGCCCTGCTGCCTCACGGCGCCGAGGTCCCAGGTTTGATCCCGGTTCTGGGTCACTGTCTGTGTGGAGTTTGCACATTCTCTCCGTGTTTGCGTGGGTTTCGCCCCCACATCCCAAAAATATGCTGGCTAGGTGGATTGGTCACACTAAATTGCCCCTTAATTGGAAAAAATTAAATATATCACGCACACTGTGGAGTTAAGATTCCTTGGCATTCTCAGGGAAATCTGAAAATCAGACAAAACTCCTCCCCCTCACATGGAAAGCCTACCACAGTAAATATCAAGCCTTTTGTGCTTCGCCACATATCTCCCTATATGTAGAAACATAGGTCGAGGTTTTGCGCTTTTTTTGCCAGGAGCGTATGGAAGGGAAGCCTGGACTGGTGGGCTGGGTGAGTGTCCAGTAGACAAAACTTGAAAGAACCACGAAGATGGGGGAGGGGGAAAGGTGGTGGTGGGAGTTGTGAGGGGAATGCCTGTGAGCTCATGAATGAGCCTGTTAACTCTAGTTGAGGAGCACGACATCAATGAGCATAAATTGGCCTGCCAGACAATTTAGCCACTTGCGTATCAACATTCCTTTACTTTGAAAACTAAGCTGATTATGCCCACTTATTCACCACTGATGTGCGTGAGTGAAATTGTCCACACGACATCACCCTGCAAAGACCCTGGTGGCTGAAAGTTTGTGAGCTGCCTTCAACCAGACAGCAGTCAGATATTCTCAGTAACTCTTTGAGGAACAATTCACTGTCCCCACTGCAAGTCATCAAAATCCTACTGCAATGTTGGGACTATGGGAAACCACTCCTTTCCTATGGTAAGATCCATTTCAGTGAGGTTATGCGCCAGATGGGAAGGGACAACAACATAATGGGATATTATCACAGGCCAGAATCCTCTCCATGAAATGGAAAGCTGTGAGTATGTCGCCACTGCCTGATGAATTTCCTCTGCCCACTGCAGGAACATTGTCCACCTTGATGTTGTCTTCATCAGAGCAGGTATGCCACTCCTCCATCTTCTCCTTGGGTAGGTTCTCACCCTGTTGAAGTGCCAGGTTGTACATGGTGCAGCAGACAACCATGGTGAGCGACACCCTGTGTGGACTCTATTGCAGGGATCCACCTATTTGGTCCAGGCACCGGAAACACAACTTCAGTATTCTGATGACCTGCTGCACCAAAGCACAAGTCGCAACATGAGCCTTGTTTTATCGAGTCTCTGCTGCATTCTGTGACCTTTGCACAGGTGTCATCAGCCTCGTCTCCAGGGGGTACCCGAGGAGCCAACCGTGTCGCCGCTGTGCTCCCACAAAAATATTGGGTATCTCAGAGCACCTAAGGATGAAACTATCACGGAGACTCCCTGGGACCTGAGCACACACCTTAAGGATACATTTTGTGTGGTCACAGACTAGCTGAACATTAAGGGAGTGGATAAAATGCACTCCCTGATGCCATGGGAATCAAAGCTACATGGGTGCAGTCAATGGCTTCCTGCCCTTGTGGAAAGTCTGCTATGTGGGAACGTCCCATGGCTCTCATGTCCTGGCTAACCTGGCCCGGGTCAAATTTGATGTAATTATGTGCTCTTGTGAACAGTACATCCATCACCTCCTTGATGAACTTATGAGCGGAGACCTACGAGCTGCCACACCTCGGAGTGCCAGCCTGATATCCTTGGACAGGCGGCATTGCGATTCCTACATTCGGCCTTTCAATCTGAGGAGTGTAGCTGACATCCATTCCTGATGTTCCCAACTTTGCCTTTGTAGCTCCAACAACGTGAGGCATGGCCGAGTCCAGAGACACGTCATCTGACTTAGACTCAACATAGTCCTGGCTTCCAGCAGTGCTCTGAGTGCAGGCTCCCTTGGACGTCACGCTGCCTCCACTGGCTGTGGATCAGAGAAAGTGAGGAGCTCACCAGGTTGTGGACCTCTCTACTACTAAATTCCACCGAGGTGTGCGTCTCTATGTTATTAGATGGTGTGGGTGAAAGTTGTGACGGCTCTTCAATCTCCACTTTTCATCGGAGCTGGTGTCTGGGGTCAACCTCAGAGCCGGGCTGGTGGAGGCACTGAACTCCCTTCCTGAGGACGCTGCAAGAGAAGGAAGATGTTATTCGTGCTTGGCACAAGGATAGAAGAAATGGGACTCAAGTTATGTTAGTGTGATGGATGATGGTGTGCTGGATCCTCACTTGTGTGTTTTTGCCACCCACCTTGCCCTCAGCACAGGAACTGACCTCTGGAGTTGGTCCCCAGCCAGCTGGAGGGCTCTCTCATCAAATGCCGAGAGGATTTTAAACTCGGGCATCCCCGCACCCGTTTGGGATCTCTCCCTTTTATTGTGAGTTCACAGTCCCTTCCACAAAACAGATGGGGGAGCGTAAGCATGGCCCATGTCAGGGCAGCTGGTAAGGATACCTGGCGTGTGTGGTTGGTGACTCGGAGCAATGAGGAGATGAGCCACAGGGAAGTTGAGGAAGTGTGTGGGAGAGTAAGTGGTTGCGTCCCTGCATTTGGCAGCGATTGAGATCCCTGTGGATGTGCCATGGATGTGTGAGTATGTGAGTGGTGATAGATGGGAAGAGTGAATTACCCTGGCAGAATGGAGGAGATGATGGTGTGCTGGGTCCTCACTTGGGTGTTTTTGGCACCCACCTTGCCCTCAGCACAGGAGCTGACCTCTGGAGTTGGTCCCCAGCCAGCTGGAGGGCTCTCCCGCACTGGATGGTCATCCTCCTCTGCAGGGAGCTAGCGCTTCCCAGCACTACCATGGCCTCCCACGTGGGTTAGTGGCCTTGCTGAAGGGTCTCCTCCCTGAGCATGGGTCAAAGACATCTCCGCGTTGCTCCAAGTCATCCAGCAGCACGGTGAAGGGGGTCTCCGAAAATCGAGGTGTGGACTTAATTGTAGCCATTCTCTGCAACAAGTGGCTTTGGAGCACTGGGCCAACTTTTCACTCGAGTGTCCCACTGATTGAAGCATTCAGCTGATGACAGGACAGGCAAATTGGGGACTGCCTGCCACAGAGGCGACATGAAACCCATGCAGAAATGTTTGCTTTTCGCAGTGGCTCAAAATCCAGTGGGAATGCCTGCCAATGGTGGGGGCAGGCTATTCATCGCTTTCCCTGCCAAAACGACACAGCCAAAAAAAATCAGGAAAATCCATTCATATTCCCCAATCCTTTTGGCCAAAGTTTAATTTAATCACACACCCGTCTCCTGCTCAGTGTCTATCTCTTTTGCTTTGCAAAAAAAAATGCACCAATTAAATACACCAAAGAGAAAATTATTGTTGGCACTACCAATGATAATTTGCTTCAAGCAACCATAATTTATTTACCAATTCCTCTGGTAACGAAACCCAAGATTAAGAGAGTCAGTGCTAGAGTTTAGCTTCACTTGCAATAGTGAAACTTAAAAAAAGATACAGCAGGGGAGTTCAAGAAGGAGCTGAATTGCTTTTTTTTCATTTACAGTCAGTCATATCCTGATATCACGTGATATGTCCACTATCCTACTCTGCTATAACCAGTCTTAACACTCAAGGGGAGAAAGTAAATTTATTTATCTGTGAACATCTTGGCGGGATTCTCCCCTACCCGGCAGTGCGGGCGGTCCCGGCGTCGAGGAGTGGCGTTAACCACTTCGGTGTTTGGCCTCCTCGAAGGTGCGGAATCCTCCACACCTTCAGGGGCTAGGCTGGCGCCGACAGGGTTGGCACCTTGCCAACTGCCGTGGAAGGGGCTTCGCGCTGCGCCAACTGGCGCCGAAGGGCCTCCGCCGGCCGGCGTGAGTTGCCACATGCGCGGGAGCGCCAGCGTGTGCTGGCGTCATCCCAGGGCATGCGCAGGGGGGTTCGGCTCCGCACCGGCCATGGCGGAGGTCCACAGCAACTGGTGCGGAGGGAAAGAGTGCACCCACGGCACAGGCCCGCCCACGGATAGGTGGGTGCCGATCGTGGGCCAGGCCATCATGGGGGCACCCGCCCGCCGGTAAGTACCAGGTCTAATTTACGCCGGCGGGACGGGCCTAAAACGGGCGGCCGCTTGGCCCAGCACGGGCCGGAGAATCGCCGGCGGGGGGGGGGGGGGGGCTGCTGCTAGTGGCCGCCGACTGGTGCGGTGCGATTCCCGCTCCCGCCAAAACCCTGGCGCCGAAGCATTAGGCAGCCGACGGGTGCGGGATTCACGCCACCACCGGCGATTCTCTGGCCCGGCAGGGGTACGGGTAATCCCGCCCCTTAAGTGTAAGACTTGATCTGCAAGTTTAACTGGATGATCTGGGAAAACCCTGAAGAAAAGAATGTTTTAATAACATGCTAAAGAATATAGAACATTTGCGGTTCATGATTATATAAAATGTTTAGTCCTGTTAAGACTCCAATACATGGAAAGTCCCAGTAGCATTTTCATTCAATAATGAAAGAATAAATGGTCTTGGAAACTTAAGCCTTGGAGGTTTAAAGAGAAACCTAACTTTGGAAAGAAAAGGAATTAAATTTAATAGTTCCTCAAAACGAGTGCAGGTTACGATTACTCTGCACCTGTTCAACATCAACAAAAAGAACACACAAAGTCCTTTGTGCACCTGCTTATTATCAATATTGTGGCATACAGCAAATGCGAATCAGGCTGTTAGGCAGCTGTACACCTTAACAGGTACTTCAAAACATGAGACTAAAATAAGTTTGAGTAAACTTTATGTTTGGCGAAATGCCTGTGTGCACTGTTACCTTCTGAGTACTGAGGCTTGCCATAGTAATGTGGCCTCTGAGGTCAGCTTGGGTAAGTCAAAGGATTAAGGCAGAAGTAATTTTTACACACTACAGGAAACACTCAAAGCCAGTCTGTACTTCTTAAAGGGGAGTTGCATTCTGGCTGGAGCAGGTGACAGAAATTCCTGTCTGAGTTCCTCTGCTGTGAAAATGGTTGAATAATGGTACAACACGTGGGAAGAGTGCTCCAAGACTCTCAGATGCTTCATGGAGGCCATTTTAGAGGAGGCATGAAGGAGGAGGGAAGTGACCTGTCCATGAAGGGCCATGAGGCCTGCAAGACAAATGGCCCAAAGGCAGAGGAATTCGATAGCTGCAGCAGCCTGCACTCAGCAATCCAGAAGGCACTGCGCAGCCTGCTCACAATCAAACCTTTCCCGTCTCAGATTCCAAGCACACATTGACTTGCAAATTGTTTTAAAGGTACCACGCGCGAAATGAACAGGCTGTGAGCAATGAAAAAAATTAGAAGGGACACTGCTGACGGTCAATGCATGGAGATGAGCCTGTAAGGAGCTGGATGCAGCACTGCAAGAAGTTCAATGACCCTTACATTAGTAGCCAAGGTTAGAGGAACTCAAAAGTTGCAAAATTGTACACTGTGCTATGAGGTTTCAGATTTTGAAAAGCAGAACTCAGATTTTACGGCACCGGAGAGATTGGTGGATTTGGTTCGATTGGTTGGCTGGTAGACAATGGATAGGCGAAAATTGTATTCTGTCCAGCAACTGACAGCGATTGGAGTAGGTAGGGTGGGTAGTCGGGGAAGTCAGTCCTTTCTTCAGAACTATTTGAAGTCTCTGATTTTTAAAAAAATTCAATTAATGGGGCAATTTAGCGTGGCCAATCCACCGACTCTGCACATCTTTGTGTTGGGGGGTGTGACCCACGCAGACACTGAGGGAATATGCAAACTCCACAAGGACAGTGACCCAGGGCTGGGATCAAACCCGTGTCCTCAGAGCCGTGAGGCAGCAGTGCCTCACTGCGCCACACTGTCGCCCGGAGCTTCAGATTTTAAATTTGATTTTCGGAGAGTTCCAGATGCAGGATAATTGCTCAATGGAAATTAAAGCTTCCCGGGAAATTCCCATGGAATTTTTGCATTGGGACTTCCAAGGTGTCCCCCACCACCTCTTTTGGGATACTGCCAGGGAACAACCATTCAGAGGTCAAAGATCTGGGCCCACAATTAACTCAATATCCTTCATCAAGGCATGATCAGGAAGAAAGAAGGTCGAACTGGCCGTATACCTGATCCAAGGAGAGGAATTTACTCTATGAAGTGTAACTCATGATAGTGGAAGTAGACATGTGCGCCAGTGTAAACAACCAGTTCTCATGGCATTTAATGTGCATTTTAAAGAGCAGGCAGTGGTGGATAAGTGGTCACACAGCAGGCTGGGCAGGAAGAACTAAAGTGATTGCAGTGAAGCTTCTTGGAGGCTATTAAGGAGTCCCCAGGACAAAGCACACAGGATCTGTCGGCAGGCAGCAGGGTAGCTGGGGGACAACATTGGTAGATTTGGAAGTATATCGTCCAGAAGCCAATCCTTCATTCCTCTTTGCAGCTTTAAATCATCCACAACTATCATTCACTCGTTCATAATTCTACATCATCCCCATCATTCCTGTATTCCAATCACCTCTTAAGATCACTGGCAACCTTCCCCTGCACCCCCACCGCCCACATCACTTTGTTCTTGTTGCTATGGCAGCCCAGATCAGCAAAACATTCCCCTGCTCCCCTCCCCCTTTTCTCAGTGTTCAACAAAGACAACTACTCACCAATGAAGGGGATCTTGACTGGCCTACTGTGACAGGTCGGGGCAGGAAGTGTAAACAAAAATATACAACACAGAGCAAATCCAGAGCTGCAATCACTGCAAACAAATGAGAGCTAAATGTTCTTTATCTGAATGTACGAAAGCAGCATATGAGTATGATGTATAAGTGTGGTAGTCACCACTAGCTGTATTATATGTATTACGGTGAGACACATATACTAGAGGTACATGGGTAAATCCCTGCCTGCTGGCTCTGCCCACTAGGTGGCGTATAAATGTGTGTGCTCGCCGGTGCTGCAGCCATTCTGTTAGCAGCTACAGGAGGCACAACATCTTTGCTCAATAAAGCCTCGACTATCCCACATCTTGGCGGGATTCTCCCCTACCCGGCAGTGCGGGCTGTCCCGGCGTCGAGGAGTGGTGTTAACCACTTCGGTGTTTGGCCTCCTCGAAGGTGCGGAATCCTCCACACCTTCAGGGGCTAGGCTGGCGCCGACAGGGTTGGCACCTTGCCAACTGGCGTGGAAGGGGCTTCGCGCTGCGCCAACTGGCGCCGAAGAGCCTCCACCGGCCGGCGTGAGTTGCCACATGCGCGGGAGCGCCAGCGTGTGCTGGCGTCATCCCAGGGCATGCGCAGGGGGGTTCGTCTCCGCACCGGCCATAGCGGAAGTCCACAGCAGCCGGTGCGGAGGGAAAGTGTGCCCCCACGGCACAGGCCCGCCCACGGATCGGTGGGTGCCGATCGTGGGCCAGGCCATCATGGGGGCACCCGCCCGCCGGTAAGTACCAGGTCTAATTTACGCAGGCGGGACGGGCCTAAAACGGGCGGCCGCTCGGCCCAGCGCGGGCCGGAGAATCGCCGGGGGGGGGGGGGCTGCTGCTAGCGGCCGCCGACTGGTGCGGTGCGATTCCCGCTCCCGCCAAAACCCTGGCGCCGAAGAATTAGGCAGCCGACGGGGGAGGGATTCACGCCACCCCCGGCGATTCTCTGGCCCGGCAGGGGTACGGGTAATCCCGCCCCTTAAGTGTAAGACTTGATCTGCAAGTTTAACTGGATGCTCAGGGAAAACCCTGAAGAAAAGAATGTTTTAATAACATGCTAAAGAATATAGAACATTTGCGGTTCATGATTATATAAAATGTTTAGTCCTGTTAAGACTCCAATACATGGAAAGTCCCAGTAGCATTTTCATTCAATAATGAAAGAATAAATGGTCTTGGAAACTTAAGCCTTGGAGGTTTAAAGAGAAACCTAACTTTGGAAAGAAAAGGAATTAAATTTAATAGTTCCTCAAAACGAGTGCAGGTTACGATTACTCTGCACCTGTTCAACATCAACAAAAAGAACACACAAAGTCCTTTGTGCACCTGCTTATTATCAATATTGTGGCATACAGCAAATGCGAATCAGGCTGTTAGGCAGCTGTACACCTTAACAGGTACTTCAAAACATGAGGCTAAAATAAGTTTGAGTAAACTTTATGTTTGGCGAAATGCCTGTGTGCACTGTTACCTTCTGAGTACTGAGGCTTGCCATAGTAATGTGGCCTCTGAGGTCAGCTTGGGTAAGTCAAAGGATTAAGGCAGAAGTCATTTTTACACACTACAGGAAACACTCAAAGCCAGTCTGTACTTCTTAAAGGGGAGTTGCATTCTGGCTGGAGCAGGTGACAGAAATTCCTGTCTGAGTTCCTCTGCTGTGAAAAAGGTTGAATAATGGTACAACACGTGGGAAGAGTGCTCCAAGACTCTCAGATGCTTCATGGAGACCATTTTAGAGGAGGCATGAAGGAGGAGGGAAGTGACCTGTCCATGAAGGGCCATGAGGCCTGCAAGACAAATGGCCCAAAGGCAGAGGAATTCGATAGCTGCAGCAGCCTGCACTCAGCAATCCAGAAGGCACTGCGCAGCCTGCTCACAATCAAACCTTTCCCGTCTCAGATTCCAAGCACACATTGACTTGCAAATTTTTTTAAAGGTACCACGCGCGAAATGAACAGGCTGTGAGCAATGAAAAAAATTAGAAGGGACACTGCTGACGGTCAATGCATGGAGATGAGCCTGTAAGGAGCTGGATGCAGCACTGCAAGAAGTTCAATGACCCTTACATTAGTAGCCAAGGTTAGAGGAACTCAAAAGTTGCAAAATTGTACACTGTGCTATGAGGTTTCAGATTTTGAAAAGCAGAACTCAGATTTTACGGCACCGGAGAGATTGGTGGATTCGGTTCGATTGGCTGGCTGGTAGACAATGGATAGGCGAAAATAGTATTCTGTCCAGCAACTGACAGCGATTGGAGTAGGTAGGGTGGGTAGTCGGGGAAGTCAGTCCTATATTCAGAACTATTTGAAGTCTCTGATTTTTTTAAAAATTCAATTAATGGGGCAATTTAGCGTGGCCAATCCACCGACTCTGCACATCTTTGTGTTGGGGGTGTGTGACCCACGCAGACACTGAGGGAATGTGCAAACTCCACAAGAACAGTGACCCAGGGCTGGGATCAAACCCGGGTCCTCAGAGCCGTGAGGCAGCAGTGCCTCACTGCGCCACACTGTCGCCCGGAGCTTCAGATTTTAAATTTGATTTTCGGAGAGTTCCAGATGCAGGATAATTGCTCAATGGAAATTAAAGCTTCCCGGGAAATTCCCATGGAATTTTTGCATTGGGACTTCCAAGGTGTCCCCCACCACCTCTTTTGGGATACTGCCAGGGAACAACCATTCAGAGGTCAAAGATCTGGGCCCACAATTAACTCAATATCCTTCATCAAGGCATGGTTAGGAAGAAAGAAGGTCGAACTGGCCGTATACCTGATCCAAGGAGAGGAATTTACTCTATGAAGTCTAACTCATGATGGTGGAAGTAGACATGTGCGCCAGTGTAAACAACCAGTTCTCATGGCATTTAATGTGCATTTTAAAGAGCAGGCAGTGGGGGATAAGTGGTCACACAGCAGGCTGGGCAGGAAGAACTAAAGTGATTGCAGTGCAGCTTCTTGGAGGCTATTAAGGAGTCCCCAGGACAAAGCACACAGGATCTGTCGGCAGGCAGCAGGGTAGCTGGGGGACAACATTGGCAGATTTGCAAGTATATCGTCCAGAAGCCAATCCATCATTCCTCTTTGCAGCTTTAAATCATCCACAACTATCATTCACTCCTTCATAATTCTACATCATCCCCATCATTCCTGTATTCCAATCACCTCTTAAGATCATTGGCAACCTTCCCCTGCACCCCCACCGCCCACATCACTTTGTTCTTGTTGCTATGGCAGCCCAGATCAGCAAAACATTCCCCTGCTCCCCTCCCCCTTTTCTCAGTGTTCAACAAAGACAACTACTCACCAATGAAGGGGATCTTGACTGGCCTACTGTGACAGGTCGGGGCAGGAAGTGTAAACAGAAATATACAACACAGAGCAAATCCAGAGCTGCAATCACTGCAAAAAAATGAGAGCTAAATGTTCTTTATCTGAATGTACGATAGCAGCGTATGAGTATGATGTATAAGTGTGGTAGTCACCACTAGCTATTTTATATGTATTACGGTGAGACACATATACTAGAGGTACATGGGTAAATCCCTGCCTGCTGGGTCCGCCCACTAGGTGGCGTATAAATGTGTGTGCTCGCCGGTGCTGCAGCCATTCTGGTAGCAGCTACAGGAGGCACAACATCTTTGCTCAATAAAGCCTCGACTATTCCACTACTCTCGTCTTTTTGGTAATTGATAGTGCATCAATAAACTATTACTGAAAAGTGGTTGCAGGGCGACTGGGACTGGCTGCTGGATATTCCAGGATGTACAATGTTCCTCTTTGGGCTATAAATTAAATTGGGAAAAGGGAGTACTTCCTGGTTAATCCCCCAGGGAGGGGAGACAATCTCGGGGTATTGCCCTTCTGCCGGGCCAGAGGTAGCTGGGCATCCAGATAACATACGATTGGCACAGGCTTCATAAATTAAACTTTATAAGTTTGTTAGATAAGGTGAGACTTGATTTGCAGAGATGGAGTAGCCTCCCGTTGTCCCTAACAGGCAGAGTTCAAATCATCAGAATGAACATTCTGACGAGGTTTGTAATTTTGTTCCAATCCCTTCCTATTTTTCTTGCTAAATCTTTCTTTGTCAGAGTGAACAAGTTAGTGTATTCCTTTATACGGGCGGGTAGAGTGCCGTGAATTCGCATGGCATACCTCGAGAGGGGCCAATAGTTGGGTGGTCTAGCACAATCCAATTTCCTCATGTATTACTGGCCGGCCCACGTGGAGAAGGTGTTGAGGTGGTACAAAGGGATGGACACCATGTGGGGGAGGATAGAGGCAAGACGGTGTGGCGGGTCGAGGGTTTGGGCCCAAGTAGCAGCTCCACTCCCACTCTCTCCAACAAAATATACCTCATACCCAGTGGTAATCTCCACCTTGAAGATATGGAGGCAGTTCAGACAACATTACAGACTGAGTGTCTTGTCATTATTCGCTCCGATAAATGATAACCATTTGTTTCCACCATTGGGTTTAGATTCAACTTTTAAGGTGTGGGAAGGGAAAGGACTCGACTGCTTCAGAGACCTATTTATAGATGGGCGGTTCACCATTTGGGAGAAGTTCTTGGCAAAATTCCAACAATCAGGGTCTCAGCTATTTTGATATTTTCAATTGCGTGACTTAGTCCGTGGAGCTTGCCCTGCGTTTCCCTTGGAGCTACAGCTTTCCCTGTTGGACAAAATCTTATGGTTAGCAAGAACCGATGGGGGGTGGTGGGATGTCGAACATCTGTAAGCGGACCATCTCACTGGAACCTTCGTCACTTGATCGGGTGAAGGCGAAATGGGAGGAGGAGTTGGGACCCATCTCAGATGAGGATGTGTGGAATGAAGCACTTTGGAGGGTAAATTCCACCTCATCCAATGCGTAGCTCAGCCTCATACAATTAAAGGTGTTCAGAGAGCTCATTGCAGCACTGTAGCACAGTGGTTAGCATTGTTGCTTCACAGCGCCAGGATCCCAGGTTCGACTCCCGCTTGGGTCACTGTCTGTGCGGAGTCTGCACGTTCTCCTCGTGTCTGCGTGGGCTCCCTCCAGGTGCTTTGTGTTATATTACTGGGTTCAGTAATATGTATCATTACTAGTTGCTGTATATCCAGGAGATCTGATGGTGTGATCCTGAAGAAACCACGAGTCTTCCACTTAAAACAAAATAATTTATTAAGTAACGATTAATTATAATTGAGTTCTACACTCTACAGAACTATCACTAGTAATCAAGTAATTGAATATTAATGTATTAACTGATTCAAAACTACACATGCTAACTATGCTGTGATCTATCTATCACACTAACTAATCACTCCTGGGTTGAAAGAAACCAAGATCCTCTGGGAGCTGATACTTATAGTGGGATCTAGTGGTGCCCTCTAGTGGTAGTTTTACAGGTAGATGTTATAATTAACCCTTTAGTTATCTACACATATGCATATCATTACACTCCAGTTTCCTCCCACAAGTCCCGAAATGCATGGGGTTGAATCTCCGATCTCCGACGCTGAAATCGCGTTCGGCAAGGGAGCGGAGAATCCCCGATGACGCCAAAATCGGGGGTGATGCCGCTTTTGCAATGCTCTGCCCCCTCAAAAGGCAACATACTCTTGGAGTATCCGTGGCCTCAGGCCATTGCCTGAGGCCCCCCACGCGATGATCTGTCCCCGACTGGCCGACTTCCCAACGGCGTGGGACACGTGTGGTGTCACCCTTCGTGAACTCAGCATGGCTGCTGCGGGCTCAGTCCAGCACCGCCACAGTCAGAGAAGGGCAGATCTGCGGGCAGGGGTGGCATTTTTCAGGGATTGGGGCAATGTGGGGGAGCGGTCCGGGGCGTGCGAGCGGCCGAAGTGGGGTACTATTTTTGCGGCAATGCTCCGGGCCATATCGGCAGCTAGAGCTGGGAACTCTATGCTGCCTCCCTGCTAGCCACCCCCGGAGCAGGGAATCGGTGGCCGTTTTGCACCAGTTTACCTGACATACAACACCACCATATTCACGCTGGCGTGGGGACTTAGTCTCCCAAAATGGAGAATCTAGCCCATGCTGTTAGAACATTCTGAATTCTACCTCAGTGTACCCGAACAGAGGCCGGTATGTGGGGCCAGGGGCCAGGCTGGTTTAGCACACTGGGGTAAACCCCATGGGTGGGGTTATGGAGGATACAGGTGGGATTTGGATGTAGCTTTTATTGGATATTTTTTCTATATCTCTATTTTTTTGTGTTGTTCATGCGACAACTTTACCTATGTTCGAATAATTTTCGCAGTTGTTGTATTGTAGTTCAGTCAGTGTTTGATAATTGTGAAACTCTTAATAAAATATTATTTTTTTAAAACTATCTGGTGGTTTAAGTTTCCCATTTGCCACTGACCTAATGTTGGAGGCTGGTTTAATTTGGCAAAGTTGCGATTTATTAAGTATTCATGGGGTGTAAATGTAGGGAAAAAAGGTTCCGGCCACTGAGTCTCGATGTATCACTTAAACACCCATTAGCATCTTCCTGGTGAACCCACAAGGGGAAGGAGCATAGCTGGAGGGGTTGCTTTTTAAACAGACCCGACACAAATTCCGCACAGGGGATCCAAATCGCTTATGACTGGTCACGGATCCACAAGTGGAACCTGACCAGCCTGGTGGAGGAAGTAAAAAAGGACCTACAGAGATGGAGCACACTCCCTGGTAGGGAGAGTGCAGATGATCAAAATGAACGTACTGCCCAGGCTCCTCTTTCTGATTACATCCAACCCGATCTATATCCCCAAAGCCTTTTTCAATTCGCTAGACAAACTGATGATGGCGTTTGTGTGGGGTGGGAGGAACGCAAGGATCCCAAAGAGCGTATTGCAGAGAACAAGATCCATGGGGGGCCTAGCCATCCCAAATCTGCAATATTATCACAGGGCAGCAACCGCAGAGAGGGTAAAGGGGTGGATAAAGGTGCCAGAAGCCGACTGAGGGGTGCTTATGGTGGAGGGCTCCTGCAGAGGGACTTCCCTCCGGGCCCTAGCCACCATGGCACTCCCATCCCCACCTAATAAATATTCAATGAGCCCACTGGTGATAGCAACACTCCGGTCATGGAACTAATTGCGACAGCTTTTCGGGTTAACTGAAATGTCCGACAAGGCCCCCATTTGTAACAACCCAACGTTCACGCCAGTGACTATGGATTCCATGTTCAAAAGGTGAAGACAGGAAGGGGGGACACTGACAGATGGCTTTACACCAACAACAGACTAACAACGCTCAAAGAACTGGCAGAAAGATTTCAGCTGACGGGGGGCACGAACTTAGGTACCGACAGATCAAAAACCTGCTACAAAGGGAAACAAGAATGTACCCACAACCACCACAGCAATCACCGTTAGAGATCCTGTTGGACGCAGACATTCTAGGGAAAGGGACTGTGGTGACGTGTATGGGCGACTACTAAGGGAGGCCAATACCCAACTGGATGAAACAAGGGAGCAGTGGGAGGGGGTCTTGGGGTTTGAAACAGGATGAGGAAGCTGGAGCGAAGCACTGCACAGGGTCAACTCCACCTCCACATGAGCAAGGATAAGCCTAATGCAGCTAAAACTGGTACATAGAGCCCACTTAACTAGAACCCGAATGAGCAGGTTCTTCCCGGAGGTGGAGAACAAATGCGAATGGTGCCAAGGAGGCCCGGCCAACCACGCCCACATGTTCTGGCCTTGCCCCAGACATTCTGGGTTTCGGACAGCCTTCTTCGAGGCAAGGTCCAAGGTGATGGGGATGAGGGTGGAGCCATGCCCAGGAGTGGCAGTCTTTGGGGTCTCAGAACAGCCAGATCGATTCATAGGGAGGAGGGCCGATGCCCTCACCTTTGCCTCCCCAATCACCCGCCGGAGAATCCTGCTCGGCTGGCGGTTAGCAGCACCACCCAAAGCTGCAGACTGGCTGTCCGACCTATCAGAATTTCTCCAAATGGAGAAAATTAAATTCGCCATCCGAGGGTTAGAGGAAGGTTTCCACAAAACTTGGGAGCCATTCACTTGGTTGTTCCAAGGCCTGTTTGTGGCCAACAAATACAAAACCAAAGAACAGGAGGAGGAAGCCACGACACTGCAAGGAAGGTAGGAGGGGATAGGGCAATAAGAGGGGAGGGGTAGGGAGACATGGAACTCAACTGTGCCCAACAAAAGAGCACAGTAAGAAGTCTTACAACACCAGGTTAAAGTCCAACAGGTTTGATTCAAACACGAGCTTTCGGAAAGGATGTCCCGAAGCGTGGTACATTGGCGAGACCATGCAGACACTGCGACAACGAATGAACGGGCATCGTGCAACAATCACCAGGCAGGAATGTTCCCTTCCAGTCGGGGAACACTTCAGCAGTCAAGGGCATTCAGCCTCTGATCTCCGGGTAAGCGTTCTCCAAGGCGGTCTTCAGGACACGCGACAACGTAGAATTGCCGAGCAAAAACTTATAGCTAAGTTCCGCACGCATGAGTGCGGCCTCAACAGGGATCTTGGATTCATGTTGCATTACATCCACCCCCCACCATCTGGCCTGGACTTGCAAAACCCTACCAACTGTTCGGGCTTGAGACAATTTACACCTCTTTAACCTGTGATTATCCCTCTCCCTGGATCTGTAATGATTTGATTACCTGCAAATGCCTGCATTCCAAGCATTGTCCAGCATCTCTGACTTTGTCTATATAAATGTTTCTGGAACATACCTCGCCATTCACCTGAGGAAGGAGCTGCGCTCCGAAAGCTCGTGTTTGAATCAAACCTGTTGGACTTTAACCTGGTGTTGTAAGACTTCTTACTGTGCTCACCCCAGTCCAACGCCGGCATCTCCACATCATGCCCAACAAAAGAAGCATGAGAAGCAAAGGGGAGGAGGGGTGGGGGAGTAGGAAAAACGAAATGGGGGGGTGGTGGGGGTGGGGTGTGGGGCAACAGCCAGAATTTAAAAAAACAGTGGGGAACGAAAAACAGGAAACACAACCATCACTGTAAATAAGAGGAAGAACAATGATGTATGTCTGTATATAGTTGAAACCGACCGATGTGTGATATTTTTTCTTTTTCCTCTGACTCCTATTTGTACATATCTATCCTTGTTTTGTATACCACAAAAAAACTCAATATAAACATTTAAAAAGAACACCCATGAACTTCATCCTTTCAGCTTGACCAGCCATTGGCAAGCTGAAATTAAGGCTCCCACTTGATTAAGTCACTCCCACCCACTATGATTTCTATTCCTCATGGCCCCAGTAAATGCTGCCCAGGGTATGTATTTTAAGCAGGACCCTTAAAAGTTGAAAGGAAGGAAGAAATGAAGAAGTGTTTAGGAAGGGAAGTCCACAGCATGGACACAGTTCCATTGATGGGGTGAAGGGGGAAGGAATGCAAAGAAGCTGAGTTAAAGGAACTAGGAATTTGAGGAGAAGTGTCTTGGACTTGAGGAGGGTGCAGCGATAATAAGAGGCAAGGTTAAGAAAGAACATAAATATGAGTTTGACAATTTGACTTGGACCAACTGAGGACCAGAAGCCTATACCGGTCAGTAAAGACAGGGGCAGTGAGTGAGTCAGATTTTGTGGAGGAAAATAAGTGTGCAGCAAGATTTTTGAATGGGGCAGAAGTGGGGACACCGATGTTGGAACAGTCAAGTCTGAAGGAGCCCATAGACATGCATGAGGAGTTTGGCAGGTTATTGTGGTAGAGACAGAGCTGGATAATCCTATGAAGCATCTCCATCGCCATAGCATGCAGAATAAGTTGAGGATGTAGAACATGAGAGTTAACAGCAAGAGAAAGGAGGAGAGGACTTTTGGCCAATGCTTTCAATGAATAAGAAACACCACTTCAAATATAGTCAATTAATACTTTTTATTAATTTTTTTTATTTTTTATAAATTTAGATTACCCAATTATTTTTTCCAATTAAGGGTTAATTTAGTGTGGCAAATCCACCTACTCTGCACATTTCTTTGGGTTGTGGGGTGAAACCCACGCAGACACGAGGAGAATGTGCAAACTCCACATGGACAGTGACCCAGAGCCAGGATCGAACCTGGGACCTCAGCGCCGTGAGGCTGCTGTGCGGATCACTAGGCCACCGTGCTGCCCTAGTCAATTAATACTTAACTGTCCTCCCTCCTTATAGCTTTATAAGTTCCCACATTGTCGAGGATTTGTAAATTACTTTATTCTCTCTGCCTACATCCAACACCCAAAAGTTACAAAGCTATGTAGAATTTTTCGTGTAACTATTTGTTCACTTAACAGTTTGTAGCCATTGCATTAGATATTTGCGGGCTTGATGTTTTAATCTCCTAATCTTATGAAATTGAGTCATTTCCTTTGTAACTTTAGAGACCAGAAGTGACTTCTCTCTTCGGATGCAGCTGTGATACTAGTTTCCCACAATCATTCTCTTTTTGTGTAAAATACTGCTTGACACATTGTTATGGCCCCCTGGGCTAGTGCGCTGTGAATTCCAGCCTCACTTGACCTGGAATCACAACACAAGGGAATTAATTAATAATTCTCAGAAAAATTCTCCAAGCCTGTGACCCTTGGCTGCCCAATATCAGTCACCAGGTGTGTAAATGTAAATTCAATTATTTTTTATCAATAACAAGAACTGTAATGAAATATTCAGAAAATACAGCAGGTTAACTATTACCTCATTCCTCTCTGGATCCAACACCACCCCACCCTCCCCCTCCCACCGCCTTCGCCAGAAGGATTTCCCTCAACGCCGCCTGTCGCTGCAACTGGTGAGCCAACACGTGGCTCGACTTTTCCCCATACCCATACTGTACTCCCCGTGCTTGCCACAGTGTGCCCCCATCCCACCTCCATCTTTTAAAGGTGGTGTCTAGCATGGCTGGGGGGAATTTGTGATTGCCGCAGATGGGGGCCATGGGGGACATCTTAGTTAGCCCGAAGTGTTGTCTCAATTGCGCCCATGTTCTCAGTGTGGTCGCGACCACTGGGCTTGATTTATATTTTGCCGAGGAGGATAGGAGTGCTGCTGTTGCCAGGGCCCGGAGGGCCGTTCCTTTACAGAAAGTCTCCTCCTTCTGTACCCACTCTGTGTCGGGTTCGTGTACCCATCCTCTCACTCTTTCTACCATTGCTGCCCAGTGGTAGTGTAGGTTCAGTGAAGCCAAGCCCCCTTTGATTTTCCTTCTTTGCAGTGCCGGTTTGGGAATCCTTGGGTTTGTACCCCCCACCCCACACACACAAACGCCATGATTAAACTGTTTAGTATGGATCTAAACAGAAGAGGAACCTTGGCAGTGCGTTCATCTTGATCGTCTGCACTCTCCCCGCAAGGGAGAGTGGGAGTGAGCCCCACCTCAGTAAGTCCTTTTTTACTTCCTCCACCAGGCTGGTCAGGTTCCACTTGTGGATCTGTGTCCAGTCTCTGGCTATCTGGATCCCCAGGTAACGGAATCTGTTCCATGCCATTAAAAACGGGAGCCCCTTCCGCTCTGCTGCTCCCCCATTTGGATTCACTGGAAATGTATCACTTTAACCCAGGTTAAGTTGTAACCTGAAAAGATTCCAAACTCTTTCAAGATCTGCAGTATTGCCTTCAGATCCTCCTGTGGCTTTGAGACATAGAGGAGCAGGTCATCTGCATAGAGTGAGACTCTGTGCTCTCTGTCTCCTCTCCGGATTCCCTTCCAGCTTTTAGCATCCCGCAAGGTTATTGCCAGGGGTTCGATCGCTAGCATGAACAAGAGTGGGGACCGGGGGCAGCCCTGTCTTGTTCCTCTCTGTAGCTGGAAGTATTCAGAGCTGGTTGTGTGAGTTCGGACGCTCGCCTTGGAAGTGTTGCACAGAAGTCTCACCGAGGCGGTCAACCCCGCTCCTAGCCCAAATGGTTCCAGTACCTCGAGAAGTTGGTGTCATTAATATGTTCAGCAACTGCCTGATGTTTGCTGTGAGCTGCCTACCCTTGACAAAGCCCGTTTGGTCCTCTGCGACCACCTTCGGTATGCAGCCCTCCAGTCTTTTGGCCAGGACCTTTGCGAATATTTTCGCGTCCAAATTTAGCCGTGAAATGGGCCTATATGATCCACATTCTGTCGGTCTTTATCTTTTATGGGTATCAGTGAAATTGTGGCCTGCGCTAGCGTGGGGGGCGAAGTGCCCCTTGCCAGCGAGTCCGTGAACATATCCCTCAGGTGTGGGGCCAGGACTGGCACGAATTTAGCTCAAAATAATTCTTGATTGCCACCACCACCTTCCCACAGAACGCCTTGTCTGTCAAAATCCCTGAATCCAACCTCCACCCCGGCCTCTGTGCTTGACTGGAACAAAGTCTCATGTCTCATAGTGTGGAAAGTGGTCCGAAATCACTATGCCCCCACCAGCCCCAATCAATCAAACGGAGAATCGCCCGGGGCCGGCGTCAATCCCACCCCCGCCATGTCCCGAATTCTCCGCCACCAGGGATTCGGCGGGGGCGGGATTCGTGCCACGCCAATTGGCGGGCCCCCCCGCGGCGATTCTCCGGCCCGCGATGGGCCGAAGTCCCGCCGATGTCAAGCCTCTCCCGCTGGCGGGAATCAAAACACCTACCTTACCGGCGGGAGCAGGCGGCGCCGGCGGGCTCCGGAGTCCTGGGGAGGGGGGTGCAGGGCGATTTGGCCCCGGGGGGTGCCCCCACGGTGGCCTGGCCCGCGATCGGGGCCCACCAATCGGCGGGCGGGCCTGTGCCGTGGGGGCACTCTTTTTCTTCCGCCTTCGCCATAGTCTTCAGCATGGCGGAGGCGGAAGAGACCCCCACCCCTGCGCATGCGCCGGGATGACGTCAGTAGCCGCTGATGCTGCGACGCATGCGCAGACTTACGCCGGCCGGCGAAGTCCTTTCGGCCCCGACTGGCGTGGCACCAAAGGCTGTTCACGCCAGCCGGCGGAGCAGCAACCACTCTGGCGCGGGCCTAGTCCCTCAATGTGAGGGCTTGGCCCCTAAAGGTACGGAGACTTCTGCACCTTCGGGGTGGCCCGACGCCGGGTTGGTTCACGCCACGCCAACACGCCGGGACCCCCCCCCCCCCACCCCGCTGAGTAGAGGAGAATGCCGGCCCTGATTCCTGTCAGATCAATGCAGATACAGTAGCTGTATACAAAAGATGTTTTCAGCTAACTTGTTTCAGTCTCCCTTGCCCTCAAACAAGCCCACACTACTTTAAGTACTGTTGATCCATTTTAACTAACCTACAGTGAGAACAGGCAGCAGAGTGGTACAGTGGTTAGCACTGCTGCCTCAGAACACCAGGGACCTGGGTTCAATTCCGGCCTTGGGTGAGTGTGTGTGTGGAGTTTGTACTTTCTCCCCAAGTCTGCATGTATTTCCTCCCACATTCCAAAGATGTACAGGTTGGGTGAATTGGCCATGTAAATTGCCCCTTAGTGTGCAGGTTAGGTGAAAATGAAAAATGAAAATCGCTTATTGTTACGAGTAGGCTTCAAATGAAGTTACTGTGAAAAGCCCCTAGTCGCCACATTCCGGCGCCTGTTCGGGGAGGCTGTTACGGGAATGGTGGGGTAATGGGGTTACAGGGATGGGGAGTGGGCCTCAGTAGGGTGCTCTTTCAGAGGGCCAGTGTAAACCCAATGGGCTGAATACCCTCCTTCTGCACTGCAATAATTCTACAATTCTAACAAACTGCTTTATTTGTGGTCTCAGCTTCAGCTGGATTAGAACTGAACTGAAAATGCGGTCTCAATAAGCCTCATGCCAGAGCTCCACTGAGCAATAACATCAGCTCACCAAGCAGAAAACGAATTAACTCCCCAGGGAATCCCCTAAACTGAAACAAAACTGCACTAGCCCAAACTTTTTACAATGACTAATTGCACCCAGTTTCCACAAAAATACCTTTCAAGGTATTTCAAACTTTCAAACTAGGATTTCTTTTAAAACATGACTGCAGCTGTCAAACACACTCTAACCCAGGCTTTTAACCCTTTGTAGCCACCTAAGATGGACACTGGGCTAACAAAATGGAGAACTGCTAAGACTGCAGGGAGAAAGCAGTTTAGCCAAGACAAGCAGTCTGCAAAGACTGATTAGCATTCTGCACGTAGCAAAACTAGTTTCTGGCCAGGTGGAAGATCTCAACCAAAGGTGTTAATAGCAAAACGCTTTGCATAATAATGAGGCAATCCAAATCTGGGCACACACAATAGCAACATTTGGTTTTGAATAGATACTTTAAGTGGAGGCCCAGACAAAACGGCACCAGAAGTATCCATCACAAAAGACCCTAGAGACCGCCCCACACATCGAGAAGGGACCCTCAGATTGGGGGATTTGTGAGACATCGATTGGGAATTGATCCAAAAGCCCGCCCCGAAAAGGCACGGACATTGGGGGCCACTATAAAGATAGACCCCGCACATGGTCCTGTCTGTTGTTTCTGCTCCGGCTCCGCTGTTGACTCCGTTGCTGTTGTATCATAACTCCGACTCCAGCCGTTGATCCTGTCTTCCATAACCAGCCGTTGAGCACCAGCCATCGTTCAGTAAGTCCCAAAACGACGCTCGCTACGTGAACTTATACAGTACTCGTCTAATAACGAACAGAAGGTGCAGCCCAGAAAGGAACAAAGGCCTTGTCCCCTGACCTTGCTGGTTCCCACTTAGATAAGTATTTAGTCGTTAATAGTTGAAATAGGTATTAGTCTTTAGCGTGTGCATGCGTATTTATTATATTTGTATAATAAATATTGATCGTTGGAACTTACTAATCGGTGTATAGTTTTATTACTTTGAACCTGACCTTGAGATACTTGTGAGGTGTTTATATACGACACCTGGCGACTCCGAGCTGAAATTACACATACAGAGCCCTAGCAGTGTTAAGCACACGGCCTTTAAACGGAGGCGTGTTAATACACTCCAATAAACGCGTATTACACTCAAGTAAAACGTGCAACATTTAGTGGCGACATCCTGACGGGACGCGGTTACAAGTGGCACCCCCACTCCGTCGAGGACCCTGAAATTTGAATTAGAAATCTGGTAAAGAAAAAGGAAAGAAATCACAAGTATTCAAGGTGTTCAAACGAATAAACGTAATTCGGAAGTGTGTTTAGTGCATGTGTACTAACAGGGTTGTAAGGAAAACCTGAAAGCATTTTTGTTGCGACAAACTTTCGGTAGTTTTGTGAACGGAACATAGCGTAAGCCTTACCCGTTTCGTGAGACATAACCTCAACACCCCCTGTTCCAAATTAAAGTGAGTCAGAAAAATGGCCATGCAGGCAATGGAACGCCTCATGAACCCAGAACGGTTTGTGGTCGCAGCGACCAGCAGTAGCCGAGTAGGTCAGTGTCCCATGTGGGAGCTGGAACTCCGCAAGTATCTGCAAGGAAAGGGATGGCCCCTTTGGAAAGAGTTCTGTTTGAATGAGGAGACAGGTCCCGGAAGTATAGGACATACTTGGTGGGAGAACCTCTCTCAAATTCATAAGAAGACCCTTAGTAAAGCACGCAAGCCGATGGCAATCGTGTCCTGTTTGGCACAATTGCGAGGCACAGAGGAGGTCGTTCAGACACTCCGGGCAGAATTAGAGGGGAGAAATCGAATGAGTAAAGTGGATGTCAGGGACATCGAGAAGGAAAATATGGATCTTAGAGGGAAGTTGGCAGAGAAAGGTAGAGAGGTGGATGATGCCAAGAGGGCACATCAGTCTTGTCTAGCCCATCTCAGCAGTTCCCAGACCCAGTACGAAAAGGCCTATCAGGACGTGCAACGTGCCGTCCTGATAAGAGAAGAATCAGAGAAGCAGGTAGAGGCTTTGCAGAGGCAATGCTCTGACCTTAAAGCAGCTTTAAGAGCACTCCATGCTGCCACCACAGAACAAAGACAGAGTACAGTAGACCATGCAAAATGCAGGAAGCAGATTGCGGAGCTGCAATTGCTGCTTTCAGTGCAAAATGGGTTTCAAAGCACCTTTGGAACACAGTTAGATGAGGAGAATGCCCCAGACTGGAAAGAGTTAAGTGAGACAGCGCAGCGTTATGTTCAGGGAACATGTGCGCCAGCAGCGCAGCAGAAAAGACAAGCACCCCAACCCCCCACAGATCAGATAGTTACCGCACCAATGAATCCAGTCACCACCCAAAGAATGGCGACCACAGAAGGCGCACCCGATATCACCTACACCACCCCCTTAACTGTAACCCAACTCAGGGACGCGTGTGAGAAGATCACTCCGTTTCTCCCCACCGCAGACCCCCACCAATTTTTCGCAAAGGTAAAGCAACAGGCAACCATGTACGGCCTGGACGAGAGAGAGCAGGTTAAACTCACGGTTCTGAGTTTAGACCAATCGGTAGTAGCAGCCCTCCCCGACCCACAGAACGTTGGCGGAGGCACCCTAGAGGAAATGCACACCTCCATTTTAGATGCCATAGGGTATAATCGAGGTGACCCAGTAGAAGGACTTAATAAGTGCCGACAGAAGAAAACCGAGCACCCCACAGCATTTGCAGGAAGGCTGTGGATCCATTTTAACGCAGTTTTTGGCGATTTAAATAGAGCCCATTTAAACCGAGAAAATATGGTTAAATGGACGCGCACCATAATTTCCCATGCCACAGATGCAGGACAGAGCGCTTGCAACAGCTATGACCCCTCAGAGGAGGCCCATAATGAGAAGTGGGTCCTGAAAAGATTGTCCCGCGCTTGGGAGCAATCAGTTCAGGGCAGAGGCAAAGTGAAATCCCCAGAAGAAGCTCTGGCTGCAGCAGACATTCAGGCAGTGAGAGCGCACCAAAACCCCGCGTGGGTGAATGAAGGAAAGAACAGCCCTCCACAGAAATCGCAGGAATGCTACAACTGTGGCCAGTTAGGACATTGGGCTAAGGAATGTAATGCACCCCAGAGATCACAGAGAGGCCAGCAGACAGGCACTCTGTATAGGAATAAAGCCAAACCGATCCATAGTATAGGGATCCAGTCAGGACAGACCAATGTGGACGGAACGGACTGACGGTGTTCGGGCTCCCCCACTTGGGTCTGTGACACTCTTTGGGATCAATCCGGAAGACCGGTAGTCACAGCTAAAGTTAGAGGGAAGCCCATAGAGTTACTTTGGGACACAGGAGGGTCCCGCACCACGATTAATTCCACCACCACGGCACAGGCAGACACGTGGCCGACCACATCCACCATCACACTTAGCGGTTTCACAGGACACTCGCAACAGGGACACATTACAGCACCCGTAGCAATCCAGCTAGGGAACATTTCCACCAAACACCCCGTCGTATTAGTAAATCTTCCCCGGGCAGCAGAACACATCCTAGGGATAGATTTCATGAATGCCCATAGCCTGTCGTTCGACCCAGTGAACCAGTGTGTCTGGCGAATGGCGAGATCAGACAGAGCACCCGCTACCCTCACAGTAGGAGGCTACGCTAATAGAATTAGCGCAGTAGGAGACTATTCATTTGACTTGACTACACTAAACACGGACAGACAAGTTAAGGCAGTATTAAACAAACACAGGACAGCATTTGCCAGTCACCGGCACGACTGTGGCAGAATGACTGGACAAATTCACGTTACCGGACCTGACCCCCGACCACAGAAACAATACAGATTTCCCCTAGAAGCAGAGGGAGAAATAGAGAAAGTGATAGGTAGCTTATTGGAGCAAGGTGTGCTTAGAACAGTAGCCTCGACCAAAAATGCCCCTATTTGGCCAGTGAGAAAGCCCGACGGATCATGGCGTCTGACCATTGATTATCGGGAACTCAATAAAGTAACCCCAGCAGTAGCCCCCACGGTAGCAACAAGTCCCGAGACCATGCTCAAACAGGGACTCAACTCCAAATATTTCACGGTATTGGACATTAGCAATGGCTTCTGGTCAATCCCATTGGCAAAGGCGTGCCAGTACAAATTTGCCTTCGCTTTCAAAGCACAACAGTATACGTGGACATGCCTTCCCCAAGGATTCCACAATTCCCCCTCCATTTTCCACCGACAGCTGGCGAATGGTCTAGAAAAATTTTCCCGCCCCGAATGTCTGGTACAGTAAGTAGACGACCTACTACTGCAGACAGACACAAAGGCAGAGCACATTACGCTTCTGGCCGAGCTCCTGGAACTTTTAACCTCAATTGGCTGTAAAGTTAACCCACGAAAGGCCCAGATTTTGGAAAACAAAGTGATGTATTTGGGTACAATCATCACGCACGGCAAACGCGAGATCGAATTCAAAAGAATTGCTTCGATTGTCAAATTGCCCTTCCCCAGAATGTTTCAGCCCTCCGGTCGTTCTTAGGACTGGTTGGTTATTGTCGGAACCACATCGACGGATTTGCGACAAAGGCAGCCCCACTCTCAGACCTCCTTAAGAAAGGAGCCCCTTGGGAATGGCTTCTGCAGCATACAGAGGCTGTGGAGGAGTTAAAGAGAGCCCTTAGCGCAGCACCCGCGCTCCAAGTCCCAGACCACCTTTCCCCCTATGCAATAGAGGTAGCGAGCACAGATCTAACCCTCTCGGCCGTGTTACTTCAGGAACGGCACGAGCAGCTAAGACCAGTGGCTTATGCCTCCCGACATTTAGACCCAGTAGAACAGGGATTTTCAGCCTGCGAGAGGCACCTCCTTGCAGTCTTCTGGGCAGTTCAGTACTTTTCGTACATTACCGGACTCAACCCCATCACCATTTTGACCGAGCACACCCCCACACAGTTACTCCTAGACGGTCGACTGAAGGACGGTTCAGTTAGCCAGATTAGAGCAGCTAGGTGGACACTACTCTTACAAGGACGGGACATTACAGTTAAACGGACCCGCACACACTCATTTTTAGCCGACAACCTCCAATACCCAGGACACCCCATGATTGTGATATTGTAGCACCCCTACATAACACAGGACCCTTCATAGCGAAGACACCCCCCAGGAAGATAGGGAACCCAAAACAAAGCCCCCAACACACAGACACGTGTGGACCACTACGGATATACGTGGACGGTTCATCCACGGTTTTAGAAGGTGAGCGTATCACGGGATGCGGCATCTATGTCGAGGACGCGTTTCCTCCCACAGTCCAAAGATGTGCGGGTTAGGTGGATTGGCCGTGCTAAATTGCCCGTAGTGTCCTAATAAAAGTAAGGTTAAGGGGGGGGGGTTGTTGGGTTACGGGTATAGGGTGGATACGTGGGTTTGAGTAGGGTGATCATGGCTCGGCACAACATTGAGGGCCGAAGGGCCTGTTCTGTGCTGTACTGTTCTATGTTCTATGACGCGCAGGGTCGCGCTCTCGAAGAAATAGCGTTAAAATTGCCAGGTCACTTAGGCGCGCAGGCAGCAGAGCTCGCGGCCATAGCTTATATAGTGGACCACCCCGATTCTTTCCCCAGCCCGGCGGACATATATTCGGACAGTCTATATGTCTGTAATAGTTTGACAGATTTTCTACCCCTGTGGAGGACACGAGGTTTTGTCTCCGCAGACGGGAAACCCCTTCCATCAGCCCCTTTACTCCGCCACATTTTAGAAAAAGCGAAGGACAGAACCTTCGGCATCATAAAGGTTAGAAGCCACCATAGGTCATACCCCCCTGGGAATGTCAAAGCCGACGCACTGGCTAAGGCAGGTTCCAGGCGAGGACACTTGTGGACACCCCCAGCTAGCGCACCAGCTAGCGCCCCTGTGAGCGCAGTTCAAGTCTCACAGACTGATATCAAGTATTTAGCTGAAGCTCAGAAGCAGGATGAGGATCTCAGGGAGATTTTTAAAGGCAACTTTGTGCCTCAGTACGACAAGTTTAGACACGCACTGACCACACATGAGGGTGTGATCATCAAGGACCAACTTTATGTGGTCCCGCAGCAGGACAGGAATCAAATGATTGCTTTGTTCCATGACGGGCATGGACACCAAGGAATCGACACGACCACGAGGCACCTCAGGCAGCTCTGTTGGTGGCCTAACCTAAGGACAGATGTAACTCACTACATCGAGAATTGCCTTATTTGCGCCCAGGATAACCCGGAGAGGTATTCTAAAAAGGCACAACTTCGGCATACTCGACCAGTTAATGGCCCCTGGACAAACCTCCAGATCGACTTTATAGGACCATTGCCCCCTTGTAGGAATGGCTATAAATACGTTCTGGTGGTCATCGATACCTTTACCAAATGGGTAGAGGCATTCCCCTCAAGAACGAATACAGCTAAGACAGCTGCAAAGATCCTGACCCACCACATCTTCACGAGATGGGGTTTACCCCAAAGCATTGATTCGGACCAGGGATCTCACTTCACAGGACGGGTCATGAAGAACGTCCTGACAATATTTGGCATAAAACAAAACTTTCATATTGCGTATCACCCACAGTCCAGCGGGATTGTAGAGCGCATGAATCGGACCCTAAAATCCACACTTAGAAAAATGGTTCAAGAAAACAACTCCACATGGGATTCAGTGCTCCCATTTGCACTCATGTTCATCAGAAATACAGTTTCAACTTCCACAGGATACACACCACACACACTCATGACCGGACGCCCTATGAAAGGTACAGAATTCCTTTTAGGACTGGACATGACTAGCCCCGAAGTGACGGCCCTCACACACGAAAAGACAGTTAAAGACCTGGTTGAGACTGTGAGGTCTGCACAGGTCGCAGCCGCAGTTCAGCTAGGGAAACACCGTAGACAACGCACAGCATGCTTTAACAAGACCGTACACCCCACAGAATTCCAGGTTGGGCAACAGGTAATGCTATCTGTATACAACCCCAGCAGTTTTTTGGCACCAAAATATTCCGGCCCATATTCAATTTCGGATAAAATTAGCCCCTCAGTTTATAGGATCAAATGTCCTAATGGAAAGACCGCGTGGTTCCATATTAACCAGCTAAAGGCATATGGAACACAGTCCAACCATGCACACCATGTCCTGCTAGACGCAGCAGAACACCTCGCCCCACCCACTAGAGACACGTTTCCACCATCCCCCTCACAGACCAGTTCTTCATCGGACTCGCCCACGACTCCGCCCACTGACCACGACAGACCACGCCCCGAAACGCCCACAAGCTGCCGCAGCAGAGACAGTGATACAGACACTGACTCTGAGGACAGCCACAGCACACCACACTACAGCCCACACTGCAGCGACTATGGCCCCGACTCCAGTGACCCCATGGAAGTCACTTACATTAAAAAACCAGACCCACCACCCGACCCCGACTACCCCGACAATACCCATTCACTTTTAGACCCAACACTCTGGCACAGGGACAATTCGTACAGACTTGTCCGCAACGATGAAAGTGACCCCCGGTCACACAATTCAAAAATATCATGCCTGATCCACACAAGGGTGTGGGATCCGGGAGAGCAGGACGACACGGTGTCTGAATCCCGATACGGCAACCCCTTTGTGACCCTGTTCACAGAGACAGAGGAAAAGTGAGGTGTCCAGATGATGTAAAATAGGAACCGCTTGAGGGAAGCGATATCCTTTCTGATGGAACCTGCACGTATGTTTTTGTTTGTCAGTTTATGTTTGTTTCCTTGTTAATATGTTAAGGGTTTGATTGCAGATCTTTTCAGCTGAAAAGATTGTGACCACCTCGCACGCACTTTAGCTTGTCCGCAGATACCTCTGAGAACTTTTTATGGTGAGCAGCTCACCTTATCGGCTAAATTGTCTGAAGCCCAGCTCAATTTTCAAAAGGAGCACCTTGGCTCCTCCCTTGTTTTTAGGTGCCCCTCTATTCGGCGAATAGAGGCTGCAAATCCATGGTAAACACATTCTTGCCCGTTTAATCCAGGTTACTCAGGCAGTGGACAATCGGCACTGAGGACCCGCCCTGTCTGAGAACCCACTTTGGTCAGCCAAGCTCGGGTATGGCACAGCACGCCCTACCCGGGGATCCCATTCAAATCATACCCGTAGCGGCCCATACGCAACCCATTCGACCTTTTCTTTCCAATTTGTTTTCATTTTTGTTAGGTAGCCCTTAGGCCGCCATCCCACATGCTATTTACATCCAGGAACATTCGGATGGTAAATGAGCAAAGCCTGCGAGACGGCTCGCAGGAGAAAAGTTGCTAGGTGTATTGTGTTCATTAAACTCGCTTTTGAAAAAAAAAAATGAGGGGAGTCACAGGGGGTGACTTGGCCAGTCATTTTAATGGGTCAATTGGAATTAGAGGACAGATACACTAACAAGTACGGATATTAAGCTGTGTATTGACAGATACTGTGCTTGATCCCATAGCTTTCGAAGGACGAAAAAGGGTTCACAGCAAGGATCGGTCATACAGGAGGAAGAGAAAAAGAATGAAGAGAAGATGATGGAAGCCTACCTATTGCTCTTAAATGTTGTATTTGTTTATGTCAAAGCAAGTCACGTTTCCCCCACAACCCCCGCCGTAAATGTTTCACTCACAGCAACTCCCCCGTGCTCAGCTCTGATCAGTGAAGTTCAGACCTGGTGCACAAAATTTATGACATGGTACTCCATGTCATATGTGATTGAATCACTGCTAGTGATCGCAATCCTCTGCCTAATCATACAGACCCTCAGGTTGAGGAAATGGAAAAGGAGAGCCTGCCGTTCCTGCCCCTCAACCGTCTATGGAGTTCAATCTCCTATTTTCGGTTTCCACCAATCCCCCCAGCCCCTCAATGAATAAAGCACTATGTAATAAAAAAATACCCATGTATTATATTGTCCTGAACTCGACTGCCGAGTCAGGAAATGTTATGTGATGTGGTATGAATGGATGAGGTTTAGACTGTAATAAAATGTTTAAGGTAAGATAAGGATAGTTGTGATAGGTAGAGGTTCCCGGTTTTGGTAATGCATGTCCCCTTTGACATAGCGTCAAGTAGAGATGTCAGGTAAAAACTTTTCTTCCCATAGTCAAGGACAGAATAGACGCCCAGGAACTTGCCGAGGTCAGGGAACACAAAGAAGGCACCCAGAAGCACTCGAAGCAACGTGCATAGGTGATCCTGCACAATGTTTTTAATTGTGAGGATCACAAGGAGGGAATGTAGCCACCTAAGATGGACACTGGGCTAACAAAATGGAGAACTGCTAAGACTGCAGGGAGAAAGCAGTTTAGCCAAGACAAGCAGTCTGCAAAGACTGATTAGCATTCTGCACGTAGCAAAACTAGTTTCTGGCCAGGTGGAAGATCTCAACCAAAGGTGTTAATAGCAAAACGCTTTGCATATTACTGAGGCAATCCAGATCTGGGCACACACAATAGCAACATTTGGTTTTGAATAGATACTTTAAGTGGAGGCCCAGACAAAACGGCACCAGAAGTATCCATCACAAAAGACCCTAGAGACCGCCCCACACATCGAGAAGGGACCCTCAGATTGGGGGATTTGTGAGACATCGATTGGGAATTGATCCAATCAATGCATGACAGGCAAAGCCCGCCCCGAAAAGGCACGGACATTGGGGGCCACTATAAAGATAGACCCCGCACATGGTCCTGTCTGTTGTTTCTGCTCCGGCTCCGCTGTTGACTCCGTTGCTGTTGTATCCTAACTCCGACTCCAGCCGTTGATCCTGTCTTCCATAACCAGCCGTTGAGCACCAGCCATCGTTCAGTAAGTCCCAAAACGACGCTCGCTACGTGAACTTATACAGTACTCGTCTAATAACGAACAGAAGGTGCAGCCCAGAAAGGAACAAAGGCCTTGTCCCCTGACCTTGCTGGTTCCCACTTAGATAAGTATTTAGTCGTTAATAGTAGAAATAGGTATTAGTCTTTAGCGTGTGCATGCGTATTTATTATATTTGTATAATAAATATTGATCGTTGGAACTT
The DNA here is from genome assembly GCF_902713615.1 of Scyliorhinus canicula. Lineage (NCBI taxonomy): Eukaryota > Metazoa > Chordata > Chondrichthyes > Carcharhiniformes > Scyliorhinidae > Scyliorhinus > Scyliorhinus canicula. The sequence continues at coordinate 37,529,052 of NC_052163.1, forward strand.
ACTAATCGGTGTATAGTTTTATTACTTTGAACCTGACCTTGAGATACTTGTGAGGTGTTTATATACGACACCTGGCGACTCCGAGCTGAAATTACACATACAGAGCCCTAGCAGTGTTAAGCACACGGCCTTTAAACGGAGGCGTGTTAATACACTCCAATAAACGCGTATTACACTCAAGTAAAACGTGCAACACCTTACTTCACCAAACACTTATAATACAATATATCTGAAATTTCTACAATCATTACACATAAGATACCTTCAGAGTAAATCAAATTGGTGGCAATTGAACTTGCCAGCATGATCTTTATGGGAACAAAAGGGTTGTGTGGGTGAAAAAGAGTTATGACCAGTTTACCTGTGTAGACAGGCAGTTAAACAAAAAAACACTTACAGGTATAATATATGCAATAAAATTATCAAGAGTCTATAACTAGTATAGGTCTTAATGTATAGGCCTGTTTTATTGCAGACATTTCTGTGGTCTGAATACCTTTGATGATCAAGACATTAACAGGAGGGGCTTAATTCGTGAAATTTTTAAATTTCTGATTTCATTGGCGTCACCATTGTGGCGGTCAGGTGAGCAAGAAGCCTTGAAATACTGTGAAGATGCATCTGTGTGGCGCTTATCAACCATGAGGCATGTATGGGGTCTTGTCATGGTCAAAAAGTGAATTTTGAAACAATTAAAAAGGGGTAAGATTTTCTGGTCCCACAGCCGCATATTTCTTGGCCATGCGTCTTTCGTTGGCGGTGCGATTCTATCTTCCTGCCTCTTGTCAGTGGGATTTCCCAATGAAACCACCACACGCCCCCCCCCCCCCCCCCCCCCCCCCGTAAAACCCGTTGGCGGGAATGCCCTGCCAGTGGGAAAAGTGAATCTCGATGACCGGAGAATTCCGGCCAAGGACTCTGTCCTTTGGCCACTAGGGGAGCTGATCATGAAAGGAGCAACCAATCCCTTATCATCACAGGTTTTAAACACAAGTACAGAGAGGTATAAGAAAGGCAAACATTTCCCTTTTCTCCTCACGATACAGCTAGATGAAGGCCAACACAACAGGGGTTACCATTCCCTCTGGGCATCTGATCAGCAATCCAGATATGGGGCAGGATTCTCCACTACCCAGCGGCGCAGAGGGGTCCCGGCGAGACGGAGTGGCATGAACCACTCCGGCGTCGGGCCTCCCCAAAGGTGCGGAATTCTCCGCACCTTTAGGGGCTAGGCCCGCGCCGGAGTGGTTTCCGCTCTGCCGGCCGGAGCGAACGGCATTTGGTGCCCCGCCAGCCGGGGCCAAAAGACCTTCGCCGGCCAGCCGGCGGAGGTCCGTGCATGCGCCGGAGCATCAGCGGCTGCTGACGTCATACCAGCGTATGCACAGGGGAGGGGGTCTCTTCCGCCCCCGCCACGGTGAAGACCATGGTGAAGGTGGAAGAAAAGGAGTGCCCCGACGGCACAGGCCCGCTCGCCGATCGGTAGGCCCCGATCGCGGGCCAGGCCACCGTGGGGGCACGCCCCCAGGGTCAGATCGCCCCCCCAGGACCACTCCACCAATCCCGCCGATACCAGAGGTGGTTTAAACCACGCCAGCAGATAAGGCCTGTCAGCGACGGGACTTCGGCCCATAGCGGGCCAGAGAATCGCTGCGGGGAGCTCGCCGACCGGCGCGACGCCATTCCCGCCCCGGGCGATTCTCGGGGTCGGAGAATCCCGCCCATGAACAGGGGCTCCGAATTATTCAGTGATTATCATTCAGGGAATGTGCAACTTTAGTCTCCAGCTTCGATCAAAGACAGAAGGCCTGGATGAAAAAGACCGAGGGCTAAATTCCCCGATTCCCCCAGCCGTGTGTTTCTCTGCGGCGTGCCACTCGCTGGTGACGGGATTCTCTACTCCTGTCGCTTGGCAATAGGATTTTCCATTGAAGGCACCCCATGCCACTGGGAAATCGATGGCCGGATTTGGTCTGTTGGCGGGAAAAGAGAACCGCAGTGGGTGGAGCATTCCGGCCCAGTTATTGGGCTGAGACGAGCTGGGCTTGGGATTGTACCGAAGATTCAGCTTTGTGGATAATATCTGGATAACGGGATGTTCATACCTTTGGTTTCATAGTTTAAAGTTAGGCCCGAAGCTGATTGCAAGAGCCTGCTATCCTGTCGGTTCACTTTCCGTTTGGTGTTTATCAAACATGGACAAAATTGATTTGAAAGAAATCAGTTTATATACTTTGTTTTTCATTGAAAGGTCTTGCATGATGTTATTCAGCTGTTTCGCAGCTATCAGTGTGTTATTCATAACCTTGTGATTTTGAACCATAATCATAGAATATACAGTGCAGAAGGAGGCCATTTGGCCCATCGGGTCTGCACCAACTCACTTAAGCCCCCACGCCACCCTATCCCCGTAACCCAATAACCCATCCTAACCTTTTTTGGGTCACTGAGGGTAATTTATCATGGCCAATCTGCACGTCTTTGAACTGTGGGAGGAAACCGGAGCACCCGCCGGAAATCCACGCAGACACGGGGAGAACGTGCAGACTCCACACAGACAGTGACCCAGCGGGAAATCAAACCTGGGACCCTGGCGCTGTGAAGCCACAGTGCTATCCACTTGTGCTATTGTGCTGCCCGTAATCAATCCAATTAGCCCAAAGGTTTTATAATCCTGTACTATTACACAGTGAAAGTGTCCTATTCTTTTAATTATGTTTAATTGTATACAGATGGTGGGTGTTGACTGGAGATCCTCTTGTGTGAGCGCGCAGTGTCCACTGATATGTTTTTCAGGCCTCCCATGACCGATGGGCACCGAGCAGGATGTGGGATGGGGGCTGAAGTTCATCATCAGCCCTGGAAATGTTATCTTAATTTGCTTTGTTAAGCTTCCTTGAATGTTTTGTTTTGTTAGAGTAGATCTGTTGTGCCTCAATTGGAAGGGCACTTAGCTGCTGGTTATTTACCTTTTGTTTGCTTCAAAAGAGTTATAAATAGACACAGACTACTACATTTGATGTTATTGGATTCGGAGGTATATGTTTGCAATGTGTAACTCTATAAATAAATATAAAACTGTAAAGATTAGCCAGGTTCTATCCTTCACCAACTGACTTCCTTGAATAGAATATTATTCAAGTCATCTATTGAAGCAATGATAATTAGTACTCTGAGCAATAATGATTATTCTTGGTACATTTTCGCCAAACCATAAGCTGCAGCATTCTGCTGAACTATCGCTGTCTCAAGAGTATTCTACATGGTCATGACCACTTCCTGTAATGCATTGCAGAAGTTGATCCTAAACTCATAACTTCCCTGTGCCCTGAGTCACAATGGTGTGAGTTGAAGTTCCATTTGCGGACCCCCACCGCCGGGGTCGGAGAATCGCAGGGGACGGCGTGAATCTCGCCCCCGCTGGCTGCCAAATTCTCGGCGCCGGAGATTTGGCGATCGAGGCGGGCCTGTGCCGTGGGGGCACTCTATTCTTCTGCACCGGCGGCTGTACCGGTCCGCCATGGCCGGTGCGGTGACAAAGCCCTCTTCGTATGCGCTAGGATGACGCCAGCACACGCTGGCGTTCCCGCGCATGCGGAACTCGCGCCGGCCGGCGGAGGCCCTTCAGCGCCGGTTGGCATGGCGCCAAGACCCTTCCCCGCCGGCCGGCGGGGCGCAAACCACTCCAGGGCCGGCGTAGCCCCTGAAGGTGCGGAGGATTCTGCACCTTTGGGGCGGCCCGATGCCGGAGTTGTTCACACTACTCCTCGATGCCAGGACCCCCGCCCCGCTGGGTCGGGAATAATCCCGCCTAAGATCTAGACTGACACCACGGTGCAATCCTGAGGGGATACAGCACTATCAGAACTGCAGCCTTTCAGATGAGATGTTGAACCAAGATCCTGTCTGCCCCCTCAGTTGAATGTAAAAGACCCCATGACACTATTTCGGATAACAACAGTGGAGTTATCCCCAGGGTTCCTCAGTAAATGCTGCAGAATCGTGTAAGACTGGTGACCAAGTAGATTTATAAATGGTTTATTAAGGTAATGACACAATGACTATTTACAGTGAGTGAGATAAATGCTACCGTACTCCTCGACTCCAGACTCCAACTGCCAGAGGAAATCCACCCTCAGTCCCAGGATTCCAGCGCTCCAGCCCGATTGGTCGAACAGATCAAATGACCCTCTGATAACTCACCCTTTGAAGGGGTACGGGACCACAAACACTGAAAACAAATGACGTGGTCATTGTAACAAGTCTGTTTGTGGGTCTTTACTTAGCACAGATTGATTGCTGTTTTTCTTTCATTCATAGGCATAGTAATACTGTTGCTACTAGGGCAGGTCGAAGGCTAGGAATCCTACAGCAGATAACTCACCTCCTGACCCCCCCAAAGCCTGTCCACTATCTACAAGGCACAAGTCAGGAATGTAATGGAATACTCTCCACTTGCCTGGATGAGTGCAGCTCCAACAACACTCAAGAAGCTCAACACCATCCCGAACAAAGCAGCCCGCTTGATTACTCCCCCTTCCACAGACATTCAATCCCTCCACCACCGATGAACAGTGGCAGTGTGTACCATCTACAAGATACTCTGCAGTAAATCGGCAAGGTCCCTTCGAAAGCCCCTTCCAAACCCACAACCTCTCCCATCTAGAAGGACAAGGGCAGCAGATACTTGGGAAGCCCACCACCTGGAAATTCCCCTCCAAGTCACTCACCATCCTGACTTGGAAATATATCGCCCGTTCCTTCACTGTCGCTGGGGCAAAATCCCGGAACTCCCTCCCTAACAGCACTTTACGTGGACCTATACCACAGGGACTGCTGCGGTTCAAGAAGGCAACTCACCACCACCTTCTTAAGGGTAACTAGGGATGGGCAATAAATGCTGGCCTAACCAGCGACTCCCACATCCCGTCAATGAATTTTTAAAATGGCTGCAGCGCAAAAGGAAGTGTACAACTTGAACATTTTGCTGCTCTAAGTGCTCAAGAATAAACTCCAACAAGAAGTGTTCCCAAGTCGAGAAGAACGCTTTCTTTTGTGTAATGTATTGCATATTGACAGGAAAATGAGGAATGGAAATAGAAAGATAATGAAAAAAGACACTGTTCCGCTGGATAAACCTGATTGCATGTTATGTGGAACTAAATAAGTAACTCATGTTAACAAGGCCATAAAACTGCATAGGAGTGTAATTCTAGAGGAATATAATCAACAAGCAGGGTAATTGTGTTAAAATTGTATGGAACCTTAGATCATCTTTAAAGTATGGAGCACAGTTCAATCTCCATATTAAAGAAATAGAAAGATACTGGAAACAGTGGGGACAAAAAGAGTTACTTGCTTGATTAAATATTTTACTGGTCTGAATTTTCTGATAAAACCAAGAGTGGGTAAATATCAGGCAAGACTAAACATACTGGGTAACGAAGATAATCAAATGGAGGTCTTTTAAAGTTATAAAGGAATTCACGAGGGCAATGTGGCGAAGATTTTTCCATTTGTGGAGTAGATCAAAGCTTGGTCAAAAATATGACATATCAATGAATTCCATCAGGAATTCAGGGGAAACATTTTCCTATGTGAGTTGTTTAAATGTGGAACTTGCTATCTTTTGGAGTAGAACCATAGAATCTCTACAGTGCAGAAGGCCTTTTGGCCAATTGAGTCTGCATTGACCCTTTGAAAGAGCACCCTACCACGGCCTACTCCCCCACCCTATCTCCGCAACTCCAGCTAATCTGCACATCTTTGAGAGTGTAGGTTTTCCGGGAAAGATTCGAGTCTTTTATGAGCTGGGAAAAGGACTTTGAACTTTAAAGCAGTAAAAAACAGCCATGTTTGGGGCTGCAGGACCTTGACTAAACTTCCCAGCAGCCTCAGCCCTGTGTGTGTGTGTTTAGAGAGGCAACTCTCGAAATCCACAAGCATCAGAAACCCAGACAGGCCGGTGATTAGTTTATCTGCAAGATAAAGGAGTTTGTGACATCACCAGACTAGACCGGCAGAAGAACAATGCACTTGGGTTAGTTTCAATACAGGCGCTTATGGCCCTGGCCCAGAGGGAAGATAGAACCCATTTCCTTAATGGGATAGCATTCAGCAACCTCTGGAGGGACAATAGGGTGCAATTAAGCCCACCTGTTACCGAAGATAACGAGGTTAAGTCCACGTATGCTTCAATGGGGACTGAAGATCACAGTAGCAGATAAGGCCGTAGCCCACCTGATACCAAAGATAACGAGGTTAAGTCCACGTATGCTTCAATGGGGACTGAAGATCACAGTAGCAGATAAGGCCGTAGCCTTTACTTGGTGTATAAAAAGGATGGTCAGACCTGCCAGGGGGCACTTCCTTTTTGTGACGCTGCTCTCCTCGCTGCTGCTCATCATCATCGTTCTCCTGGTGCCTGCCTTTTCATTTGTTCCAGCACGCAGCCTGAGACCCACTGAGCAGTTTAAGTTTGAACTTGGATTGTGAGTATCCTCTGGAAGTTTGCGAAGTTCCCAAGATTACTATAGTGGATGAGGCTTTTTGGGGAAAGGGGGTGGCATGCATCTATCATAGTTTTAAGACACTGCTAAAATTGTGTAAAGTAAGCTTTTATGTGGTGCCCATTTAGTATTCCTTCCACAGTCATAGTTTTGTAAAGCATAAGGCATTTTGTGGTGTTTTCTAGCATTTGGTGATATTGACCTTGAACGTTTAATAAATACCTATATTTGGCTTTCAATTGGAGTCCGTTTTGAGTTTTCAATTCCTCACCAACGATCTCTGACCAAGTCACAATAGTAAATATCCCTTACCATAATTCCGGTGTCTAGGACCGAGGGGTACCCTGGGCGCCTCGAAACCGCCCACTCAGGAAAGACTGCCAGATAAAGGTGGGCAGAGACTTTCCTTTCTTCTCTCTCCCGAGGGCACTGCTCAAGTGGAGTAGGCGCAAGGTGGTTGTGAGTCCACCGGTAAGAGAGAGAGGATCACCCGGGCAGTGGTGGGGCTTGGACAAAGGGGTGGCAAGCCCAATATAAGCCCGTTGGGTGGAGTTAGAAAGGGGGATCCCGCTACAGGAGGAAATTGGAACACCCAGAGGGAACCCACACAGACACAGGGAGAGCGTGCAAACTCCACACATTTACCCAATGCCAGAATTGAACCTGGCGCTTTGAGGCAGCAGTGCTAACCACTCTGCCACCGTGCCATAGTGGATGTGTTAAATAGCAGAGATGCCTTTAAGCAGTCGCTAGGTAAACATCAGAATGAAAGGAAACACAGAATAACGAGAGGGTGGGAGGTGACCACAAGGAACATAAATATCAACACAGACGATTAGTTGAATGTCCTATTTCTGTATTGTGAAATCTATGTAATTTAAGGCATGACTAAGCCTGTTTTTGTCTTTAAGCATACTGTTACAGAAAGGGTAATAAAACAAGAGTGTCTGCAGTGTGCAAGCTATCTGGCTGATAGCAGGTTTAAGAAATTGCCTGTGAGATAGTGGAACAATTTCTGTTGGAGCAGCCGGGCTTAAATGAGATTTACCTCTTTTAAATTATCAATGCATTTAACAGGGTGAAATGGGCAAAATATTTTTTAATTGTGGATTCAACCTGTGGTCAGGGAACATCAATTTAAAATTACCATGAAAAGATTGAGGTACTGTGGTTGCAGAAAGTTAGGAGAGCATGTAATGTTGGATTAGAGGGATTGATTAAAGCGGTGAACAGTGAAATGAAGTTGGTTTCAGATGACAGCATTTTAACCCCCTCCTCCAGGCTCCCGCCCCAAAAGGATGCTAAAATGTTAAAAACCTTAAGAACCGCACTCAGCCAGCCTCAAACCTGGTATTTTAACAGAGATGGAAAGGGGTGGAAGGGTGATCTATCTGCTTCCAGGAGGTATGGGTTAAACATTTAAATATTTTATTGACACAACATGCCTCAGAGATTCTTTTAATTTTTATCAACTCTGATTGACCTTTGCACGTGTCTGGAAATCCGGCCGCTGAAGGGAGATGGATTCAGAAGGTAAACGTTTTTCCACTTACCTGCGAGATCCACCTTACCTGCCTTTCATCCCCCCCCCCCCCCCCCCACTCCCTTCACCGCCCAGCCCCCAGGCCTTGATCAGATATTCACTCCAGACATGATTCTCCCCAAGCCACAATCGTTCTCTTTCTCTCTCTCTCTCTCCCTGCTCTGAACCTCTTCTGACACAAAAGTCTCATCACTGATGTCCTAAGATGCCACAAACTCTGATCCTCCAACTAAAGGCTTGGTGTGGCTGGTAAATCCTCCTGAGAGTTACACCTCTTTGCTGCTGCACTCTCTCCTGTTCAGCTACACACCTGTGACCCACAGGTTAATGTTGCTTCTCATCTTAATCCCCAACCAAGGCCGAAACGAAGGCAGCAAAAGTGGCACCCAACCTGACCTGATAGGTCAAACCTTCCAAATTGTGGAAGAAACTTTGAAAGTGAATACGTTTAACAATCAGTAAAAATACAGTGAACAAATCCTTTTCTCTGGTAACAAGGAGCTGCAAGTGTGGAGAACTTTTATCCTGGGAGTGTTTGAATCCCACTCCTCTTGCCCCCACCACATAAACATGACCATGTTCTTGCCTTCTTTTCAATGTGAGTTTCAGGAATGATAGGAAATCTGGGATACTTTGTTGAACTTAGAAAGACTGTGAATTCTGTGCCAATATCACTCTGTTAATTGTCAACCGTGCCCTCCAAAGACTGTGCAAAAGCCAGAACATTGGAATGAAATCTGCACGCCAGTGGGTTGGGAGCTGGATTCCTGATGAGCTGTCAATTTCATTGGCATAAGCCCTCCTGCACCCCACCCACTCCCATGCTCATAAGCTGCTCCACGTTAATGGCCAGTAAATTCTGTGATCAGGTGGGAAGCCATGGCTCGCCAGTACTAATTGAAAACTGTGCCCACTTACCCGCGCTCAAAATTCCCGACGAATTCCAGCAGCAGCCTCGGGGAAGAACGCACAGGCCCCAGCACAGTGCTGGAGGAGTGTAGCCACGCCCCCTTATGCTGGGGTATGATTGGGAATGTTCATTGAGGCCACGCTTTAAAAAGCAGTTTTAAAGTGAAGTCAGAGACAGCCTAAGAATTCCCTGATGTGGAGATGCCGGCATTGGACTGGGGTGAGCACAGTAAGAGGTCTTACAACACCAGGTTAAAGTCCAACAGGTTTGATTCAAACACGAGCTTTCGGAGCGCAGCTCCTTCCTCAGGTGAATGGTGAGGTATTTTCCAGAAACATTTATAGAGACAAAGTCAGAGATGCTGGACAATGCTTGGAATGCAGGCATTTGCAGGTAATCAAATCATTACAGATCCAGGGAGAGGGATAATCACAGGTTAAAGAGGTGTAAATTGTCTCAAGCCCGAACAGTTGGTAGGATTTTGCAAGTCCAGGCCTGATGGTGGGGGGTGGATGTAATGCAACATGAATCCAAGATCCCAGTTGAGGCCGCACTCATGCGTGCGGAACTTAGCTATAAGTTTTTGCTCGGCAATTCTGCGTTGTCGCGTGTCCTGAAGGCCGCCTTGGAGAACGCTTACCCGGAGATCAGAGGCTGAATGCCCTTGACTGCTGAAGTGTTCCCCGACTGGAAGGGAACATTGCTGCCTGGTGATTGTTGCACGATGCCCGTTCATTCGTTGTCGCAGTGTCTGCATGGTCTCGCCAATGTACCACGCTTCGGGACATCCTTTCCTGCAGCGTAAGAGGTAGACTACATTGGTTGAGTTGCACGAGTATGTGCCGCGTACCTGGTGGGTGGTGTTACCACGTGTAATGGTGGTATCCGAGTCGATGATCTGGCATGTCTTGCAGAGATTGCCCTGGCAGGGTTGTGTGGTGTCGTGGTCGCTGTTCTGAAGGCTGGGTAATTTGCTTGAGTTCGGGCTTGAGACAATTTACACCTCTTTAACCTGTGATTATCCCTCTTCCTGGATCTGTAATGATTTGATTACCTGCAAATGCCTGCATTCCAAGCATTGTCCAGCATCTCTGACTTTGTCTATATAAATGTTTCTGGAACATACCTCGCCATTCACCTGAGGAAGAAGCTGCGCTCCGAAAGCTCGTGTTTGAATCAAACCTGTTGGACTTTAACCTGGTGTTGTAAGACTTCTTACTAAGAATTCCCTGCTATTATTAAGGTATGTTGAAACTATTTTATTGTTTTTTTTGTCGTGCTTTCATTTGAACAATTTAAAGCAATTGTTACTGGCTCATTTAAAGTGTAATTTTACAGTGGGTTAGCCCTGCTGCCTCACGCCGCTGAGGTCCCAGGTTCGATCCCGCCTCTAGGTCACTGTCCGTGTGGAGTTTGCGCATTCTCCCTGTGATTGCATGGGTTTCGCCCCCACGATCCAAAGATGTGCAGGCTAGGTTGATTGGCCACGCTAAATTGGCCCTTAATTGGAAAAAAATAATTGGGTATTCTAAATTTAAAAAAATAAAGTGTAATTTTATATCTTTTTATGATTGAGATGATTATTATTCAATAGGTTTTATTTTTTGTTTTAAATCTATGAAACTGCTATGCAAATCGGCAATATATTATCTAATTTTATGTGTGGTCCTCTTCCAGGGATTCATATGTTTTAATTTAAAATATGGCACCTCAAAATTTTGTCGTGAAGAGAAGTCAGAACTTTGCAGGCGATATGTTGGCTGCAAGTTCTGCATATACCTTAATAAATGAAGTATTTTCTAAAACTTAAAAATTTCTTGTTTCTGACTGTAAGAGCTAAGAAAGGGAACAATGGTTTATCTGCCTGCTCAGCTTTTGATGTATCATATCTTGGTAACACAAAATGATGTCTGTTTGATGTCTAATTTTCTGAGGGTGTCATAAATGCAGCAACATTGGCTGTGCTATGAATGAGCCCATCCACTGTGAATATACTGTCTCCTTGCTGACTTTCTGAGATGTTGTAAAATGCTCTTATTTTTGAAATGGTTCTGACCTGGTCATCAGTGTTATAATGGATAATGTTCCTTAGGGCACAAGCTTTCAACTGTCTCTCTGCTTGACATTTCCATTTCTCTCTGCAGGCAAAACAGATCCATAATGCCCAGGAGCATTGACCGACTGGAGTGTGGGTGGGGGTGGCTATCGTATCACCTCCATTTCTTATGCATGCTCCTTTTTCAATTGTTCTGTGCAGCAGGCCGCTGGCTTGATGTAAAAAGTGTTTTGAAACAACTTGGGTTGGGTTCTCCGTTTCAGCGGCTAAGTGCCCGCACCAGCGGAGCACGTGTGGTCTTTTATGACCAAACATTCAGCATGTATTGATTCTGGGACCGGTGAGGGGCTAGCACTGGTGAAAGTCCCACCCCCCCCGCTGAAAACGGAGGGAGAATGGCCGGGTCCCAGGCTGCTCATGCGCACGGCTGATAACATGCACCGGTCACACCGTACAACATGGCGGCGGCCGTGCGTGACCCCAACCCGCCAACTAACAGCCCATAGTCCACCCCCTGGTCATCACTCCTAACCCTTACAGAAGCCCCCCCCCCTGGCCAGAGGCATGGATCCCGACCGAGTGTGGCAGCACTGGACACAGTCCACAGCCGTAACGCCAAGTTTCCACATGATTGGGACCATACATGGTCCGCGCCGTCGGGAATTCGGCCCATCGGTGGCGGAGCATAGCGGCTGGCCCAGCTGATGACGCACCAACGCCATTCAAACGGGGCACCGCGTGCATCACGATGACAGCAGTTTGGAGGGTCAGAGCATGGCGGACCAGCATCAATCAGGCGCCGGCCCCGATTTTGGTGCGAACATCCGTTCTCCGTCCGATCGGCAAACACGATTTTGTCGCCGGGCTACAGAGAATCCAGGCCTTTGATTTTTGTTTGATTGGTTTTGATCATTAGTTTATCAATAGTATTCTTCTGCCTGGTTTACTTCAAATATATAATTCAGTTATAAATATCTAATATTTGAATGCCGTGTTTTGATGTTTGAATATGACATATGCAGAAGTTTGTAAAGTTTAATGGAAAATATTTATTAACAAATATAATGCTATAATACAAAAGTTTGATACCATGTTAACATTTCAGCTGCAGTATGACAATTTGTTTAATAGCTACCTCAATTTTTCCAAATATCTTGTAATAAAATGTATGTTTTCATTTTAATGCTGCAGTTCTGTGTCTTTTTGTAAATAGGAAGGGGAGAGTAGGGAGGGGCAGGAGAGACATTGGGGGAGGGGAGGATGGAGGGAGGGTTCGATGTCCAAAAGCAGCAGCTATCAGGCAATCTTGAACTCCCCTTGCCTCAAATGGAGCTGATGCGCTATCAATTGAACACAAAGACTCGAATCGGTACAAGAGAGGCTTTATTACCGTGAGATGTTTATCCTCCGACTACAGCTGGTAGAATGGCAGCTCAGGAGAACTCATGAATATTTATACTGCTCCCTGTAGGCGGAGCTAGCCAGTAGGGGCTACCGACAAACCTGTAATACACGTACTGCTGTACATCCCCTAATACAGGCACACACATATTTACACAGTGGTGGATCACCACAGGAACAATGGCTTCCTCACCTGCACCAAGAGATAAGGTAAAGTCGCCATAGTCCAAGATGACCAGAGGTTGCTTTCCCCTATGAGGGGGAGAGTTGACTGGTTGTGATTTAACGTGAGGATCACCACATCTCAGGTGAGCGGTAAAGTTGAGAAGGCGGGGCCTTCATGAATAACCTCAGTTGGTATGGGAATTGATCCCCCGCTGCTGACCTTGTTCTGCATCATGAACCAGCTGTCTAGCCAAGTGACCTAAACCGTCCAAGAACCACAAACCAGCCCAGAGTTATGTTCCCCTCAGGATCCATATTGCCCTCCTCCAGGTCCTCCATTTCTGCTGGCAAGTCATCTTCCGGGTGAACGCTCAGTCCATGTTGAACGGCAAAGCTGTGCCCTGTACAACTCACTACAATGGTCGTGAGATTCACCTTCACTCTTAAGGCAGTTAGCGTTTGGCTTCAGGTCTCCCTTCAGCATTTCACAAAGGTACCTCATCACAATGAGATATTGGTACAGATTTCACAGAGTAATTTCTAAGTTTAAGAAATGATCAGATTTCCTGCGATTCCTTGCTGAAGCGCAGTCTCCTGACTCACATCTCCTTTGAAATCATTTGATATGATGTCCTCTGCCTGTACACTCCCTGGGGTGGGTAATGAATTCACTTCCTCAGCAGGTGGATATGTAGCCTGACTCCAGATTTTGAATCTGTACTGGATAGTGCAATACCTGTCAGAGAGTTTGATCACATTAACTTACAGGAGACTTGCAAACGTCAATTACGGCATTAAACTTTACTAAAGCACGTGAAGTAATCACTGAGGCTTGTGAGGGTCATCATTACATCAGGGAGACTCATAAACAATGCAGATTAAAATACATTGAAAAATCCAAATGTACCTTAGCTCCCCATCAGCTTGGAGGAGAGGGATACTAGCATCAGCATCCTTGAAGGAGCCAAGAGCACCACTATCGAGACCATGATCATCCAAAACCAACTCTGCTCGGATGGCCACATGCTTAGGATGTCAGAGTCCCGACTGCCAAAGTACATATTCTTTGCCCAGCTCAAGAGGAGGACAAAATAAGTGCTTCAAAGGCACCTTGTAGGCTTAACTCAAGAAATACAACATGACGTCAATGCCTGGGAGACCCTTGCTCAGAAGAGACCTACTTGGAGGAACCTCCTGATTGAAGGACATCTGACAGCAAGAGGAGGCCTGAGAGAGAAGCCTGAGAAAGGAATACCTGCGATCTAGAGTCCAAGGACCTATCTCATTTTTCAGAAACAACTACCAGGTGTACAATCAAAGATGTGGCTCTAGGGCTGGGCTCATCAGCCACGCAAGAACCCACAAAACCCATGATCAACAACACAGAGTTTCTTAGGTGGACAATCATACTCGTTGAGGAGTGATTTCCGAAGATTACATTAAACTCAAGATCCCACTCTATCCATTATAGTTCCTTTCATGAAATTAGCATCCTCATTACAAACCAAAGTTTAAAATAATCTCAATTTCACTTCCTGCGACTCCAAACTCACTTTATACATGAAAGTACTTTTTAATGGAATGAACAGCCTCATGACAAACCAAAAAAATAAGAATATATCTTTCTTTCACTTTATGTCCATTGTAAACATATTTATAAACACTATTACGACAGATTAACCCACCGAACAAATGGCCTCCAATGTCTCCTGCCTCAGCTTGCTGATTCGGGATAGGAAAGTAAAAGTGCAAATAAGTGGGGCAAGTGACCAAGTTAGCGCCATCCTTGTGATTTCACATTCAGCTGCTGCAGTGCAGCAAAGGACTTGAAAAACACAGGAACCGAAGTTTGAATTTGGCGCGTTTGCAGCGTGCAGGTCCACGCATCGGGACTGCTGCAGAGTTCTGACTCGCATGTGTATCGTACGATCTCTGTGCGCCAGAAGATTCAATGGAGGTTATGGGCCATTAATATTCCAAACTTTCTGTCTGGATGTAGAGGCACACAGGGTAATGTAAACAAGTTGTTGTTCCAAAGTTATGACAGCTGTTGGAGGTAACAATATTCACACGAAGGCCTTTGGCTGAGTAAAGAAGCAGTTTATTATATCAGAATTCTGGGAGAAAGGCCTGAGGCTCTGCAGCCTTTAGACAGTACTCTTTCTCACTTGAGCTAAGGCTCACACGGGTTAATATACAGATTCAAAAGCGAAATCAGTTTATAATCTCATTTACACACAGCCAATCAGCTTTATTCGCGTCACAATTCATTACATGCAACTAATTAGTCCTCCATTATCTCAGTCCATGCAATAAATGGTTATTAGTTTGTAATGTACAGCCTTTCCCTATTGTTGATAATTCTTCAACTTGTGACTTGCCGGGCAGAGCAGGGATATCTAAAGCCATTCGGACTTTGGGCAAAGTTTGTTAATAATCCATTGTCTCTCAGTACGCATCTGGCGATGAGTCATTTGTTTTGCACCCAGGGCTTTTATTACAGTAACAGACACAGAAAGTACATCGAACTTCAGAGTTAGATACAGTTTGCAACATAGTTAAGAATTAGTTTTACTAGGCAGGATTTCCCACCAACATGTCCCACAATCATAATGTGAGAGACGGAATTTTCTCACCAACAACAGGGCAACTGCTACACAAGAACAATGAACCTTCATTGCTTTATTAAAGGGGCACTGCATCCAGAAAATGTATTTGACAAAAAGGTTTCTCTTTGGAGGCATTGACAACTCGATGACATTCAGATTACTGTTATCTTATTGCAAATGATTCAATCGTGCAGTTCAGTATAAGTTATGCCTTTCTGTTGTGTAGATGCAGTAAAGAAAACAAAAGTTTACCAAAGCTTTTTGGATAGATATTGCCCCTTTATGTTCCGCTTAAAACCAGCTGTGGAGTTACATTTCAATATTATCAGAAAATGTTTTGACACTTAAAATCGTTTTTTTATTTGTTTATGCAATGCGGCATTTATTGTTAAATGCCGGTGGAAGAGGAGGTGAGCCATCTTCTTGGACTGCTACAGTCTATCTTGTAGGTGTAGACCGAGTGGTCGCATGATTGCAGTTACAAAAAAGGTCACAAGGCAGGAGCGTGGGGAGTTATCCCTGGGGCCGTGGGCAGAACACAAGTGTTGAAGTAGCTACTAAGCCAGTGAGTAAACTAGTCTTTGTTATAGGTCCTTGTTTTTTTTAAAATTTAGATTACCCAATTATTTTTTCCAATTAAGGGGCAATTTAGCGTGGCCAATCCACCTACTCTGCACATTTTTGGGTTGTGGGGGCAAAACCCACGCAGACACGGGGAGAACGTGCAAACTCCACACGGACAGTGACCCAGAGCCGGGATCGAACCTGGGACCTCAGCGCCGTGAGGCAGCTGTGCTAACCACTAGGCCACCATGCTGCCCTCGTTATAGGTCCTTGTTGTCTGTGAGTCAAGGACCCAACACATTTACACGGTGTCAGGAGTTGGCAATATTGCACAAAGATTTCACCGCAATGACCCACTCCTCTTTGACGAAAATATTACAAATAGTTGGGAACTGTTATGAAGGAATGATGTATTTGCTGAGGGTTGCATTGTCTGAAAACTCGAAAAAGGTACAGGCTTACACTCTCAAAATTAGTGGGCCCTGAGGCCGTTGAAGAATTCAATTTGTTTGTTATCCAGATGGAGAAGGATAAAGAGGACCCTGAAACAATCCTAAAATTTTGAGGATATCTGTCTTTCAATAAAAAATATAATCCACGATAGACATGCGTTCAATTAATCAAACCAAAAGGCAGATGAATCAATGCAATCTTACATGGCCACCCTAAAAACATTGGCAAAGAAATATGCGTTTAGGACGGTCACTGATGAACTAATTAGAGATCGAATAGTTTGTGGACTTCACAGCAATTGAGTCTGCAAGCAACTCCTATGAGAGAAAGATCCAATGTTACAATGTTAAATGAACAATCAGAAAATAGAAACAGAGATTTTAGGCGGGAAACAGAAGTATTTGCCGTACAGGCAAGCCCTGCTCTGACTGCAGTGACCAGCATCCTCAGAACAGAACAGTTTGCTTTGCATCTGGTAAAAGATGCAGAAATGGAATAACTTTGCTTAGTGTTGTGGATCAAAACCATCACAGACTTCCTCTGCCCCCAGGACCATGGCAGATGGTTGATCTTCCAGGGGCAGGAGCATCAGCAAGGGGAATGTACTGGAGCTCAGCCAAAGCAGCAAAGCTACAGAGCTTCCAGCAACACTCTATGGTGAGAGGGTCAACACTGGCACAAGAAAGAATGCAATCTTCACCACGCTCAATATAATTTGCAATAATGCAAGGATAAAGGTTGACACTGGAACAAAGTGTAATGTATTGTCCGGCCAGATGCTTTTCGAATTAGACTCATTGGTAGCACCAGACCCAGGCAGCCAAGCAGGCCTCATGGCTTATGGGGGATAAACCTTTCATGCCAATGCTGTGCATACCCACCACTGCACAAAGAGCAGTTTCATATAGTCAACTGGAATCTAAGTTTATTATTAGGTCTTTGGGACAGCATTACACTGGGACTCATTCAACACGATCCAGAAGAACATGCTCTACAACACTAAATCCAAGAAATGACAGCAAAATCAGGCCTATTCAACCGTGACGCCTTTGGTAAACTGCCAGTAATATACCACATGGGACTAGATGATTCAGTACTACTGACAGCTTGTGTTTTGAGGAGAGTACCAGTAGCCATGAAGCAGAAAGTAGTTAATGAACTGCATTGGATGACAGCACAAGGCATCATAGCACCTACAGACGGGGGCCACAGAATGGGTTTCAGAGATAGTGGCTTCAGTAAAGAAAGATGACACATCAGGATATGCATTGACTCAGTGCACTTGAACAAGTCACTTCTCAGAAATCATCAGCCGATGAAGACAGTGGCACAGGTGATGTCAGACATGTCAAATGCTAAGGTGCATCCTTCGGGTGGCACGGTGGCACGGATGCAAGACAAAGGAATCACTGTTTTGGCACTCCATGTACCCAGATATGGAAAGGGAAGATTCCAGATGTGCACCGTCTCAAGCTGCAAAATCTCAATCTCAATCTACCAAAAAAACCATTGCATGAGGTTTTGGATTTTTCATTGTCATTCACAGCAGATGATAATTTTAAAATATTTTAAAAAAAGGTAAGGGGCAATTACCTACCCTGCACATCTTTGGGTTGTGGGGGTGAGACCCACGCAGACACGGGGAGAATGGCGGGCGGGTGTTGGGAGGGTCATGGGAGTAATTGGTCCTGCCATTCCGCAGTGGTCCTGATCACTGGGAAGCACCAGCCAGCCACTACCGGCATTTATATGGAGATTTGCAGCCGCTGCCTCCTTTTAATTGGAAATATAGATAAGGCTGCATGGAGTCTTCCAGCCAGAAGTGGCAGCAGAGAGCAAGTCATATGCACTGCACATAGAATTGACATGAAACACCGTCAAGGGACGAGCTGTTGGCACCAAAGCAGGGAGCAGAGTTGCTTCTATTTTGTAGCTGCAAGCAAGCAAGGCAAGTGAACTGTGAAGATTAATGGGTGGGATTCTTCGACCCCCCCCCCGCTGGGTGGGAGAATCGCTGCAGCGCCGTGCGAATTGCGCCACGCCGCCCCGACGCAGGGATGCAATTCTCCCACCCCTGTGAAAGACTATGCTGCTGGAGCTGACCTGTAACACCACATTAAAAATGTGCCTCAAGCCCATGAGGTTTTCAGCTTTCTGATGTTGCATCTCCCAGGATTATCCAGTGCTGAGTAAAATGTGCATTTCATTGCTATTGCCCTTCAGGATGACCTACATGTGTGAGGTTGGATTTTCCGCTTTCATAAAGATGAAGGCAGCACAAAAAAAGTGGCTGTAGTCTGCACCTGATATGTGCACTTCCCTCTGCTCCTTTGAGCCAGATTAAAGCAAAATCCTAGAGACAAAGCAGGCTCCCCTTTCGCATTAAAAGGTAAGTGAACATGACATGTGTCGCGAACGTTGGCCAATGTGGGTCACGAAGGTCGGCCGGCGTGTGTCTCGAAGGTTGGCCAGTGTGTGCCGTAAAGGTTGGCCTGCGTGAGTTGCGATGGCTGGCCAGCATGGGCCCTGAAGGTTGGCTGGTTGCTAAAAGTGGGTCCATGGGAAAAAGTTTGAAAAACACTGCTGTGGGTGGTACACATTGCTGCCATTTTGTGCCTATGGTGGAGGAAACTGCACTGAAAGATTCCTGTAGCAATGCCCTGGGACTAAGATGATTAATTTCTAACATCCTCAACCATCTTGCTTTGTTCCAGCTATGACTGCAACCAGTGAAGCTCAATTTTATGATGGCTCCTTGATCTCAGGTTTCATTAAATTCACACTTTGATTAAATGCTACCTTAATTTCATGGACGGTCTTACCTCACGGGCGGTCTTACCTCAGCTCTGGAATTCATGTTTGGATCAAGTGGAGCTCAAATTGAGTATCGGGGAGCAGGTTACTGTTGTCTAAATGTCACTAGATAGCCTTGTCGATGATACCATCCATCACTTTGCTGATGATTGAGAGTTGACTGATAGAGAATTGCCTGGATTGGATTCGTCCAGATTTTGGTGGACATGACAATTTTGGGCAACGTGGGCAATCTTCCATATTATTAGGTAGATGCCAGTATTGCAACTGTACTGGAACAGTTTGAGTGGTGGCGTAGCTAACTCTGGAACACAAGTCTTTAGTATTACTGCTGCAATATTGCCAGGGCCCAGAACGTCTGCTGTGTCTCGTGTTTTCAACCAATTATGCATACTGTTGAATTGAATTGTCTGAAGGCTGGCATCGTGATGCTGGGAACCTCAGGGGGAGACTGAGATGGATCACCCTCTCGGCACCCCTGGCTGAAGATGTTTGCAAATGCTTCAGCCTCATCTTTTGCACTGATGTGCTCGCCTCCCCGATCATATGAGGGTGGGGATGTTGGTTGTAGCTGACAATCAGCAAGCCGCTTCCTCACCAGAGAATTTCCCATTACTAATCACCACCTAATTCTCAGTGAAATGTTTATAAGTGGCGTATTATAATACTGGCCCTGCAGCTATGCTCTTTGTCTTTATGCAAATTGCCTGGTGTAAACAAAGATACTAAATGGGATTCACAGAGTTTCATCATAATCCTTGCAGCAATGAACTTACAGTGTAAAGTTTCCAGCACCTCATAATATTGCTTTGA
Source organism: Scyliorhinus canicula (assembly GCF_902713615.1). NCBI lineage: Eukaryota > Metazoa > Chordata > Chondrichthyes > Carcharhiniformes > Scyliorhinidae > Scyliorhinus > Scyliorhinus canicula. The sequence goes on from NC_052163.1 coordinate 37,548,889, forward strand.
ATATTCTAGCAACTGAGTCATCTATCATTGGGAAAGCCACTGCGAAGACGTGCTTATGAAAGCGTGCTATAAAACTGGCTTTAGACTTTAATAGGCCCAGCATTTGTTCCTATTTTGGCATTTTAGACACAACAAAATATAAAGTCTCACCTCTAATGATTCATGGAGATCTTGAGGTGGTGTTTTCATACTTCTGTTTCCTGAGAACTGTGTACGTTTGTTGGTATTTTTGAAACATCAAAAAAACTTAAATTGCAGTAGAAAAAAACCCACAATGATTGCAGTAATCATGCCATGCCTGATATGTATAAATGTTTGCCAAACGGCTTCAAATTTTTATTTTCATAAACAAAAAAGGACTTAATAATAGCTTATTGTCACAAGTAGGCTTCAATGAAGTTACTGTGAAAAGCCCCTCGTCGCCACATTCCGGCCCCTGTTCAGGGAGGATGGTACGGGAATTGAACCCACGCTGCTGGCCTTGCTCTGCATTACAAGCCAGCTGTTTAGTCCACTGTGCTAAACTAGCCCCTATAAATAAGGAATATTGTATACGTTCCATGCTCTTCTCAAGCCATGTTGGCTTCCGTCTATTTTTTTTCATTTCGGCCTATGTTAATAAGATTGGCAGGAAATTTTGGCACAATTTGCCATTGAGAAATTGGGCATAAAAAACAGCCGTACTTTCCCCAAACGTGTTTTTGAGGGAATATTTTATCTCTGTCCAAAACTTTGATAGATATCTTTTGATACTGAGCTTTTAAGGGATTTTTTTTTGTATAGATAACAATCATGCAAAACAAAGATGCAAGAAGACATAGCAAACGTAATTGAAACAGGCCTGTTTAAAATAATATTATCCCAAAGAGTCAGGCAGGAGATTCCTGTAATTGGGAATGGAGATGAGCAATAAATCCTGGCCTTGTCATCAATTGCCACATCCTGTGAATTGTACTTTCTGTTTCAATTGTTCCAGTCACCCTCAACTAGCTTGAAACTTCGAGCTGACCTTTCAGAACTGGTCATTAAAAGATAAAATACTCCTCCACAAAACATTCATTTAAATTTGCGATCCAATAGAAATCAGGTGTTAAAGAATTTTCAGAAAATTTCTGTTCTTTCTAATGGGATTACATAGAACATAGAACATAGAACGATACAGCGCAGTACAGGCCCTTCGGCCCTCGATGTTGCACCGACATGGAAAAAAAAAACTAAAGGCCATCTAACCTACACTATGCCCTTATCATCCATATGCTTATCCAATAAATTTTTAAATGCCCTCAAAGTTGGCGAGTTCACTACTGTTGCAGGTAGGGCATTCCACGGCCTCACCACTCTTTGCGTAAAAAACCCACCTCTGACCTCTGTCCTATATCTATTACCCCTCAATTTAAGGCTATGTCCCCTCGTGCTAGCCACCTCCATCCGCGGGAGAAGGCTCTCGCTGTCCACCCTATCTAACCCTCTGATCATTTTGTATGCCTCTATTAAGTCACCTCTTAACCTTCTTCTCTCTAACGAAAACAACCTCAAGTCCATCAGCCTTTCCTCATAAGATTTTCCCTCCATACCAGGCAACATCCTGGTAAATCTCCTCTGCACCCGTTCCAAAGCTTCCACGTCCTTCCTATAATGAGGCGACCAGAACTGTACGCAATACTCCAAATGCGGCCGTACCAGAGTTTGGTACAGCTGCATCATGACCTCATGGCTCCGGAACTCAATCCCTCTACCAATAAAGGCCAACACACCATAGGCCTTCTTCACAACCCTATCAACCTGGGTGGCAACTTTCAGGGATCTATGTACATGGACACCGAGATCCCTCTGCTCATCCACACTACCAAGAATTTTACCATTAGCCAAATATTCCGCATTCCTGTTATTCTTTCCAAAGTGAATCACCTCACACTTCTCCACATTAAACTCCATTTGCCACCTCTCAGCCCAGCTCTGCAGCTTATCTATGTCCCTCTGTAACCTGCAACATCCTTCCGCACTGTCTACAACTCCACCGACTTTAGTGTCGTCTGCAAATTTACTCACCCATCCTTCTGCGCCCTCCTCTAGGTCATTTATAAAAATGACAAACAGCAACGGCCCCAGAACAGATCCTTGTGGTACGCCACTCGTAACTGAACTCCATTCTGAACATTTCCCATCAACTACCACTCTCTGTCTTCTTTCAACTAGCCAATTTCTGATCCACATCTCTAAATCACCCTCAATCCCCAGCCTCCGTATTTTCTGCAATAGCCGACCGTGGGGAACCTTATCAAACGCTTTACTGAAGTCCATATACACCACATCAACTGCTCTACCCTCGTCTACCTGTTCAGTCACCTTCTCAAAGAACTCGATAAGGTTTGTGAGGCATGACCTACCCTTCACAAAACCATGCTGACTATCCCTAATCATATTATTCCTATCTAGATGATTATAAATCGTATCTTTTATAATCCTCTCCAAGACTTTACCCACCACAGACGTTAGGCTCACCGGCCTATAGTTACCGGGGTTATCTCTACTCCCCTTCTTGAACAAAGGGACCACATTTGCTATCCTCCAGTCCTCTGGCACTATTCCTGTAGCCAATGATGACCTAAAAATCAAAGCCAAAGGCTCAGCAATCTCTTCCCTGGCTTCCCAGAGAATCCTAGGATAAATCCCATCCGGCCCCGGGGACTTATCTATTTTCACCTTGTCCAGAATTGCCAACACTTCTTCCCTACTCACCTCAATGCCATCTATTCTAATAGCCTGGGTCTCAGCATTCTCCTCCACAATATTATCTTTTTCTTGAGTGAATACTGACGAAAAGTATTCATTTAGTATCTCGCTTATCTCCTCAGCCTCCACACACAACTTCCCACCACTGTCCTTGACTGGCCCTACTCTTACCTTAGTCATTCTTTTATTCCTGACATACCTATAGAAAGCTTTTGGGTTTTCCTTGATCCTACCTGCCAAAGACTTCTCATGTCCCCTCCTTGCTCGTCTCAGCTCTCTCTTTAGATCCTTCCTCGCTTCCTTGTAACTATCAAGCGCCCCAATTGAAACTTCACGCCTCATCTTCACATAGGCCTCCTTCTTCCTCTTAACAAGAGATTCCACTTCTTTGGTAAACCACGGTTCCCTCGCTCGACCCCTTCCTCCCTGCCTGACTGGTACGTACTTATCAAGAACATGCAATAGCTGTTCCTTGAACAAGCTCCACATATCCAGTGTGCCCAACCCTTGCAGCCTACTTCTCCAACCAACACATCCTAAGTCATGTCTAATGGCATCATAATTGCCCTTCCCCCAGCTATAACTCTTGCTCTGCGGGGTATACTTATCCCTTTCCATCACTAACGTAAAGGTCACCGAATTGTGGTCACTGTCTCCAAAGTGTTCACCTACCTCCAGATCTAACACCTGGCCTGGTTCATTACCCAAAACCAAATCCAAAGTGGCCTCACCTCTTGTTGGCCTGTCAACATATTGTGTCAGAAAACCCTCCTGCACACATTGTACAAAGAACGACCCATCCAATGTACTCGAACTATATCTTTTCCAGTCAATATTAGGAAAGTTAAAGTCTCCCATAACAACTACCCTGTTACTTTCGCTCTTTTCCAGAATCATCTTCGCCATCCTTTCCTCTACATCTCTAGAACTATTAGGTGGCCTATAGAAAACTCCCAACAGGGTGACCTCTCCTTTCCTGTTTCTAACCTCAGCCCAGACTACCTCGGAAGAAGAGTCCCCATCTTGCATCCTTTCTACCACCGTAATACTGTCCTTGACTAGCAGCGCCACACCTCCCCCTCTTTTGCCCCCTTCTCTGACCTTACTAAAGCACCTAAACCCCGGAACCTGCAACAACCATTCCTGTCCCTGCTCTATCCATGTCTCTGAAATGGCCACAACATCGAAGTCCCAGGTACCTACCCATGCTGCCAGTTCCCCTACCTTATTTCGTATACTCCTGGCATTGAAATAGACACACTTCAAACCACAGACCTGAACACTGCCGCCGCCCTCCTGCGAAGTCAAAACTGTGCTCCTGACCTCTCTACTCTCAATCTCTCGCACCCCAAAACTACAATCCAGGTTCCCATGCCCCTGCTGAATTAGTTTAAACCCCCCCAAAGAGTACTAACAAATCTCCCCCCCAGGATATTGGTGCCCCTCAGGTTCAGATGTAGACCATCCTGTCTATAGAGGTCCCACCTTCCCCAGAATGAGCCCCAGTTATCCAGAAATCTGAATCCCTCCCGCCTGCACCATCCCTGTAGCCACGTGTTTAATTGCTCTCTCTCCCTATTCCTCATCTCACTATCACGTGGCACGGGCAACAACCCAGAGATAACAACTCTGTTTGTTCTCGCTCTGAGCTTCCATCCTAGCTCCCTAAAGGCCTGCCTGACATCCTTGTCCCCTTTCCTACCTATGTCGTTAGTGCCAATGTGGACTACGACTTGGGGCTGCTCCCCCTCCCCCTTAAGGACCCGGAAAACACGATCCGAGACATCATGTACCCTTGCACCTGGGAGGCAACATACCAAACGTGAGTCTCTCTCGCTCCCACAAAATCTCCTATCTGTGCCCCTGACTATTGAGTCCCCAATTACTAATGTTCTACTCCTTTCCCCCCTTCCCTTCTGAGCAACAGGGACAGACTCCGTGCCAGAGGCCCGTACCCCATGGCTTACCCCTGGTAAGTCGTCCCCCCCACAAGTATCCAAAACGGTATACTTGTTACTCAGGGGAACGACCGCAGGGGGTCCCTGCACTGACTGCTTCTTCCCAATCCCTCTTACAGTTACCCATCTATCTCCAGTCTTTGGTGTAACTACTTCCCTGAAGCTCCTATCTATGACCCCCTCTGCCTCCCGAATGATCCGAAGTTCATCCAGCTCAAGCTCCAGGTCCCTAACACGGTTTTTGAGGAGCTGGAGTTGGGTGCACTTCCCACAGATGAAATCAGCAGGGACACTGACGGCGTCCCTCACCTCAAACATTCTGCAGGAGGAGCATTGTACTGCCTTCCCTGACATCCCCTCTAGATTAAAAGAAAAAGAACGGAAGAGCTTACCTGATATTACCTCAAACCCTGATCCCGCTGAAAGGTAAGCAAATTTAAAGGCACTCACTCACCTTCACGACAGGCCCCTGCTCCCGCTTCCCAACCACCGTGGGGTGGGGGGGTTGGTTAGAGGAGGAGGTAGGGTGGGAAACACTCACAAAGTGTTTCGGGTTTAACTGTCACTTGCCAACAGCCCCTCCACAAACCACCTTCAAGTTAGGCTGACCGCACTGCAAATTTCCCCAGAACAGCTGATCAGTAGCTCTGCTCTGCTGCCCTCTGCTGGTTCATGATTTGATTATGATTTGCCGCCACCGACCCATTTTAAGGAGAAAAATTACTCATTTAAATGAGCTCTTATAAGAACAAAGATTTAATTTGTACTTGATTCTTTTTCTCTTTCTTTTGATCAGAACAAGGTTACATTAATGAAAAACAACTGATCATTTTATCCAAAATCAAATGAAGATATTTACAAAAATTTAGGATTGTTCAGTTGAAGGGGGTCTGGAACTTTATAAATATTCATCACAATTTGGATAGTGCTCAGCCGAAAAGGGCAACTCTCTCTCTCTCCACCCACCAAAGACAACACTTTGTGAGTCATTAAACAATGGGCGGGATTTACCGTTGTCAACTACACCCCTCTTCACCGGGAAACCCGTGTGCCAGGTGGAAGTGGAATGACTTGCCGGCGACAGCAGCCAGTAAATAATAATAATCTTTATTGTCACAAGTAGGCTTACATTAACACTGCAATGAAGTTACTGTGAAAAGTCCCCAGTCGCCACACTCTGGCGCCTCTTCGGATACACGGAGGGAGAATTCAGAATGTCCAAATTACGTAACAGTGACTTGTGCAAGAAAACCGGAGCACCAGGAGGAAATCCACACAGACACGGGGAAACGTGCAGACTCGGCGCAGACAGTGACTCAAGCCAGGAATCGAACCTGGGAGCCTGGTGCTGTGAAGCAACTATGCTGCCTTACAGTATTAGCTTTACAGGTGTGGTGAATGTATTTCACCTAATGCATGTCTGTCTGTATAATGATGTGACCCATGACCTGGAAGTGATGATACGGGCTACTTCCAGGTACAGTACTGGAACCCCGGTGGGCTCCGCATCTGGCTCCGCCCTCACCGAGGCCATATATAGTCCGGCCACCTGTGGGTGGCACTCATTTGTACAGCCGACTCTGGCAGGTGAGTTCATGGCCTAATGTTCACTCGTTCTCACGGTCTCACAGCGAATTGATGGTATAACAACAGGGAAAGCCCTGCTCTGACTGCAGTGACCAGCATCCTCAGAGCAGAACAGTTTGCTTTGCATATGATAAAAGATACAACAAATATAGGAAATGGATTAACTTCACTAAGTGTTGTGGATCAAAACCATCACAAACTTTCTCTGCCATCAGGACCATGGCAGCTGGTTGATCCTCCAGGGGCAGGAGCATCAGCAAGGGGAATGTACTGGAGCTCAGCCAAAGCAGCAGAGCTACAGAGCCTCCAACACCACTCTATTGCGAGAGGGTCAACACCGGCACAAGAAAGGCTGCGATCTTCACCATGCTCAACATAATTTGCAGTAACGCAAGACCTGGAGAGAACATGTAGATTCAGCACAGACAGTGGCCCAAGCCGGGTATCGATCCTGGGATCCTGGCGCTCTGAAGCATTAGTGCTGACTACTGTGCTACCGTGCCGCCCAATATCTCCATTTCTGACTCCCCGAATGTCTGACCTTTGATTTGGTTCTCTCTCTCCCCAGTTTCTCTCTCGGCTCATTTGGAGGGCTGGTACAGTCACGATGGGCCAAATGATCTCCTGTGCTGTATCTATTGTATGGTTCTACGCTCTCTCCAAAGCGTAAATTGTTCATGAGAGTCACAACCTGCGCCTTATTTCCAATAATAAATCCAATGTCCCTTGTCCGCCCCCATTCCAGTTCAAATTGGAAATTGCTCCCTCCCTTCAGATACTGATCCCCTCCCTCTCACAACAACCATCATCAACCATGCCCCCATTAAAACACCTCCAATTCCTACGCTGTCCCTCATCTGTAAGCTCTATTTCTTCTCCAATGTCCTTGAACATGACGTCACTTTCTAAATCCATGCCTATCTTTCACACAACTTCAGTTTTGAAAATCTGCAACCCCGCTTTAGCCATGGTTTCAGGTTAAACCAGGCTGCAACCTTATCATTTGATTTTGACCCTGAAACGAGCTTCCCCCTGGTGTGGGGGGAGGGATTTTAACTCCTTCCCTCTCTCCAGAGCAAATGAGGCAGTATCTGGTTAATCTGTTAACAATGGAACAGCCAATCCTAAAATATCTAATGAGGAGGAACCTTTTTACGCAGCGACTGGTTAGGGTTTGGAAAATCTCTGGCTGAGAGTGCGATGAAGGTAGGTTCAATTGAATCAATTCAAACTGTTTTCTTTTAAGGACGATTGAGCATGGTTATAGGGAGAAGGAGGGAGGAGCGTTACTAGCTGAGTTGCTCCTTCGGAAGGCCAGTGGAGATGCAATAGGCCAAGTGGCCTCCTGTTGCACCATAGCAGCCCTGTTATTCTATGATTTTTATCCTGTTGCACCATAGCAGCCCTGTTATTCTATGATTTTCATCTTGACAGATTAAAGTTGACAGGATTTCCAGCTTCCCCGTATTTCTACGATCTCAATCCTCACTCCCACCCCCCCACATGCCTCTTGCCTCTCTGAGATATTAGGGCAGCACAATGGCACAGTGGTTAGCACTGCTGCCTCACCGCACCAGGGATTTGGCTTCAATTTTCTTTTCATGTACGGAATGATCTGTCTGAGCTGTACGCAGAACAATACTTTTCACTGTTCCTCGGTACACGAGACAATAAACAAATCCAATCCAATATAGGTCATGGGTGACTGCGTGGAGTTTGCACTTTCTCCCCATGTCTGCATGGGTTTCCTCTGGGTGCTCCGCTTTCCTTCCACAGTCCAAAGATAATAATTTTTTATTATTGTCACAAGTAGGCTTAAATTAAGACTGCAATTAAGTTACTGTGAAAATCCCCAGGCGCACGTTAGATGGATTGGCTAAGCTAAAATTGCCCCTTAGTCCAGTGAAGTGTAACTTAGGTTAAGGGGCTATTGGGATGGGGCAGGGAGTGGGCTTGAGTGGAGCGATCTTTTAGGGGGTGGTCTCGATGGGCCCAATGGCTTCCTTCTGCACTGTATGAGAATAATACCACCTATAGCACAATGATTACGGGCTGGGTTAAGCGGTCTGCCAGCCTCTTTTTCTGGCATGGTGGACCCCCATTGGCAGCGGGATTTAACGTTCCTGCAGCCGGCCAATGGGGTTTCCCATTGTGATCGCCTCATGCTTCGGGAAGCATGTGGGTGTGGGTGCGCTGTTGGTGGAGGATCGCGCCGACGTAGAATTCCGCAACACTTATTTCCATCTCTGTATTACTATCTGCCTCATCCACCACCTTGACCAGTTTGCTGCTGAAACCTCAGCAATCTTTCATCACATCCACATCTGGCCAGAGAGACAAGCAGTGCTTACGTTTGGAATTTATGCGAAACTGCAAAGATGCAAACAATGGACAGTCTAAATATCCTGACCATTTATAAGCTGCTTAGGGAAGCTCTCAAATAGCGACATGAACTGCTGATGTTGGCTTACAAAACTATAATTATAAGCGGGAGCTGGGCAGTTTGAATCCCTGAATGAGACCTTAAGGGCAGCACGGTAGCACAGTGGTTAGCAATGTTGCTTCACAGTGCCAGGGTCCCAGGTTCGATTCCCGACTTGGGTCACTGTCTGTGCAGAGTCCGTATGGTATCCCTATGTCTGCGAGGGTTTTCTCCGGGCGCTCCAGTTTCCTCCCACAAGTCCCGTAAGACATGCCGTTGGGGGAATTAGACATTATGAATTCTCCCTCGGTGTACCCGAACAGGCGCTGGAATGTGGTGACTAGGGGAGTTTCACAATAACTTCATTGCAGGGTGAATGTAGGAACTGGAATCTTCCAAATTCTGCTCTTGGCCACAAGTGGAATCGAATAAATCAAAATTTCAAAATGTTGGTCATGAAGCATGTCAGAATGTGTCAAAGAGCTGTACAGACAACTAAATACATTTTTTCAAACTGGAATCACCATGGAGCAAGATCTCACAAATAGCATATGGCGTAGGTACTGTTTGAAAGATACATTTTGTAAAGGACACGCTATAAAAATCCCCTGCTCTGAATAATACATGACCTTTTTGCCTTCACTTAATGATCTGTTTAATGTCTCATCAACTTAGAAAATACGTTTCTGCCTGTACTTGAGACGCCTTGCGTAAATTCAAACGCACAAATGGTACTGGCAGACATCCAAAATGGAACTAGGCTCACCCTACTCACTGAGAAAAGGCTATTTCTCAAGGCAGATCGGCCTCGGGAGAACTTCAGAGAGCATGTACCAACATAAAAACTTGTTTTTAGTCAAACAACAGAATTAATATTAGCTAAAAATGAAAATATTAATATGTATACATATTATGAATTTAAAATCGAACTCTATTAATTCCACTAGGAAAGCCTAAATGAGAGGAAATGAGTCCACACACAATTCCCCTTGAGTACATCCAGGTTTCAGAGAAAGAATAATTTGTTTCCCCAATTTGCTATTAGTTGATTATACAGTACCTCAAAGTCAGTTGCTTCAGAAATTCACTCGTCTTTTTCAATGATAATTTTGGATAGCTTGCCGTTGCCGAATAGACAACCAATCTGATATGAAAGGTATCTTAGAAAATTCAGCAACACATCGGAATGCTGAAAGTCTGATGTGTGCTTGAATGGTTAGGTTTAGTGATGTGATCGCCTACTCAGTAGGAAAGAATGACTTTAATCTGGGCTGTCAAAAACTAGCTTGATGCAGTATAAATATTGCTCGATTTCCATGTCCAGGAAACTCCAACAAAAAACAGAAAACACTGGACAATCTCAGCAGGCCTGACAACATCTGTGGAAAGAAAAGGGAGCTAACATTTCGAGTCTGACCTGCTGAGATTGTCCAGGAGTTTCTGTTTTTATTTCAGATTCGAGCATCCACAGTAATTTGCTTTTACCTTCAGGAAACTCCAACTTGTTTCCATATTCTTGTTGTGTGATGCCACTCCAGCAAGTGCATCCTTGTGTACCTGTCACAGTCTAAAACAAGAAGACAAAACAATGATTTATTTTTTGAACTTGGGTAAATTTGCAGATATTATTGCTTTGAATCTGGAATATTATTGTTTGTTATCTATCCTACTGACTTCCCTTTGCTTCTTTATGATTAAGTTCAATAGTCTTTACCTGACTAGTGTGGTCTGATGCTTTCCATCTTTTGAGAGAATAGGAGAGCACAAAATAAGCCTGATCATTCACCAATACAATGTACTGCTGTAAAACAGCAATACTTACATTCATTAAACATAAAATGGCGCAAGATTTAGATCATAAGAAATACTGGTCTACCCATTGTCATAATATGCACCCATGCGTATCATGAGGTAAAAGCAGGCAGTGACAGACACCCAGGTGAGCCAATCAACATACAGAATAGAACACGACCAATCACAAGACAGAACACCAGAGGGGGGGGGCTTCCAACTATAAAACACACAAAGCATCAGCACTCTGCCTCTTTCCACTGGTGACAACTGTAGTGAAAGTCAGGGTGTACAAATCATTCAACACCTTCCACACGTAGATCAGAGCTCGCCTGGTCTAGATAGTAGTAGAGAGTCAACCAACAGGCAGCTGTGTGCTTCATTATTGAAGTTCAACAAATCTTATTGGACTATGTTTGGTGTATGCTTGATCATTTCACTGCCTCGTGTTGCAGTCTGTGTTACCCCAGGGTGAATAACACGACACCTATGGGAAGTGAACTTTGCATTAAACATCACAAAAATAGACATAAGAACAGAAAAGACTAATGACATTTGTAATTAATGAACTCCAATTGGCTCTATTGGTTGGCCAATTGGAGTATGAGCTCCCTCAATGTTAGCCCATTGAGGGGGCCTATATAATCACCTGTGTAGACTTTGTGAGCAGTCTTAAATTGACTGGACTGCTAGCAGCACTGTTTGTAGCTGCTCCTGTAATATCGTTATTGTAAATAAATATTGGTGTGGTGACGGAACTCCTGCATCCCGTGGATTATTACAGTGGTGACGAGGTAAACTACGAATTTTGCGGAGACCAGCTGCTGCACTCGGAGGGTAAGCCTTGCCATTTTAAAAATGCTGTTTTTTGGGAGGTTAGAGGCATTCGACCCGGCTATTGAGGACTGGTCCCAGTATGTGGAGAGAATGTGTTACTTCTTCCGGGCAAATGATATACTGACGGACGAAAGGAGATGGCTTATCCTGCTGTCGGCGTGCGGACCCTCTGCTTTCGCCATTATACGTAGTCTGACTTATCCCGATGCGCCGGACACGAAAACTTTCCAAGAAGTAACGGAATTGGTGAAAGAGCACTCCGCCCAAAACCACCCCTCATTTTGCGTAGGTACCGATTCTACACAGCGAAGCGGGAAGACAGGGAGTCAGTCACAAATTTCTTGACCCGCCTGAGAAGGCTGGCGGAAAAATGTGAGTTCGGCCCGACACTAAATGAAATGCTTCAGGACTAGTTAGTGTGTGGTATAAACGACCTCACAATACAGAAACGCCTGTTGGCGAAAACGGAGCTAGACTGCAGGCAGGCGTTACAGCTCGCACTGTCCCTAGAAAAGGCAGCAAGTGGGGCGCAGGAACTAGAGGGCACGCCAATAGAGGTAGATACCTGTGAGAGGGACTACCACAACGGGTCCTGCTACCAGATAGCCGCTGTCAGGAAAAATCTGAGGAATAGAGGGAAAAAGGAAAACACCAGAACTGCCCCCAAGTCTGCCAGGACTAACTGGAGACAGAGGGAAGTACCGGCTGAGGCTCCCCCAACAGAGAAGGACCGTTTCTGGCACCAGACAGAGTGGGGTAACAACGACAGAAACACTAGAAGGAGGTGGCAAAAGAGGAATAGCAGGTGGGGACACAGGGAAGTACACAACCTAGACGCCCCATCCTCCTCCGAAGGGGAACAATTATATAATATTACAACTAAGAAAACAGAACCCATTAGGATTACCCCATGGGTGAACGGGCGGCCGACAATAATGGAAATAGACACAGGTGTGGCCGTATCAGTAATGGGAGTGGCAGCATTTAGAAAAATCAAAGAGGGACTCCAGCTACTAACCCTAACAAAAACATCGACGAAACTTAAAACCTACACGGGGGAACCCCTGGAAGTTCTAGGCACGACTCATGTACCTGTGGAATATGAGAAACAATTGCTCAGATTACCGTTGATGATAGTAGAGGGCTCCGGACCGAGCTTAATTGGACAGAACTGGCTGAAAGACCTAAAATTAGATTGGATGAAAATTTTCCAGAGTGGAAGCGGGCAGTTGAGTGGAGTACTCCAAAAATACCCGGAGGTCTTCCAGGAAGGTTTGGGGGAAATCATAGGCGCCAAAGCAACCCTGCACATGGACCCAGAAGCCCTTCCGAAATTTTGTAAGGCCAGGCCGGTACCTTTTGCATTAAGGAAGAAAGTAGATGGCGAAATAGAAAGGTTACGGCGCAACGGCATTATCAGACCAGTACAGTTTTCGGAATGGGCAGCGCCGGTGGTGGCAATTTTGAAGCCAGACGGCTCGATACGTCTCTGTGGAGATTTCAAACAGACAGTAAACAAATACGCACTGCTGGACAAATACCCAATCCCGAAAATAGACGACCTATATGCCAAATTGGCAGGTGGGCTTTTGTTCACAAGCCACGATTACCTGCAGTTAAAACTGGACAAGGGCTCCCAGACGTTCGCTACAATCAACACCCTGAAGGTCCTTTTTCGTTATACTAGGCTACCTTTTGGAGTGTCATCAGCCTGCGCTATATTCCAGCGTACGATGGAAAATATTCTGCAGGGACTACCGCAGGTGGCGATTTATTTGGACGATGTCTTAATCACGGGTAGGACAAACAGGGAACACTTAAGGAACCTGGAGGAAGTGCTCAGGCATTTCGCAAAGGCAGGTGTACGGCTAAAAAGGGAAAAATGTGTTTTTCTGGCCCCACAAATGACGTACCTGGGATATAAAGTAGACGAGTCAGGCTTACATCCATTAGAAGACAGAGTAAGGGCAATAAAAGAAGCCCCAGCTCCCACCACGGTCCAGGAATTACGATCATTTCTAGGGTTGGTAACCTATTATGGAAAATTTATTGAAAATAGGGCATCCATCCTAGAACCCCTCCACCAGCTACTAAAAAAGGGGCAAGAATGGAAATGGTCCACCCGCCAAAACCGAGCATTTAGGGACATTAAGGAACAGCTGTCATCCGAAAATGTCCTAGAGCATCAAGGAAGGCGTTGGTGGTCACTTGTGATGCATCCCCCTATGGGGTAGGAGCCGTCTTAGCCCATAGAGGAAGGAATGGGGAAGAACGACCAATAGCCTTATCTTCGAGGACCTTGGCGATGGCTGAGAGGAAGTACGCCCAAATCGAGAAGGAAGGACTGGCGGTGATAATCGCAGTAAAAAAAATTCACCAGTATCTGTACCGGCGGAAATTCACCATAGTGACGGACCATAAGCCGTTATTAGGGTTATTAAAAGAAGACAAGTCAATACTCCCGATTGCATCAGCTAGAATCCAACGCTGGGCGTTGGTACTGGCGGCATATAGATACGTTCTGGAGCACAGACCGGGAACGCGAGTAGCACATGCAGATGCTTTGAGCAGACTTCCCCTCCCGGACACTCCGCCGCAAATACCAAAAGTAGAGGAGACAGTAATGACTCTAAATTATTTGGACACCCTTCCAGTAGACGCACAACATATTCGGTTCTGGACGCAAAAAGACCCAGTTTTAGCCAAGATGAAGCATTTACTGCTAACAGGGGAACTGCAAAGACCAGTGGAGCCCCAGATGCACCCATACTGGAGCAGAAGGGACCAAATAACCGTAGAAGATGGTATCCTATTATGGGGAGCCCGGGTAATCGTCCCAGCTCAGGGCCGTCAGGCAATCTTAAGTGAGTTACATCACGGACACCCAGGGGTGTCTATAATGAAGATGCTAGCTCGAAGCTACGTTTGGTGGCCAGGTTTGGACACAGACATAGCAGCCTTGGTACGTCGGTGCCAGGAGTGCCAACAAGGGCAAAGAGTGCCACCAGCGGCGCCATTGCACCCGTGGGAATGACCAGGCAGACCGTGGACCCGCCTGCATATTGACCACGCCGGCCCTTTCATGGGCTCAATGTTTTTGGTGATAGTGGATGCCCACTCCAAATGGTTGGACGTCCACCGGGTAAACACGGCAAGCACAGCATCGACAATTGAAAAGCTCAGGGCCTCGTTTGCAACACATGGACTTCCGCAGGTATTGGTGTCGGACAATGGAACGGCATTCACAAGTGGGGAATTTAGAAAATTCCTGAAGGAAAACGGAGTCCGTCACATCAAAACGGCCCCTTACCATCCAGCGACCAACGGCCTGGCAGAGAGAGCGGTCCAGACACTTAAAGCGGGACTCAAAAAGCAGCCGGCTGCATCAATAGACACAAAGCTCTCCCGCTGGCTGTTTGATTACAGGACCACACCGCATTCCACAACGGGCATACCGCCAGCTGAATCTTAATGGGAAGGCGGCTGCGAACGAGGCTCAGTCTCCTTTTCCCAAATTTAAAGGGGAAAGTGGAGAAACAACAGGAGGCCCAACGCAGGGGGCATGATAATAGTCGGCAGCAGAGACATTTCCAGGTGGGGGCACCGGTTTGGGTCAAGAATTATGTGAATGGACCAACGTGGGTCAAAGGCACGGTAGAGTCCCAAACAGGGCCCATATCCTATGAGGTTTCAATAGGAGGCAAGGTGCTGAAGAAACACCTAGACTAAATAAGGGCAGCGGAACCACACCTGGAGGCAGGCGAAGCAGGACCTTAAGTTGGGATAGCCCAGACGGAAAGGATACCCACCCCCCCAGCCCTGAGCAATTTCTCCAGACCCCGTCATCCAGTCATCAGAGTCGGAGATGGACACACTCGACGAGGCCGCCGCGACTCCTCTCCCCGAGGAGGAGGAAGAACAACTTCCAAGGAGGTCGTCAAGGCAAAGACGGGCACCTTTAAGATACACCCCGCCCACTTCGGAGAACGACCCGGCGGACGACACAGAGGTGACAGACCCATACATGAGGAGCAGGAAGAAGCTCAGAGGAATGCCAGCTGGCAGGAATTCCTCGGACCTTGGGGGGGAGGGGTGTAATGAACTCCAATTGGCTTTATTGGTTGGCCAATTGGAGTATGAGCTCCCTCAATGATAGCTCATTGAGGGGGCCCATATAATCACCTGTGTAGGCTTTGTGAGCAGTCTTAAGGTGACTGGACTGCTAGCAGCACTGTTTGGAGCTGCTCCTGTAATATCGTTATTGTAAATAAATATTGGTGTGGTGACGGAACTCCTGCCTCCCGTGGATTACTACAACATTAGTGAGGTGTGAAACAGACATTTCAGATCAATGATGTTTGATCAGAACAGGAGGAAATGAGAAATGCACCACTTTTTAAAGAGCAAAACCAGGGATAAGTAGCTTGAGGAAAGAATGAACAGAAAGCTCTGAAATTGTGTGAAAACAGGAGTGTCATAGAGTCATAGAGGCCGCCAGCACAGAAAAGGCCCTTCGACCCATCGCATCTGCACTGGTCAAAAGCAACCACCTAAGTATTCTAATCCCATTTTACAGCATTTGGCACATAGCATTGTATGCCTTGACAAGTGCACATCTAAAAACTCTTTAAATGTTATGAGGGTCTCTGCCTCTACCATTCTTTCAGGCAGTGAGTTCCAGACTCCCACGTCCATCTGGGTGAAAAGATTTTTCCTCACATCCCCTCCAAACCTCCTGCCCCTTACCTTAAATCTATGCCCCATGGTCATTGATCCCTCCACCAAAGGGAAAGGTTTCTTCCTGTCTACTCTACGGCCCTTATAATTTTCTACATGTCAATCATGTACTCCCTCAATCTTTCTGCTCCAGGGAAAACAACGCCAGTCTATCCAATCTCTCATCATAACTACAACTCCCAGCCCAGGCAACATCCTGGTAAATCACCTCTGCACCCTTTCCAGTGCAATCACATCCCTCCTATGATGTGGATTCCAGATCCGCTCACAATACTCCTGCTGTGACCTAACCAATATTTTATCTGGTTCCAGTAGTGATTAAGTGGCTAAAGGGATGATAGTGCAAGGCAAAAGATCATGGCATGGACAAGTGGGTCAGTGCAGTCTCAAAGGGCTGAATGGCCTCCTTCTGCACTGTATGTTCTATGTTCTAAATAAAGAGACAGCACGGTGGGCAGCATAGTAGCATAGTGGTTAATACTATGGCTTCACAGCGCCAGGGTTCCAGGTTCGATTCCCACTTGGGTCACTGTCTGTGCGCTGTCTGCATCTTCTCCCCGTGTCTGCTTGGGTTTCCTCCGGGTGCTCCGGTTTCCTACCACAGTCCAAAGATGTGCAGGTTAGGTGGATTGGCCATACTAAATTGCCCTCAAGTTAGATGGGGTTGCTGGGTTACGGGGATGGAGTGGAGATGTGGGCTTAAGTGGGGTTCCCTTTCCAAAAGCCGTTGCAGACTTGATGGGCCAAATGGCCTCCTTCTGCACTGTAAATTCTATGATTCTCTGACAAAAGTTGAAACCAGGGGAGGTGGAAGTGATTATTGCAGCACCATTGAACCAAATGGTTAGAAGGAAGAGAGAATTGCAACATCTGCATTACTATGGGAGCAAATTAACAGCCTCATCGCACCCGACTTGGTGTTGGGATGAGGCTGTGCATGCAAGAGTTGCGATCCTTGAATCGCTGCGTGAGATTTAGCGGAGTCTTGCAAGATATTGCGATCTGGATCTCACTTTCAATGGGTGTGATCCAGAATAGCATATTTAAATGAGCCAAGACTTAACATCCGCGCCAGCAAGACCTCACCAAGACCTCCCAACTGCCTGTTTCTTGGAGGCATTGCACCGTTCACTGGTCGTGGGATTTTCTACCGCTGACAACGGAACGTCCCTTGAAGCCATCTCACTGGCAGGATGTGCTACCAGCGGGACCAGAGAATCCCACCACATATAAGCGACCAGAGAATTCGGGCCCATATCTCTAATCTCCTCTCGCCCTCAGACTTCCATTATGCCTGTGTTCCTACACTTCTGGCCCCTTGAGTATCCCCTGCTTTAATCACTAAACTAATGGTAATATTGCCTTCAGCTGCTAAGACCCAATGCTCTGCAATTGAATCTCTAAACTTCTGTGCCTCTCCTCAATCCTTTCGGATGCTACTTAAAATCTACCTCCTCACCAGACTTTGATTATCTGCTTGAACATGTCCTTGTAGGTTTTGGTGGCACATGTTCTTTGATAATGCTCTTGTAAAGAATTTGGTGACATTTTACTGTGTTAAAGGTACTATATGAATACCGCTTAACTTTGTTAATTCCTGCTTGGTTGACTTGGCATTTGTTTGAGCAGAGACTTCGGGTGGAGATATTGCCAGATCATGCAGCCTGGAAGTCATCCACAAAAATGAGTCAGAGCCTCTCATGATGCTCTTCACCTGGCACAAACCTCACTCCGGCTCTCACTCAGACTGCTAATGTATGATTGCAATCATGTCCCACTTACATTATCAGCACCTAACATGTATATGCAAGAATGATCTCCACCGGTTTTGTATGGGTGTTGTTATGCCACCCTGGGAAAGTGCACAGTCAATTCGAACCCCACAAGCTCCAGGGTCACAACACAAGTGAATTAACCAATAATTCTTATAAAAAGTTCCAAAATCTTTGGCTGCCCAGTAATTACAGTCACCAGGTTTGTAAGTTGAAATATAATTACTGTTTACAACAGGAGTGAAGATGGAATATGCAGTAATTACAGCTGCTTAATGCCAAGCTAATACCTGACCCCCCCTTTAACTTCCCCCACCCACAACCCACATATACAAGACAGACATACACAGAAGGGTAGAAAGGGGTACAAACAATAAGGATTGAGGTTAAAAGATATCAAACTGGATTCTCTGTTGGCAGGATCCTCCATTTCGCCGGCAGCGCACTCATGCCCACAGATTTCCCAACAGCGTAGGATGTCCACAATATGAAACCCCATTGACTGGCTGCCGGGACGGAGAATCCAGCTTCCGGCAGGGGCATGCCGCACCAGAGAACAGATGCGGTGGGACGGAGGAACCCGCCCAAGAGTTTTTGGTTCCAATGGTGGGACTTTAATAAGCCTTCCTCTCAGCATGCTGCTTGATCAAAGCCTCTAGTTTATATCTGGTGATGATCTTTTTGGAAGAGTCATTCATTCAGTACAGTACTTACAGGCAGCAGGCCTTCTGGAGAGGCACTTTAGTTCTTATCAAACTGGGTCTTCAACTTCAAGGTTGACATTGTGGAAGGGAAATAAATGAGTTGCCCACTTAGAAGCATGCTGGGAAATGCTTGACTATGGTTTAACACTGCTTCTGAACGAAAATAAGTATGTCAGGTAACGTAAACAAAATACCGTTTGATATTTTGGCCTTATTATAAGAAATTGTTCTTCTCAAAGACAACAAAACACGTACTCGAGAATTGTTTTTAAACCAAGGGCAAAACATTCATACTTCCGCTTGCGTTGTTCCCAAGGTTTATCTCTTCAAAGTTTTTTATTTCACACTATAGATATAATGGTTCTCAATAGAGTGCTGTGGAATGGCTATACAGCCCGACCACTCCCCTCTCTGCAAATATTTGTGTAAATAAATGTCCTTAAATCGAACCTTGAAGAATTTGTCTTTATTATAATTTCCACGACAAAGTTTAGGCCTATCTCTTTCTTTGTCTCACATTAAACCCTGCTTCCGGCTCATGGTTTGTCTTCAAGCCTTTGCAGTCTCGAGAGGATGACATCTAGTCTTGCTGGAGAGAGAATCAGCCCTCACCATGGCCTTATTGAGAGAATTTACTCATTGAAATCTCCCACTCAGACTGCAGAACCAAAAGTGAAATCTTGTGACTCTAACATTCCAGAAGGATAATATCCAATCGCCACCTATTACCGGGCAGATCACAGCCTTCTGGGACAATTCAATCAGACAAGACATCTCTGCGGCCAGCCAATCTCAAACCAGCAGTCTAAAATAGCACAACCTTCTTGAATTCACGTGTTTGAATTAAAAGCTATTTCTTGCAGGCTGCTTTGTCTGAAAGTCATGGGTCCATTAAACATCCACGAATCAAAAATCTAACGGCAAAAATGAAAGAAAGGGGAAATAAGGGAATTTATTAATAAACAGGGAACAAACAGGAGGAACCCTTACAATGTCCTTAGTGATGATCACCCCAGTAGGTTGAAATCAGGAACCTTCGGTCTTCCCCATTTCCAAGGTTGGATGCATTCAGGGCAATTTTAACAGACTACCTGTGTAGTTTTCACTGGCTGGGTAAAGTTAGAATTGTCTCCATTGTGTCAGCTCCAGCTGAATAACTGGAAACAGCACAATGCTTCAGATGCTGAAGTGTATTTAAATTTCACATTGTTCACTATACCCATGTAACACAGTTATGCAGACCCTGGGAGCTAGTAGATAATGGTCAATACACAAATATATGACTGTGTTTCTCTTCTAAAGTTCAGGAGTATCTCACTGATACCAGCCACGTTTACAAAATAACATACAGCATGTTAGTGTACGTACATAATCTGCAGTCTGCTCACTTGTACAATGAATATATTTTCTAACAATTAAAAAAAATTCTGTCACAATCATACTTTCTCTAATTCTTTTCCCTGCACTTTTTCTCCTACTTTGTGAACTTTCCTTAATATTTCTCTTGATTATGCCGATCTTTGATTACAACTTTTAAATATCTGTAACTTTCTCGCACTAACTTTATTCTTCTCTCTCTCTCTCTATTTCCCTGTCCCTGTCCCTTTCAGATTCTTCTCCTCCTGGCTTTTAGTGAAGATTCAAATTCCTACTTTCTTAGCCGAGCAAAATTCAGTGAAAAAAGTCACCTCATGAAATCGGGCAAAAGATCCCTCATGTGTTATTGACCAGTTTCAGCCTTGGTTAATTTTCCATCTCTTCAAAATTTGCTATAAAAGATTAAATTTAAACCCTTGGTTTGTGACTCTCTCTTCTCCTTTTCAAGTTTGGGAACAAATTTAAGCATATAATTATGGTCACGATTTGTAATGTGTTGCCCGGTCATCAGAATGTTGGCTAATTTTGCTTTACTGATCACTGAATCCATAGCGACATCCTTCCTTGACAGTTTTAAAACATTTTATTCCAGAAAACTGTTCCAAATCATCATCTTTCCTGAGCTTTTCTGCTTCTGCCAGCTGAAGGCACTCATATTTACAGGGTCCTCACAGCAGGGTATAAGTGTTATGGATGAGAAACCCAGAAGGAAAAGCTCCCACAGTAACCCTGCGGGTTACTACCGAGCCTGCATGGATTCTTTCTGCAGGTTTCCTTCAGCAGCCAACCTCGTTGTCGATCAGTTGAAAAGCCTGCAGCAACAGGCCGTTGCAGTTGAGCAATGTTAGTCTAGTATTAGGGAAGGGGTTAAAGATAAGGTTACAGGGTTGGCGGAGGGAAGATTTCCGTCTGATGGTGTCGGTAGCTGTGGGAGCAAAATGGTTATCACTGTTGTGTTGAATGGGGGAGGGGAAGTTCCGTTATTCACGGTGGAAGTAGTTTATAAACGAGCTTGTTGAGGAAACACTCCTGCTTCTTACCATAAAGTCATCGATCCCAGCCCATCTCACATCTTTTTATATCCTCTGTGTGTCCGAAGACCATACCAACCAAGACTAGATATAAAAAGAGAAAAACTGTTCATGACATCAATGTTTGATCAGCCTCCAGGAAGCGTTCAGCCACCTGACTCCCCTCCCACCTCCATTAAAATCAAGTGGACAGCTTGATGTGGGTTGGGTGTGGGTGTGAAACTTTAAAAATCTTTATTTCCCACCTAATTCAAACCCACCCACACAGGAGAACTAAAATTACCCCTAATGTGCCCGGGTGCATATGTGGCGCAGTTTCGCAAATGCTTTGACCGAAACAGTTAGTGCCATTGAAGAAAATGATGGTCATTGTAATAAGCGTCTGTATACCAGCTTTACATTGCGGGCAGCAGGAAGTAATGTGTTTTAGTTCTTCAAAGCCAATGTTTAAATCGTAAACTTGCCTTGTTTTTTGGTTTTCGTAATTTTCAATCCTTTGATTTTTTAGGTGCTGACCCTATTGGCTAATACTTTGGTAGCTTCTCACTCGTGGAGGTTGCACGCTGTCCTGTTGAGGCAGGTAACAGACATGCTTCATTCTACCTCCTCATTTCAATAATTGTAACATCCACCTGAGCACTTCCCCCAGTGTTGGCTATAGCTGAATGCTCAGCAGAGGGCCCCAGCAATGTACTTGGCTAGCACTTCTAGCTGTCTCAAATTTTTGAAGGAAGCATTTCCTCTTAAAGGGGCACTGCACTCACTAGAAGAATGCTGCTGCTGCCCGTAGTGAAAAATAGAAGCCAAGCAAAGAGAGCATTAAGGAATGGAGGGGCCTCCAAGGTTAAAGGATGCAGCGGAGGAGGACATAATGGTAGAATTGAGAGGCCACATTTCCATGGGGGCCCACAAGCGTGTGGAATCAGGTGGTCAACTCCTGGAGTCTGGTCCCAAGGGTCTGGCAGCAACACTGTACGAATTTCAATGACCTCACAAGGGTGGTCAAGGTCAGTAAATGTACAGTCGCATGGCATCACATAACCTCAAATACCCTCACTGTCCTTTAACACAGCAGGGACGGGTTTCCTGTATGGGCTGCTGTTGCACACCTTTCATCTCCTAGCCTTTGTCCATTGTCCAGTCACACCCATGCATATCTTCCGCTATCCAGTAGCAGGGTTCCCCATTGGAGGGCTCTCTATCCAGGAGATATCTCCCTTAACTATCGGGGACCTGGGTGGAACGTGTTGCAGTCCGATACAAGCATAGTTTGCATTTGTTCAAGAATTCCCAAGGTATATACTTCTTTTGTGTCCTCGTGGAGTCCGTGGACCATGCAAATGTAAGTTGTCCCAGATTGCATCACCTTTTTAGTTTTCTGAACAGCCTGTTACTTTACTGTTGGTTCCATTTCAGCCCAACACTTCCAATCATTGGGCATTTGGTGCGGAGGGGTAGGACCTCCTTGTGGGCATGGCCAAGCTGGATATTGTTAGGTCTGGGCAGTCAAGTGAGTCATCCATCCCGACAGTTTGCCTTCTTCCATGGCTATGTTTGCTGCCAGGTGACTCTGGAAAGGGAGAACGCTGGCACTATAAGGCCTTCAGTGGGCACCGTGGGGACTGGGATGTTTTATTAACCCCTTAAATCACATTTTGTTTTGATTTTCTGACATACTTTGAAACTCCAGGTGGGATTTATCGACACTTCTCAGCCGCCGACTGGCGCGGCGCGATTCCCGCCCCCGCCGACGAATCTCCGGTGCTGGAGAATTTGGCGGTCAGCGGGGGTGGGATTCAGGCCACCCCCCCCCCCCCCCCCCCCCCCCCCCGGCAATTCTCCTACCCGGCGAGGGGTCGGAGAATCCTGCCCACTCCCTCTGGGATATGTCTGAATTGAGTAATTTTTAATGTGACTCCTTCAATAATCCAGTGGAGACCACGTCACGATTTTGGCATTGTTGTGCTTCTATGGTTTACCACTTTGCTCCAACATGTGTGGGTTTTTTCACAATGCCTTCCAGGTGAACTAATAACCTTTGATAGGTCATGGTGACACTGCACACAAAAGGTTAAACAGATGTTAGTGAATAAAGGAGGGCTTGTTTTGTTGCCAATTGCAATTTAAAAAAAATATTTAGTGGGATGCAGGTATCACTGGCCATTCCGAAGTGTCCTAGAGCCAAATGGCTTGTCAGGCCCTTGCAGTTAGGAGTCAACCACATTGCCTCATGGGTATGGAGTCACATGGTGGGCAGACCAGGTGACTTTTCTTTCCCAAAAGGGGCATTAGTGAACCAGATGTGCCTTCAGCAACAAATCGATGATAGTTTCATGGTCTCTAGACTAGATTTCAATTCCAGATTTTATTTTTAATAAATTGAATATAAATTCCACCAATTGCCCTGTTGATATTTGAACCCATGTCTCCAAAGCATTAAACTGGGCAGCCAGGTTACTAGTCTAGCAACATTACCACAATGCCATCATCCCCCCTCAAATATATGTCACATATATTTGTGTATTACTTACATTAACTTTTTAAGAAAAAAATTTTGTCATGCATGCAAAGTAATTTTTGAGGTGAGGTGGAAAAAGTAAATACCATTGCAGTGCAATTATGAAAAATATCCTGAAGGCTTTAGATATTTGTTCAGATAATTGTTTGTGTGGGCGATCGGTTCCTTTTCCAAACTAGAAAAGCCTGCAGAATGGAAAGCCTGTGGAAATGGAAAGATAATGTTACGACACCCAAGCAATTGTGCAGTCAATTCAAGCCCTACTCGAAACCGGAGTCACAGCACAAGTGAAATAAGCTATAATTCTTATAAAAATACCCAAACTCTTTGGCCCTTGGTTGCCCAATAATTACAGTCACCAGTTTTGTACAATTCCAGCTGGTTAACTATCACTTAGTCCCTGACTCCCACATTAACTGCCCCAGCCTCTACCCACACACACAATGCAGACAAACATGGATTGGGGGGGGGCAATAATATTAAGGTGAAGAGTCTCTGTTTCAGATGGTGGTTCTTTAGCACACTTTCTTCAGAGCAAGATTGCTGATTAAAGCCTCTGCCGGTAATGGGCTTCTTAGTGGAGTCATTCATTCAGGGTTCCCACAGGTTAGAAAATACAGTAGTCACAGGCTTTCTGGAGAAATATCTTGGGCGAAGTTTCTCTGACCCCTCCCCGCCGGGTCGGAGAATCGGCGCGGTGCTGCACGAATCACGCCACACCACCCCGATGCCGGGACGCAATTCGTAGAACTGGCGCCATTGGTGCCGGTGTGGTCGGCATGGCGCCGGTCGGGTTATGCGCTGACTCTCCAGCCTGGGCCGGCGTGGGCCGGCATGCCGATTTTCCAGCCCAGACGGGCCGAGCGGCCGTCAACAAAAAGCCGAGTCCCGCCAGCGCCGTTCTAACATGCTATGGGCCAGCCGGTGTTGAAGGGTCAGGGTGCGGCCTGTGGAGGGGGAGGAGGGGGGGCCTCTGTTGTGGCCTGGCCGGGACCCACCAATCGGCAGACCGGCCTCTCTGCCCACCCGGCCTCCTTTCCTCCGCGCCGGCTCCTGTAGCCCTGCGCCATTTGACATCGCGGCCGCCGCGGGGAAGAAGGCCACTGCGCATGCGCTAGTTGGTGCCAGACCTTCGCAGCGCCAGGTTCACGCCATGATCGGCAGCGGGGAAGGCGGAGGCTACTCCAGCGCCGCTCTAGCCCCCTGTGGACCGCAGAATGGGTTCCCGGAACAGGCGCCGCCGCCACAGTAAAACACTCCCATTTTTACTCTGGCGTCGGCACTTAGTCACCCGTTGGGAGAATCCCGCTCCTTAGTTCTCATTAAACTGGGCCATCAACTCAAGGTTCACCTTCAGGCCTATATCTTTCTAGAAAGCCACTTTATTTCACATCAAACCTTGCTTTCAGCTTGTGGTTTGACCTCAGGCCACCTCAGTTGCAAGAGGACGGCACTAAGACTTGCTGGAGAGAGAGTCAGCCCCCACAGTGGAATTCTGGAGAGGATTGGTTAGATCCTTTATGGTGAGAGTTAGTCATATCTGTTCATCCAGTCTGCCAGAATCAAAACCAAGCTGGAAGCTCGGGACTCGGAATAAACAAGAAGGATCCTTACATTTCAAGCATGTCCCACATTCTCTGCCATGCCATCTTCCAAAGGTGTAAAAATTTTCAATTTAATTCTGTCCAAGGATAACGGTGGTCAAAAATTGGGAACATATTTTTGTACACCCAAAGCACCAAAATTTGGCATGGGTGCAATTAGCAATGTAAAATGAATGCCAGAATTTGTTTCCAGTTTCTATTTATTGCTGATAATTAATAAACATCATTGCTGACAGCAAATTCATAAGGAAATGTGTTCAAAAGGGAACAATTACTTGGTTATAGGGAATGTGAATGAGGCTAACTAGACAAATTATCATTTTATTATTTGAATTGACCAGGAAAACTTGGGCTAGATTCTCTGATTCCGGGGCTGTGTCCCCACAAGAAAAGGCGCAAAGCGGCCACCGATTCCCCATTTTGCTGGGGGCCATCAGGACGGCAGCGTAGAGCACCTAGCTGCCGATACGCCCTGGTGAATTGTCAGGTCCGTAGCCGTGCATATGCATGGCGGCAGCCTGCAGCAGCTGGGCCATGCAATATGGCACCGTCGACTCGTGGACCCGGTCTGCGAAATAGTCCCCCCCCCTTCGGCCGGCTCGCGTGTCCCGGACCGCCCTAAACAGTGCCCCCAGCCCCGAAAAATGTCCCCCCCTGCCCGCGGATTGGCCCTCCCCCGACTGTGGCGGCGCTGGGCTGAGTCCGCAGCCGCCATGCCCAGTTCCCGACGTGTGAGACCACACGTATCCCACGCTGTCGGGAACACGGCCGGTCGGAGGGTTGGGGAGCATCGTGGGTGGGCCTCGGGCAACGTCCTGAGGCCGTTGATACGTGACGCGGCGTACTCCTCAAGTACGGCGCTTTGGAGGGGGCGGAGCATTGCGACCAATCATTTAGTCGGGAACTCGGATTCTTCGGCCAGTCGCCGAACGCGATTTCGGCGTCGGCGACCGGAAAATCCAGCCCCTTGTCTTTTTAATGATTGCATTAAATGGAACAACACCAAATGAAGATATATATTCTATGCACTGAAGGATGTGAAGGTGCAGCTTCAGGTACTGCGTAATTCAATTCAGCAACAAAATTCTTTCATTCTACAACTTTGGATGCAAATCCAAACCCATTATAAGTCAGTTCTTGAACATTCAAAGAGAGTACACAAATTCACTGCAGTGCAGGCACACCCACACCTTTCACTGCTGACACTCTCGACATTATTTGGTTCTTTCTTTACACTTTCACCAGAATAGAAGTTCTGTCCTCCACAATCATGCATTCTTCGGATGAGTTAGCTATCTGAAAATTTTTCAATCTGTCTAAACTCTCTGGCCGGAGTTCTCCGGTTGTTGCGATTCACTTTTCCTGCCGGAAGCACACTCCCACCTGTAGGTTTTGCCGGTGGCGTGGGGTGGTTTCAATGGGAAATCCCATTGACAAACGGCAGGCGGATAGAATCCCACCACCAGCAAATGGGGCGTGGCTGAGAAACATGCGGCTAGCGTCCGGAGAATCCCGCCCTCTACCTCTAACGATTTTAAAGTTCTCCAATCTCAGCATCCAATATTTGTTGAAATGTACCAGCTGTAATATCTTGGAAGGAATGACGACCACCAGAGTAACCATAGAACTATTTATTATTGGAATAAATATATATAGAGAAAGATAATTATGCTGCCGATGACTTTGACTCCAGTTTCTAAACTGCCTGGGGGAACACGCGCTCAGCCCCTAGTTTGGGCTTTTCCACCCGTTTGGCCAAGTGGGCCACATGAAACTCCCGCCCCTTAAATGGTCTCGCTACTACACCGGGATTTTTCTCAATGCTGTTCTCTTTGGAAATTCATTTGATATGTTAATCATCATTTACAGCAGTCCTGAATTTATCTCTTCTTCTGCCCTTTTGGTGTAGCCCTTTGACAACCAAAGTGGGCATTTTCAGCACACACAAAAATGCTTCTGGTGCCAGTCAAGCCAGGTGCTCCATTGGTTGGAGTCATAAAGGACTACAGCACAGAAAAGGCCATTTGACCCATCTCGTCAGCGTCGGTCAAAAATAACCACCTCAGTATTCTAATCCCCCTGGTCATTGATCCCTCCACCAAGGGGAAATGTTTCTTCCGGTTTACTTTTACTGTGTGCCTCATAGTTTTGTACATCTCAGTCATGTTCCCCCCTCAGTCTCCTCTTCTCCAAGGAAAACAACCCCAGTTTATCCAATCTCTCTTCACAGATAAAGCTCTCCAGCCCTGGCATCATCCGGGTAAATCTCCTCTGCACCTTTTCCAGTGCTGTCACATCCCTCCTATAATATAGATTGCAGTGTGGCAGACAAACTCTAGTTGTGGCCTAACCAATATTTTATACAGTTCCAGTATAACCTCTCTGCCCTTGAACTCAATGTCTCTGTTAATAAAAGCAAGTATATCAAATGTCTTCTGAACCACTGAATCCATCTGCTCTGCTACCTTAAGGGACCGGTGTATATGTACACCAAAGTCCCTCTGATCCTCGGTGCTTCCCAGGGTCCTGCCATTCATCATGTATTCCCTTGCCTTCTTTATCCTGCCCAAGTGCACCTCCTCACACTTATCCGGATTGAATTCCATTGGCCACTCAGCCATCTGACCAGCTTGTCCATAAACGCCTGTAATTTATGGCTATCCTCCTCATTTCTTACCACCCCAGCAATTTCCGTTAACTGATCAACCCTCCTACATTCATTTCTAAGTCATTTACATAAACCACAAACAGCAAGGCCCCAACACTGATCCCTGCAGGACCCCACTGGACACAGGCTTCCAGTCAGAAATGAACCCCTCAACCATCACCCTCTGCTTCCTGCCACTCAGCCAATTCTGGATCCAATTTGCCAAATTACTTTGGATCTCATGGGCTTTTAGCTTTGTTAACATGTTGGCCCTGTACTCTCCCTAATTCCTTCTTGAATGTGTGTCACTGTTCTGTCATAGATTTTCTTTTTAAATTTCCAATTAAGGGACAATTGAGCATGGCCAATCCATCTCCCCTGCACATCTTTGGTTTGTGCGTGTGAAACCCATGCAGACATGGAGAGAATGTACAAAATCCATACAGACAGTGAGCTGGGGCCAGGGTCGAACCCGGGTCCTCGGCGCCGTGAGGCATTCTCGTGCTGCATGTGTTCTGCCTCCAGTAGGAGCTGCACACCCATTGTGTCACCGTGCTACCCTAGTTCTGTCACAGCTTCAACTAAAGGTTCCCAGTCCAATCTGGCCAAATTATATCTGATCTTCTTAAAATTGGCCTTCCCTCAGGTTTGAACTTTGATTTCAGGCCCTTGTCCTTTTCCATAACAAGCTAACTAATCTACGATCGCTGTCTCCAAAATGCACTGCCACTTATACTTCAATCACTTGCCCGGCTTTGTTCCCTAAAATTTAGTCCAGGATTGCCCCCTCTTTTGGAGGACCTTTTACATACTGGCTTAACATTTTTAAGAATTCCGTTCCCTCTGAACTGACTGCCCCAGTTAATGTTGGGGAAGTTGAAATTTCCCACCATCACTACCCTATTATTCTTACGCTTCTCTGAAATTTGCCCATGCTATGAGCTTTCACCAGAAGATCATGATGCCACATGCTAACCTGATGCCAGCACTGCCATTTTGAAGCTTAACGCTCCTGCAAACACCCGCTCTGCATCCCGCACAACTGAAAATGCGACCGATCTTATTTGAAAGGATCATCAATTACTTTGGCTGCTCTTACAAGTGTTTGCTTCTTTCTAGAGCTGTTGCCATGTTGTGGCCAGAGCTGTAAGACTTGGCCTTGCTTCGAGGCTTCTGCGCAAACTAGTTGCTCATAGTCATAAGTGCACTTGTCGGCACTCCCCTTGGAATGCAGCGTGACTGGGAGAATGCACGGAGGTGCTCAAGAGCTGGACAAGGTACAGGAGAAGGGAAAGAAGGCCTCTCAGCAGGAGACCCAAGGCGTTGTGAGATCAATTCTACTGCCTGAATCTCAGCAAGGAACAGCATGTGAGATGTTTTCTGGATGAAGGTTGCAACAGCAATGAACTTTTATGTATTGGGTTCCTTTCCGGCTAGAGCTAGAGATATTTGCAACCCTCTGGAGCTTGCTATTCACTGTTGCATAAGGGAGGTTATAGACTCTATTCAGATATAAGATGACATTTCATTGTCTCTTTGCAGGGAATGCAGGTGGAGTGAGCATACAGTAGGAATATAATAATAAATTATTGTCACAAGTAGGCTTCAATGAAGTTACTGTGAAAAGCCCCTAGTCGCCACATTCTGGCACCTGCTCAGGGAGGCCAATACGGGAATTGAACCCGCACTGCTGGCATTGTTCTGCATGACAAGCCAGCTGTTTAACCCACTGTGCTAAACCAGAATATAGGCATTCTCATGCTGCATGTGCACTGCCATGAGTAGGAGCCGCACTCCCACAACGCCCAGCTATTGTATGAACGTACACATGGAATGTCTAAAATCTAGTGCCAGCCGGTGATGGCCATTGCCTGTCAATAACCCTCAATGCCTAGATGCTGCTGCTCAAGATGTCAGAATGAAGCACAAGTTATTTTCAGAGCAAGTTTCTGCATTCAGTCTTGCACATGTTCATAAAGCTGCCATTGCAGATCAGCTGCCTACTACAGAAATCAGACTTGGGGCAGTTTCTATAGCAGTCAATACCTCCACATATGACTATGACGCTTATCTGTTTTCATGCATTTGACTTCAGGAAGCAGATAATCTACCTCAGCAACTCAAAAAGGAGTGTACTGAATTCAAAGTCTGTAGGTTTCAATTGAATGAATTGTAATATGGTGGCATAGCATGCCTGAAGCAAGGGGCCCCAAGTATGGGATGGAATGGCCCCTCATCTATATAATCAGGGTGAGCTAACAATCACTTCTCAACTGGCACCTCAATGAAAGATATGAATCAATTCTGGCTATTACCAGGATGGAGGGGGATGGGAAGGGAAATGGGGATGGGGGGGGATGGTTGGCATTGGAAACTGTAGGTGGGGGTGTGGTGACCACTGTACTATACTGTATCATGCTGTTGCCCACGTGGGCTCCACCTATGGACCATTGTACTGTACTACACTGATTGTATCATGTTGGAGCCCTTGTGGGCTCTGCCTCTGGCTCTGCCCCCTTGAGGGGAGGTATAAAGAGCAGCTGCCCTGTAGGCGGCTCTCACTTGCAGAGCAGTCGCAGGCAGGCATTGTTCTAGTCGATTAAAGCCACTATTCACTTCAACTCTCTGTCTCGTGTGAATTGATGGTTGCATCAGGCGGGAGGCGGCAAGAGGTGATTGCCAGGATTGTGGAGACCTGAGGAGCTGCTCAGCTCCTCCTGAGTGCAAATAAACATCTTTCTCTTTTAGCAAACTAATAGAATGAATAGATAAAACTGTTGTATGGTTGGTCTCTGGGGCTGCTAAAAATTCAGGATCATAAGAGGCCCGATCCCGGTCTCGCTTATTGGTAATAATTGTGTTTGAAGACATAGTGATCATCCAACATGTATTGTCCTTAATTGTTCAAGGGGCCTCATGCTTACTTCAGGTGTCTGCTTGTGATATCTAAGAATTAATCCACACAATATAGTAATGACCCTATTGCCAATGCAGACAGGATGCAGGCCGTCACACAGCTGCTTTGCTGAGTGTTAGCCCAGTTTGCACCCTACAAAGTGGGCAGAACACTTTTCAATTTCTAGCCCAAAGAGCCATCATGAAGGCACTCATTCACTGATTTCATTATGACATGTTTCCTGGATGCAGAAGTCACGGGTGCAGTAACCAGACGAGGAAGGTTCGGAAACCGATCAGTTCCCCCTTGCCTCAGTGGTTACAGTCAGATGTTGCAACATTTTAAATCTAGAGTTACCATGGCAGTGCAAAAAGAAGAAACTGGGAGCAGTAATAAATACCACTGACCCACATTTTGGTCTCTTAACAAGGTCACTCTGGACTTGGTGGGCAGGTCACAAACAGCCAGAAAAGTGCAAAGGGACTTGGGGGAATAGTTTCTACTCACTGGACAGAAAGCCCTCCCTGCACTTTGAAGCTCAATAAAAAGCGACAGAAATTGTCATCCAAAGTACCTCAGCCATCGTCACCACCCCGAACCACATGCGCATCAAGAATTCAAGGAAATGTTGAACAAGAGTGAAAAGTTTTGTTCCCTGTAAAATCTTTCCTTTCCTTCTATTTCTTTAAGTCTCCGTTCATCCATAGCTCACACCTGTCGGATTGTCTCGGTGCCAAAATATTTGCTGTGCAGAGGTGGAGCCTGCTGAAAGTTTCCATTCAGGCAATTTCACAATATGCACTCAGCACTTGGAAATAACCATCACATTCTTTGGAGGCGAGACCGATACTCGGAGTGAGAGGAAAGGCAGAGTTTCACAGAATACAAAAAATAGAACACGATAAATCTTGGTCGGGTTGGATGCCATCTGCGTGTTTGGAATATTCTGATCAATCCAGAGATTCACACCACTGGAAACCTGACTATTACTTTCAATTAAAGCATGCTCTCTTCTCTGCTTTGAAAAAAATGGTTGTCGCATTGTTTGATTGTTTTATGGGGAGGCATTGGCGTAGTGGTATTGTCGCTTGTCTAGTTATCCAGAGATCCAGAGTCATGCTCTGGGGACCCGGCTTCAAATCCTGCCAAGGCAGATGGTGAAATTTGAATACAATAAAAATCTGGAATTAAAAGTCTGAAGACGGCCATGAAACCATTGTCGTAAAAACCCATCTGGTTCATAGAATCCCTACAATGCAGAAGGAGGCAATTTGGCGCATCAAGTCTGTACCGACCCTTTGAAAGACCACCCTACCTAGGGCCAATCCCCCACCCTATTTCTACTCTATTGTAAGGGGCAATTTAGCATGGCCAATCCACCTAATCTGCACAACTTTGGACTGTGGGAAGAAACCGAAACACCCAGTGGAAACTCATGCAGACACAAGGAGAAAGTGCAAATTCCATACAGTTACCCAAGGTTGGAATTGAACCTTGGTCGCTGGCACTGTGAGGCAGCAGTGCTAACCACCGTACCATCATGCTAATGATCTTTAGGGAAGGATATTTGTCGTCCTTACCTGGTCTGGCCTACACGTGACTCAAGATCCACAGCAATGTGGTTAACTCTTAAAATGTCCTCAAGGGTGGGCAATAAATGCTGGCCCAGCCAGCGATGCCCACATCCTATGAACGAATGAAAAAAACTGTGGGCTCAATATCTACATATTTATATTTGGTGCTTGCCGCATTAGGCTCATTTAAATATGTTGGCGCTGTATTCTCCCAGGGACCAGGAACTAACGCTCTCCCCAGCGAGTCCTCGATCGGGCGCCATTTAGTGCTGATCAACACAAACGTGGAACAGTCGTGACAATCCTGGAAGGGGGGGGGGGGGGTCTCCAGGCCATTGAGGATTCCCCAAGTGGTTGGGATTTGGCAGGGTGGTAACCTGGCACTCCCGCTGGCACCCAGGTACTTTGTAACCGCCAGACTGTCACCTTTGTATTGTCATCTGAACACCAGCCAGTGCCACCTTAGTCCTGCCAGTGTGCCTGGGTGCCAGGTTGACAGTGCCAGGTGCCCAGGTACCAGGTTGATGCAAGTGTGGTCTTGATGGGCCATTTGTCGCTGAGACCAAAAAATCCCAGCAAAGTGCCGTTGAACCGCGGGGAACCGCACCCAAAAGTGGACTTTATTGTCCCGATGGCTGAGGAGAAATATCCTCTCAGCATCTACTCTGTCAATCCCCCTCACAATCATAAAAGTTTCAATAAGATCATCTCTCACAAATTCCAATGAGTAAAGGCCCAAGTTGCTGAACCTTCCCTCATACACAACTCCTTTATCCCAGGAATGAACCCATTGAAACTTCTCTGAACTGCCTCTGAACCATTCGGAAAATAAGAGACAAAATAAAATGCAGTTCTCATGGTATGGCCTCATCAATGCTGTGTACAGATGTAGCAACACTTTGTAGTCCACCGCTTTGAAACAAAGGCCTGGTCAGTGTACTCTGTAGTTGCTCCCAGCATCATTGACTCTGGCACAAGCGATGGCATCAGACTTGTCTCGATTCACATCTATGGCTGTCTGCTCTCCTAACCATTGAATCTGACATGAATATTGCTTCCCCAATCTTCCTCCTGCCACTGTTCAGCTGAGCCTGCAGTAGTGGCATGGACTCGACTCTGGTTGCACTCCCCAGAGGAACCATTACTCTCAACAGCATTCAGAGCTCAATACCGGTTGGGGAGCAAGATGTTGTCGTGACACTCCCTTCACAACTTGCTTGGTCCTCGATGATTGCCTGCAGGTCACACATTCCCTCTCTGCATACACTTACCCTGAAAGGTGACCACACCTCAAAAAGTTGGAGAAGCACATGTACGAGAGTACAATGCCCAGGTCAAAAACAAGGACTTCCCCGATTATGAACTCAGGTACTCGAATCACAGACACATCTGTAATCCCACTGTATTGTTATTCAGCAAAAAGCCTTGCACAAGAAAAACAATCACAAAGGAGATGGAATCTGCATGGTGTCACTGATACTGAATCCTTTGGCAAACCCTATTGTAAACCACAAATTTGTGACAGGACTCAAAGGTATATTTTGGCACCAAAGTCAGTGTGAAGGCTAAATTATAGCCTAGATCCTAAAAATTCAATGATGAATTTCCAATGTCGGATCCTATGTCAACAATAACCACCTGAGGAACTGATGTATAGTTGCCAATTTATCTACATGTAAAAGACATTTAATAACTCTGATGATGTTTATAGTGTAGGTAACAGCAAAATATATTTAACTTCACCTCTGTATGTACCTTAAGCACAGGGTGTCAGTAATTGTGTTGTTGACTGTTGCAATCAAGTTGTGCTGGGTAGAATCCTTTTAGGAAGTCTTTCTTTGCAACAGGATGTCCATTGATGGTCACAGTCAGCAAACAAGATTCAAATCTTGCAAGGTGGGTTGGAAAGAGAGAGAGAGAGAGGCATAAAGAAACCCACTCAGATATTCTCTCTGTGTTTCAGCTGCTTGTACACCACAGATAAAGCAGGTGCTGAGATATACAAAGCACCGGCTTGTCACTGGACCTCCTCTCTTCCAACTACCCAGGGGATTCAATAAGACCATTGCTCATGTTTTACAAAGATAACTTGATTAGATAATGTCTGTGAAGCTTTCTTAGCCAGGCTATCATCGTCTAAGTAATGGTTCATCTCCAACAGTTGAATACCTTACGTGATTGCCTTGATGATTTGATACTGGGAGAGAAGACACTGGCCCTTCACATTCACCTAAGGGACATCATTGACTATGGTGGCCTTTGCAAACATGCTGGGCTGAATTTTACATCTCCAAGCAAGCGTGTTTCCTGCAAGAGGGAGGGAGCACATAAAAGAGGGGGATAAAATTGGATCAGCCCATCCCACCAAACTCCTTCCCAGCTCTGTGCTCACCCCACACAATATGGGGAGTGGCACCAAAATCAGTAGCCTGCCTTCCATGTCTAAAGTGCCACACATGGGACAATTAGGCTTGTTATTCAAGCTAGTTGGCCCTGATTATCCACTGCCCATGCCATTAAACATTTGCAGCAGAGTGGGAGGGTGAAGTTCAATTTTCTGTTGCAAGTGTTAAAAGAGTGGGAAGGGAGGGGGGTGGATAACTCTTCAGGGGTTGTTGTTTGCCAATTGTGGGGCTGCCCCCTAAGATTAAATTTCTCCTTCCTTCCGACCTCCTTCCTTCCTTAAACCCAAGCCTTCTCCCACTCCACTGGTCTTCTCCATAACCTCCCCTAACCCTCCCAGACACCGGAATTACCTGCTCCATGGATCAAAGGCCTGACAGTGGCCACTGATATCTTCCTGGGATCGATGGAACTGCCAGCCAATTGGATTGACCAGACCAGCACTCATTAGTCTGCCCCACAGTCCTTTATGGCTGTGTGGGCGTGGGTCGACATGGAGCATATCCGCTCCACATCAATGTGGTTTCCATTATTCAGCCAGCTGTCCCCATTTCAGTGGATTGGAGTATGAAAAGTACAGTGATGCCAATTTTGGTAGCCAAACTCTGGCTGCAAGTTTATGTCATCATTAGTCTCTGTGTTTTTAAAAGAAATCGCTCTCCGTGAGTTCCTGGTCCTGCCCAACTCAGGATCAGAAATTCCCACCTGAACTCATTGGACATCAAATTTTCCACCCTGCCCTCAATATTCCTTTCATGGGCAGGAATGGAAATAACCCAGCCTTCGTTTTTGAAGGTTCAATTCGAACCCAGCCAATTATTAAAATCCGTATTTGGCATAAAGCACATTTTAATGACAATGTCACTTAGCCATAATTTATCTTACTTTGCCACTGGTTGACACGCCACACACCCTTCATAATTGGCTGACAACCTTACCTCTCATGTTATTGCCTTATGAAAATGGTTGTGTTCGATGCATTTTGTCTCTGTTGTTTTCTGATAATATTTAGACGGATGGACAATTATTTCATCATAATTATATGTTCTATGCTCCTGATTACTCCATAATCCAAATTTAGACTTGCTAATACTAACTGAGAACATGAACAACTCCCATTTTGATTAAAATTTTACTGAAAGCATGATATAAAAACAAAAAAGAACAAAACGCCACAGAATATGAGAAAGGTTGCAATTTAAAGAAAAGTATTTTGATAACATTAAACCATTGGAATTTCAGATATCTTATGCAGAAATGAAAAGTTTAGCAAAGGAAGGAAATTCAATATATCTCCGTTGAACACAATTTAGAAGCTATAACTTTGAGGGTGGCGTGTGGCGCAGTGGATAGCATTGGGACTGTGGCACTGAGGACCCAGGTTCACTGTGCGTGTGGAGTTTGCACATTCTCCCCAATGTCTGCGTGGGTTTCACCCCCACAACCCAAAGATATGCAGGTTAGGTAGATTGGCCATGCTAAATTGCCCCTTAATTGGAAAAAAATAATAATTGGGTACTCTAAATTTATATTTAAAAAAAAGTGAAAAGAATTGAATCTGAATTTTTGCCTGGGTATTTGTTCTGTGCAGGCATACTCTTGTGTTGACGGGAAACTTTGAAGAACAGTTTTGCTGATTCCCCAGCAGTTTTTTTATTGCAGTAGTTCTTTTAATCTTTTTGTCATCGGTTTCCCATGAAGAGGCACTGCCGCCACAAACTTCTCAGTGGCATTAAGGATGAGCAACAAATAATAATAATAATATAATAATAATGTTTACATTCCAAAAGTGAATCAACAGAGGAAACCTGATTGGCAGGTTGGAGGCCTGTTGGATGAGGAAGCCTGTTTTACAAGGCCACAACTTGTGTTGGTAGTAGAGATCTAAGTGCTCTGTTTCCAATCACAAATCGAAAAATGGGGACATACAAATCGTGTGGCAGCAGATGTTGTTCCTTTCTTTTTTAATGGTGGGTGTGGTGAATGTATTCACCATAGTATAAACTGTCTGTTTAGTACTGTGGCCTATGTCCAGGAAATGGTAATACGATCTATCTTGTCTGTGTAGTACTGTGGCCTATGGCCAGGAAATAGTAATACGATCTATCCTGTCTGTATAGTACTGTGGCCTATGACCAGGAAATAGTAATACGATCTACCACCATGTGGGCTCCGCCTCTGGCTCGGCCCCAACACCCCCCCCCCCCCCCCCCACCCCGGGGCTGTATATAGACCTGTCCACCCGTGGGCGGCACTCATTGTGCGAAATTCTCCGACCCCATGCAGGGTCGGGGAATCGCCCGGGGCCGCCGAAAATCCCACCCCCGCCGTGGCAGAAATTCTCCGCCACCCGGGAATTGGCGGGGGCGGGAATCGTGCCACGTCGAGCGGCGAGCCCCCTGCGGCGATTGTCCGGCCCGTGATGGGCCGAAGTCCCGCCGCTGGGAGGCCTCTCCCGCCACTGAGGTTTGAACCACCTCTGGTGGCGGCGGGAACGGCGGCGCAAGCGGGCCCCCACGGTGGCCAGGCCCGCGATCGGGACCCACCGATCGGTAGGC
Source organism: Scyliorhinus canicula (assembly GCF_902713615.1). Taxonomy (NCBI): domain Eukaryota; kingdom Metazoa; phylum Chordata; class Chondrichthyes; order Carcharhiniformes; family Scyliorhinidae; genus Scyliorhinus; species Scyliorhinus canicula. The sequence continues at coordinate 37,586,038 of NC_052163.1, forward strand.
GGGCCAGTGCCATGGGGGCACTCTTTCTCTTCTGCCGCCACCATGGCCACCGCCATGGCGGAGGCAGAAGAGAATACCCAGCGCGCACGCACGAACCGGCGAATGCCTTTCGGCCAGCACCGGTGCTGGGCGGCGGGCCTGAAAGGCCGCTGGTGCTGGTTTTCGCGCCAGTCGACATGGTGCCAACCGCTCCGGGGCGGACCTAACCCCCAAAGGTGCGGAGGTAGGGTGCCCTTTCAGGAGGATGGTGCAGACTGGATGGGCCGAATGGCCTCCTTCTGCACTGTAGGTATTCTATTAAATTTTTCTTTCTGCGTGGCAACCATTCCATGATTCTATGAATGGTTTTTATAACAACTGCTTCTGGATTGCGGCAACAGGAATGTTTCCTTGAAGTCCAACAATGAACCAAACTCCCACAATCTGTCTGCTTTCCCCAACATTTGCTCCTCAGACACCACCTAACATTTGACCAACATCTGCTCCCTTAGTTGCCCCCCCCCATGACCACCTGTTGTACCATCAATTCACTGCAAGACGATGAGAACGAGTGAACAGAGGATTTATTAACCGAGAATTTGCCTGCCTGTGAGTTCAGTAACAAGGTGCGGAGAATTCCACACCTTTGGGGAAGCCCGACACCGGAGCGGTTCCCGCCACTCCCCTACGCCAGGACCCCCCGCCCCGCCGGGTAGGGGAGAATCCCGCCCATTGTTACTGAACTCACAGGCAGGCAAATTCTCAGTTAATAAATCCTCTGTTCCTAAATCCCTCGCGCTGTGAGGCAGCAGTGCTAACCACTGTGCCGCCCGTTTCCCAATTTCCCCACCTGTCTGTCCGCAGGAACAACTCAGCTAGTCCCACTCCTTGTTCCTTTACCCTTCCCTAATTTTCTTTTCTGTTCGCATAATTATCCAACTCCTTTCTGAAAGCCACAATTGATTCAGCTTCCAACACACGCTCAGGCATTACATTCAGGTTCTTACCTCACATGCATGAAGATATTTTTGCTCTCTTGGAGTAATCGCTTCTCACTTCCTTTTGTTCACCAGTTTTCCCAATGCCTGGAAAATCCAGCTCAGATGAATGAAGACTAAATTGTTGAAATGAAGTCAGGCAGCCCCATTATGATATTTAAATAAGAACCTACTGTCATAAAATACATTTAAGTATATGATGGTGCAGAGACACACACTGGCTGACACACTGCAAGACCAATCAACACCCACAACACAGCAGCCAATCACCAGTTAGGGCACGGTCACTATAAAGCCAGAGGGCACCAGTTTTCCCGCTCATTCGGGATGCAGCCTCTGAGACAGACAGAGCCTGCAGTCAGTAGCACAAACATCTACCATGTGCTAGCAGCATAGGCTGGTCAGGTTAGGCATAGGTCTTCAGTCAATCTAACATAATGTCAACCCAAGTGTTGGTACCCTGTCTATATTACTGCTAGGTTAAACGCAGTCTTCACAGATCCAGAGTACCCAACACATCACCTACTTCCTGTGAATGGGTTGGTTGACAGCTGTATCTCACCCTGTCCCCATTGAAACCAGAAGTGGGCAGACTGAAGGCAGCTTCATTTCCTTTTGCAGGCTATTTGAATGTAAACTCCAACCCCACGCCAACCGTGCATTTTGGTGTATTAACTGTCAACCCCTGGATTGGGTGAGTTGATCATTGTCAATGTAATGTCAGGAGACTAAAAAACAAGCAGAGTCAAAATGACCAAAACTGGCAAACAAACCCCGAAGAATCATAGAATCCCTACAGTGCAGAAGGGGGCCATTTGGACCATCGGGTCTGCACCTACCCCGCGAAAGAGTGCCTGCCCTATCCCAGTAATCCTTTCAAGCCACCTAACCTGCACATCTTTAGACTCTAAGGGGCAATTGAGTGTGGCCAATCCACCTAACCTGCACATGTTCAGACTGTGGGAGGAAACCGGCAACCGGAGGAAACACACGCAGACATGGGGAGAAAGTGCAGACTCCACAAACACAGTCACCCGAGGCCAGAATCGAACCCGGGTCCCTGGTGCCATGAGGCAGCAGTGCCAACCACTGTGCCACCATGTTGCCCATAGAATAGTCAACAATAATGGATTTGCAAACTGCCATATGTGAATGTGATTTTGATGGATAACAATATCACGGAACATGGAACAACTGTCGGTAAACAGTGCTGGGGCTCAGATCAATCATGGTGTCATTGAATGAAAGAGGGGCTGAACCTCGGAACTTCTGTTGCTGTGCTGGCAACATGACATTCAGTAAAGTGATCTGTAACTTAACGCATTTACTTTTCAGTGTGCTGAGTGCTGCTGTGCCCAACACCACTGACTGAGCAGCACGGTAGCACAAGTGGATAGCACTGTGGCTTCACAGTGTCAGGGTCCCAGGTTCGATTCCCCGCTGGGTCACTGTCTGTGCGGAGTCTGCACGTTCTTTCCGTGTCTGCGTGGATTTCATCCGGGCGCTCCGGTTTCCTCCCACAGTCCAAAGACGTGCATGTTAGGTGGATTGGCCATGCTAAATTGCCCTTAGTGTCCAAAAAAGGTTCGGAGGGGTTATTGGGTTAGGGGGATAGGGTGGAAGTGAGGGCTTAAGTGGGTTGGTGCAGACGCGATGGGCTGAATGGCCTCCTTCTGCACTCTATGTTCTATGTGGTGACAGCAGGATGAAAGTAAGCAAGGCAGGTCCTGTGAAGCTTCCTGAAGGAGAGAGATGATTTCCAGGGCACATACAGCAATATTTTTCTGCTTATTATTTCTAGCGAAAGGAGGAGTTGAACATGTTTTCTGGCCATACTTGTACTTAAATGATTAGCACACATGGCACTGTTACTATCAATAAATTATATATATACTAGAATAAAAATATTTCAAAAAAACTCACCTTCTGACCTCCCAAAGCCTGTCCACCATCTAAACGGCACAAGGGGCTGGTTTAGCTTACTGGGCTAAATCGTTGGCTTTTAAAGCAGACCAAGCAGGCCAGCAGCACGGTTCGATTCCCGTACCAGCCTCCCCGAACAGGCGCAGGAATGTGGCGACTCGGGGCTTTTCACAGTAACTTCATTGAAGCCTACTCGTGACAATAAGCGATTTTCATTTTCATTTCATTTTCAAGTCAGGAGTGCAATGGACTACCCTCCACTTGCCTGGATGAGTGCAGCTCCGACAACACTCAAGGACCTCGACACCATCCAGGACAAAGCAGCCCACTTCATTGCTCCTCCTTCCACCACTGATGAACAGTGGCAGCCTTGTGTACCATCTACAAGATGTATTGCAGCACCTTCCAAACCCACGACCACTACCATCGAAAAGAACAAGAGCAGTAGATACCTGGGAACCCCACCACCTGGAGGTTCCCCTCCAAGCCACTCATCATCCTGACTTGGAAATATATTACCGTTTCTTCACTGTCACTGGGGCAATATCCTGGAACTCCCTCCCGAACAGCATAGTGGGTGTACCTACACCTCAAGGACTGCAGCGGTTCAAGAAGGAATTCACCACCACTTTCAAAAGGGCAACTAGGGCTAGGCAATAAATGAAAAAAATGAAATGAAAATCGCTTATTGTCACAAGTAGGCTTCAATGAAGTTACTGTGAAAAGCCCCTAGTTGCCACATTCCGGCGCCTGTCCGGGGAGGCTGGTACGGGAAATGCTGGCCTAACCAGCGACACCCACATCCGGTAAATGAACTTAAAAAATGGAAGTATTGTAGTCAATTCATTCAAAGCGAGTAATGCCTCTTCAGATTATCATAGAATTTACAGTGCAGAAGGAGGCTATTCGGCCCATTGAGTCTGCATCGGCCCTTGGAAAGAGAACCTTGCTCAAGCATATGCCTCCACCCAACCCAGTAACCCCACCAAACCTTTCTGGACAACAAGGGACAATTTATCTTGGCCAATCCGTCTAACCTGCACATCTTTGGACTGTGGGAGGAAACCGGAGCGCCCGGAGGAAACCCATGCAGACACGGGGACAACGTGCGGACTCCGCACAGACAGTGACCTAAGCCGGGAATCAAATCTGGGACCCTGGAGCTGTGAAGCAATTGTGCTAACCACTGTGCTACCGTGCCGCTCAAACCATCGTGCTACTGTGCTGCCCATTACATTTAGTGGGAGTATATTGCACCTAACATTTAACTTTCTATTTGCGCACTCAAAGAAGTATAGAAATCCATCACAGGCACCAGGGGCCACATGGCCTCATTTAGTGCTGTATTATGCTGTGACTCTGTCAAACAATGGAAGTTTTTGGCTGCATTGTTAATCAGTACGTGAACACAACAGAGTCGGAGGCAGAAATAACTTTAATTTACAATATTTATTATCTGGCAACCCAGATTGAATTGCTTACAGTACAATAGTGACTAAAGTTCAGACCTACTCCACTGAGAGCACCTTTGGACAAATTGGCGTTATAAAAACCGATTACCTGTATTTCCCGCACTCTCGATCCTCAAGTGTTGGTTACTATGATGCAACATTTCCATTACTATTATTCACATAAATATTCAACCTAACCTGTTTAACATGGCCACTCCTGTATTACACCTATTATAGTCGCTCTGTAAATTATTAATAAACTGTCACAACCCTGGGTATTGTCAGAAACACTTATCTTATTTAGACACGTACTTGGAATTCCCATAACAATCAATGAGTAACTAAAAGGAATAGTGAAATAAAATTCTCAGGTTGGATTCTCGACTCCGCGATGCTGGATGCGGGAATCGTGATTGTGCGGAGAAGCCATGCCTCAGTCCAGTCCCTCACTGGTGGTGTTATCAAGGTTTGAGCCCCGCACCAGCCGATCCATGCGAAACCATCATTTGCATGGATTTTAATACCATGCTCTACACCTCCGCTATGCTCCGCTCCTCTCAGGCAGAAGTCGCGCGGGGGTGAATTGGTGCAAATATTTACAAATGGGGCCTGGGTGCCATGGCTCTGGAGGGGAAGTGGGAAGCTAAATAAATATTTCAAAAACCCTAAAAGATTGTTGGGCTTGCTGCGGGTGGCTGCCTGGGCTGGGGGAGGTAGCGGGAAACAACTTGGTGCTAAGTCCGTGGATTTGGGGTGTTCCTCTCGGGACCGGGGTGACCTGGCTCAGACCGCTGCAGTACGTGTATTAAATGCACCCCTTTGGTGCTACTAACAGGCTCCTGGCTGCTTACACTGCTGCATGTACCGTGGGCAGCACGGTAGCATGGTGGTTAGCATAAATGCTTCACAGCTCCAGGGTCCCAGGTTCGATTCCCGGCTGGGTCACTGTCTGTGTGGAGTCTGCACGTCCTCCCCCTGTGTGCGTGGGTTTCCTCCGGGTCCTCCGGTTTCCTCCCACAGTCCAAAGATGTGCGGGTTAGGTGGATTGGCCATGCTAAATTGCCCGTAGTGTCCAAAAAAAAGTAAGATTGGGGGGGGGGGTTTGTTGGGTTACGGGTATAGGGTGGGTACATGGGTTTGAGTAGGGTGATCATTGCTCGGCACAATATCGAGGGCCGAAGGGCCTGTTCTGTGCTGTACTGTTCTATGTTCTATGTGCCCTTCAAATGCTCAGAGAGCCTCTGGTCATCTGGGAACACCAGCAGGCTGTCCCTCTGGGCACCCTCATATCCCAGCTGTATCATCAAGGAATGGGCGTGGCCAAGCTCAGTCCAGGGCCCACCAGGTGTTGACACTCCTCAGCAGCGCTGCCCCACTGCAGAGGAAGCAGGGCATCAGCAGAGCTCACCCTAACCAGAGGGCACCTGAACTGTGGACTTTGGAACACTCTCTGGTTCTGTGACCTTCACAGGGTAGAGGCCTCACCAGTGACCCCACCCCTCAGGATCACCGGCCGTCTCCTCCTGGTGAGGCTGGCAGTGCCTATTGCCTCAGCCACCACTTTTCAGGTGCTGTACAGGAGGGAAGGCTAGCGTCTGCAGCCCACCCTGAGGAAGAGGGAAGAGGATGTACTTGCTCTCCTAAGTGCATGGTGTAGTGGGTCCACCTCAGACTCTCGGTCTACTCTGAGCCATCTTGATGAATGCAGTGAGTGTGTGATAAGTGCAGCACTTAAAAACTGCTCCAGCTGCCAGGCTCTTTGTGCTAACTCCAGCCCCAGTGGTTATATTGGGGCTGGTATAGCACAGCGGGCTAAGCAGCTGGCTTGTAATGCAGAATAAGGTCAGCAGTGTGGGTTCAATTCCCATACCAGCCTCCCCAAACAGGCGCCGGAATGTGACGACTAGGGGCTTTTCACAGTAACTTCATTGAAGCCTACTTGTGACAATAAGCGATTATTATCATTACCATTATTATAATTACAACGCCCTCTGGGCTAGCAATTATTCTCAATTCGAGCTGGCAGAGTGCCTGCCCATTTGCGTGTCCTGACTTGCTTATCAAATAGCGCCGCCAACGTAGGCTTAAATTAGCACTGCAATGAAGTTACTGTGAAAAGCCCCTCGTCGCAACACTCTGGCGCTTGTTTGGGTACACAGAGGGAGAATTCAGAATGTCCAAATTACCTAACAGCACATGTTTTGGGACTTGTGGGAGGAAACCGGAGCACCTGGAGGAAACGCACGCAGACACAGGGTGAACATGCAGACTCCACACAGACAGTGACCCAAGCCGAGAATCGAACCTGGGACCCTGGAGCTGTGAAGCAACTGTGCTGCCCACTGTGCTACCATGCTGCCCACAGAGGCTGATAACTTGATAAAAGAGTAACAAATTTCCCAGGGATAGAACATAGAACGATACAGCGCAGTACAGGCCCTTCGGCCCTCAATGTTGCACCGACATGGAAAAAACTAAAGGCCATCTAACCTACACTATGCCCTTATCATCCATATGCTTATCCAATAAACTTTTAAATGCCCTCAATGTTGGCGAGTTCACTACTGTTGCAGGTAGGGCATTCCACGGCCTCACCACTCTTTGCGTAAAAAACCCACCTCTGACCTCTGTCCTATATCTATTACCCTTCAATTTAAGGCTATGTCCTCTCATGCTAGCCACCTCCATCCGCGGGAGAAGGCTCTCGCTGTCCACCCTATCTAACCCTCTGATCATTTTGTATACCTCTAAACCTATGTCACCTCTTAACCTTCTTCTCTCTAACGAAAACAACCTCAAGTGCATCAGCCTTTCCTCATACGATTTTCCCTCCATACCAGGCAACATCCTGGTAAATCTCCTCTGCACCCGTTCCAAAGCTTCCACGTCCTTCCTATAATGAGGCGACCAGAACTGTACGCAATACTCCAAATGCGGCCGTACTAGAGTTTTGTACAACTGCAATATGACCTCATGGCTCCGGAACTCAATCCCTCTACCAATAAAGGCCATCACACCATAGGCCTTCTTCACAACCCTATCAACCTGGGTGGCAACTTTCAGGGATCTATGTACATGGACACCGAGATCCCTCTGCTCATCCACACTACCAAGAATTTTACCATTAGCGAAATATTCCTTATTCCTGTTATTCTTTCCAAAGTGAATCACCTCACACTTCTCCACATTAAACTCCATTTTCCACCTCTTAGCCCAGCTCTGCAGCTTATCTATGTCCCTCTGTAACCTGCAACATCCTTCCGCACTGTCTACAACTCCACCGACTTTAGTGCCGTCTGCAAATTTACTTACCCATCCTTCTGCGCCCTCCTCTAGGTCATTTATAAAAATGACAAACAGCAACGGCCCCAGACAGATCCTTGTGGTACGCCACTCGTAACTGAACTCCATTCTGAACATTTCCCATCAACCACCACTCTCTGTCTTCTTTCAACTAGCCAATTTCTGATCCACATCTCTAAATCACCCTCAATCCCCAGCCTCCGTATTTTCTGCAATAGCCGACCGTGGGGAACCTTATCAAACGCTTTACTGAAATCCATATACACCACATCAACTGCTCTACCCTCGTCCACGTGTTCAGTCACCTTCTCAAAGAACTCGATAAGGTTTGTGAGGCATGACCTACCCTTCACAAAACCATGCTGACTATCCCTAATCATATTATTCCTATCTAGATGATTATAAATCGTATCTTTTATAATCCTCTCCAAGACTTTACCCACCACAGACGTTAGGCTCACCGGCCTATAGTTACCGGGGTTATCTCTACTCCCCTTCTTGAACAAAGGGACCACATTTGCTATCCTCCAGTCCTCTGGCACTATTCCTGTAGCCAATGATGTCCTAAAAATCAAAGCCAAAGGCTCAGCAATCTCTTCCCTGGCTTCCCGGAGAATCCTAGGATAAATCCCATCAGGCCCCGGGGACTTATCTATTTTCACCTTGTTCAGAATTGCCAACACTTCTTCCCTACGCACCTCAATGCCATCTATTCTAATAGCCTGGGTCTCAGCATTCTCCTCCACAATATTATCTTTTTCCTGAGTGAATACTGACGAAAAGTATTCATTTAGTATCTCGCTTATCTCCTCAGCCTGCACACACAACTTCCCACCACTGTCCTTGACTGGCCCTACTCTTACCCTAGTCATTCTTTTATTCCTGACATACCTATAGAAAGCTTTTGGGTTTTCCTTGATCCTACCTGCCAAAGACTTCTCATGTCCCCTCCTTGCTCGTCTTAGCTCTCTCTTTAGATCCTTCCTCGCTTCCCTGTAACTATCAAGCGCCCCAACTGAAACTTCACACCTCATCTTCACATAGGCCTCTTTTTTCCTCTTAACAAGAGATTCCACTTCTTTGGTAAACCACGGTTCCCTCGCTCTACCCTTTCCTCCCTGTCTGACTGGTACGTACTGATCAAGAACACGCAATAGCTGTTCCTTGAACAAGCTCCACATATCCAGTGTGCCCAACCCTTGCAGCCTACTTCTCCAACCTACACATCCTAAGTCATGTCTAATGGCATCATAATTGCCCTTCCCCCAGCTATAACTTTTGCCTGCGGGGTATACTTATCCCTTTCCATCACTAATGTAAAGGTCACCGAATTGTGGTCACTGTCTCCAAAGTGTTCACCTACCTCCAGATCTAACACCTGGCCTGGTTCATTACCCAAAACCAAATCCAAAGTGGCCTCACCTCTTGTTGGCCTGTCAACATATTGTGTCAGAAAACCCTCCTGCACACATTGTACAAAGAACGACCCATCCAATGTACTCGAACTATATCTTTTCCAGTCAATATTAGGAAAGTTAAAGTCTCCCATAACAACTACCCTGTTACTTTCGCTCTTTTCCAGAATCATCTTCGCCATCCTTTCCTCTACATCTCTAGAACTATTAGGTGGCCTATAGAAAACTCCCAGCAGTGTGACCTCCTGTTTCTAACCTCAGCCCATACTACCTCGGAAGAAGAGTCCCCATCTTGCATCCTTTCTGCCACCGTAATACTGTCCTTGACTAGCAGCGCCACACCTCCCCCTCTTTTGCCCCCTTCTCTGACCTTACTAAAGCACCTAAACCCCAGAACCTGCAACAACCACTCCTGTCCCTGCTCTATCCATGTCTCTGAAATGGCCACAACATCGAAGTCCCAGGTACCAACCCATGCTGCCAGTTCCCCTACCTTATTTCGTATACTCCTGGCATTGAAATAGACACACTTCAAACCACCGACCTGAACACTGCCGCCCTCCTGCGAAGTCAAATCTGTGCTCCTGACCTCTCTCTGCTCTCAATCTCTCGCACCCCAAAACTACAATCCAGGTTCCCATGCCCCTGCTGAATTAGTTTAAACCTCCCCAAAGAGTACTAACAACTTGAAGGATCAACTTGAAGGATCACACTGCAACACTTAGCATTTCATAAGTCTTTCACTGTCACATATAAACTAAATAACACAGAGTAAACATCGATTAACAGGCAACTAATATGCTAAACTACCAAAAAGGCAGTCCCCCACAACTTCTTCACACAACTGAAAACCCTACGTCATGTTTATACGTTAAATTGCACTCTCACAGAGATGCAGTCCTGTTTTAAAGTCCCACGCTTCACCCACCTTTCACAGGATCTCTTCTCCCTGCCCAAAATGAATTTTCCTGTGTCCTTTAAAACCAAGCCCCATCACTGTCCCCTTGAGCATAACCAAATGGACTTCCAGTACACTGGTAACCTTCGGTGATTCCATGATCTTTAGCTTTTTATTAATTTGAACAGGGGAACTTTGCATTGATTAACCCGAGTGTTACATATTGAAGTAATACTGCTTGCTGGTCGAATGTCATGTGATCTGTAGTGACATTAGTGGAGTGTTTGTGTGGGCTTTTAATTTACCATTTTACCCAGTAGAAGCAACATCTCTTAACAAACCCTGCGTTATATTTTTACAAAGTAACAGAGTGTGGCACCTCTACTTATTTTTCTTTTTACGCCTAATAACAAAAATATAACACTGAGAAAGGTCTATATTCCTTATTTTGCATAGCAGAGCCTGTAGTATGTCTTTCCCCTAAATCATTACTTATATAGGCTTTCTGTATAGGATAGAAGAGAAAGGAGATTGTGTTGAACTTTTATCAGACAATAGTTCGGCCTCAGGTGGAGTGCAGCATTTAGTTCTTTGCGCCACATTTCAGGAAAAATGAAGAGAGTGCAGAAAAGATTCATGAGAATGGTTCCAGGGAAGAAAACTTTATTTATGGAGATAAATTAGAGAAGTTGGGACGGTTTTCCTTGCCGGACAGAAGGATGGGAGGAGATTTGGTAAAGTCAAAATCATGAAGGGTCTGTGCAGGGCAGGTTAGGAGAGACTGTTCTCACTCGGTAAAGAATCAAGAATTAGAGGGAACAGTTCTTTTTAAAGTAATTGGCTAAAGAAGCAAAAGCGACGTGAAAGAAAAGCTTTATCCCGCAGGTGAGTGTTAAGGTCTGGAACCCTCTGCCTGAGATTGTGCTGCAGGAAGGTGGAAGGTTCAACTGGATCATTGAGAAGGGACCTGAAAGGGGACAATGTGCAGGGTTATGGGGAGAAGGTGGAGAAATGCCCGAGATGAAATGAAATGAAAATCGCTTATTGTCACAAGTAGGCTTCAATTAAGTTACAGTGAAAAGCCCCTAGTCGCCACATTCCGGAGCCTGCTTGGGAAGGCTGTTACGGGAATCGAACCGTGCTGCTGGCCTGCCTTGGTCTGCTTTCAAAGCCAGCGATTTAGCCCAGTGAGCTAAACAGCCCCAGCTGATTGCTCATCACGAGCCTGTGTGGACACAATAGGCTGAAAGTTCTCCAATTCTGCGCTGCAAAGGTTCTGGGTGATTCTGTGAAATCTCTTGGTCTAACTGCTCTGAGTATCGGAGAGTCTGGAAACAACAAGGTCAGCTGCCTCCTCCTCCTCCAGGTTAAAGTGTTAAAACTTGCACCTTACTTTGAATAAGTTTGGATTTTAAAAGTTTCTGCCTCCAAAATGGACTTTGTCTTCTGGCATATTTAGTATGAAGTCACATGGTCTTGTCTGCGGTTTTGTAGGAGGTCACAATACCCTCGCAAGACTAATCCATGGGAGGAATCCTCCAGCCCCACCACCAGCAAGAAACTGGATGGGCACCGTAATTTGTGAGGCCAAAAATCTGTTTCCCGACAATGGTTTAAACTTTCGCAATTACTATCTGGGGACTTTAAAGGTTGCTTAAAGGCAGGTTGAGCTTCCCGCTGAACAATGTTGGGGAATCTTTTTGCGTGTCATGCATGCTCACTGAAAGGCCACATCGCAGGAATTAAGTTTCTTCTCTGAATTAAGTTCCACGTCAGCGAGAAATTAGAATGTTCACTTTTACGACTGCACATAAACGGAAGCCACCCGACAATGTAGTCTTCTTGCATGATTAACAGTGAGTTGCTGCTGCATTGTCCTCTTTGGGGAGTGTCTGTAAATGCCAGCCCACTGCTTCAGTCCAAATGGTGACAATGCAAGTTGCATTGAGGATGACCAAGAGAAGGAAGAAGGGCTAGTGAAAGGTGAAAGGTGGAGCAGTGGCCGGGCAAAGGGGAGAGGGATATTGCAGGCTCTCTGGATGCCCTTTAAATATAGTGCTCAGACCTCTGACCCAATGAGGTAATAGCAGCGATGGCAATGTCCTGCTTGTCCACACTGGTGAGCTCCTTGCATATTAACCGAACAACGCAAGATCGCCCGTGGTCAACTGTCTCACACCCCAGTGAAAATCACTCCCAATTCCGCACCCACCTCCCACTCCAGAATAGAAGATTCTAGCCCATTTTCCCTTCAATAAAAGCTGACCATTTAAAACATAACTGTCTTAGAAAGTCCAGCAGCCACATAATAAGTGTCAGGCAATGACCTTCACCAAAGGGACCGAACAACTCCACTTGATATTATCATCACCTTGTCCTCCATGATCAACGCTGATAAGAAACTCAATTGGACTGACCACACACATTATGTAGCTACTAGGGCAAGTCAGAGGCTGGATATTCTATAGTAAATGGCTCCCCTTTTGACTCACTAAAGCCTTTCCACTACCTACAAGGGAAAGTAATAAGTGTGATGGGATAATCTCCACTTCTCGGAATCTGTGGCAGCTGCTATGATACTCAAGCAGCTCAGTTCCATCCAGGACAAAGCAGTCCGCTTGACCATTAATAACTCCCAATAAACCCACAACCCGTACCACCCAGAAAGACATGGGTAGTAGGTGCATGCTAACTCTAGGCTCAATGATAAGAATATGGCGACCCAGTATTTCATCTTTGCTGGGGTTCAATCCACACAGTCAGCTCTGTTGTGTTTAATTTTCTAAATCTGATACAGATTGTAATCAAATGAAACATTAGGAAATTAATATTTGTATTTTTTTATCACTTAATAAATTATTAAAAGGTTTTATGGGTAGTTGTTGGAAAGTAAAGGGTTAACCCAGATAGTGGCTAAAAACAGAAAAGGTGGCATTCTCAGAACATTACTATTATGCATTCATGGAGCAGTTTAATTAACTCTTTTCTGGTGGGCTTGGTATGTTCTGCCATGATTCAGCATCTGTTAAGATTTCAATAATAGCTTTGATTCATTTTACTGAGAAAAAAGATGAGGAGAGCAACAGTATGAAATGAAAGCCTTGAAACAAATTATAAGGGCATGTTGAAGCTTCTTTTTAATCTGTGAGTCTTTTCATTCCAATGTTTTATTGTCACCGTTCTGTTTTGTTTCTTTCTCCCGAGCTTTGGCCCCTTTTTATAATCACTTCCCCTCGGCGTTTATGCAGGAATCACCAGCATTCCTCCTAAATTACATGAATTGAACATAAATTACCATTCCCTCAGTGTCATTCCTTCAGCAACTTTACAGCATTGCAGGAGAAGCTTCACCACATGGGCTTCAGCCATTCAAGAGGAAACCTCACCACCACCTTCTCAAGAGCATTAACTGGCAGCTTTGCCAGCAAGATATTCCGTAACCTCGGGAACAAAGTAAAATCACTTCCATGTAACTAGTGCCCCCTGTTGACAGATCGACCTGATTTGATTTGTCTTCAGTAAAAGAAAGACAAGCTTGCATTTATAAACAATCCTTCACAACCGCCAGGCACTTTACAGTCATTGAACTACTTTTGAATGTTGGGATGTAAGAAACACAGTTGCCAATTTTGCACAGCACTAACTCCAACAAGTTGCAATGTAATAAATGAGTGGATAATCCTTTTTTTTTGTAATGTTGACTGAGGGATAAATATTGGCCAGGGCATCTGAAATAACTCCTCTGCTCTTAGTTAGAATTGTGCCCTGGGATCTTACACACTCACCTGAGAGGGCAGACAAAGCCGCAGTCTAATGTCCCATTCAAAAGAAGACACTTCCTACACTTCACCAGTTCTGCACTCAAGCTCTATAAAATGTTCTGACACTTAGATCATAGATCATAGAATTTACTGTGCAGAAGGAGGCTATTCAGCCCATCGAATCTACACCGGCCCTTGGAAAGAGCACCCTGTTGTGTTATGCTGCTTCGGATAACACAGGCTGTTACTTGATGCAGTCTTAACTAAAGGATGCTCCAAACTCTGAAATGAGTTCAACGTGTTTATTGAACTATCAACACAGTTCTCAAATGAGTTTGAATCTCTGCTAATCTAACTGTAGTAACTCAGTCTAACTGTACCAGGTTGCTCTAAGCCACGTGCTGGGTTGTGATGCTGCTGATCAACCCTGTCTAACTCTCTAGATATCTGTCTGTGGAGGGAAGCAGGGTGTGAGTGCCTCATTCCTTTTATAGTGTTTATGTCATGCCCCCTTGTGGTGATGCCAACTCTGAGTGTCCTGACTGCCCATTGGTTGTGTCCACTGAGTGTTCATTGGTTGCATGTTTGCATATCATGGCACACCCTATTTAAGGCCACATCTCCACCCTATCTCCGTAAGCCCATCTAATCTTTTTTGGACACTAAGGGGAAATTTAGCATGGCAATCCACCTAACCTGCATATCTTTGGACTGTGGGAGTAATCCGGAGCACCCAGAGGAAACCTACGCAGCAGCGGGGTGAATGTGCAGACAGTGACCCAAGCCGCAAATCGAACCTAGGACCCTGGAGCTGTGAAGCAACAATGCTAATCACTGTGTTACCGTGCCGCCCTTTATGTGGCATCAAACAAACACTAAATAATCAATATATTTAGCTTCAACCTCTTGTCATGTTGATACCATACAGCCATGATTTTTAAAAATAAATTTAGAGTGCCCAATTAATTTTTTCCAAATAAGGGGCAATTTAGCGTGGACAATCCACCTAGCTTGCACATTTTGTTTGTTGTGGGGGCAAAACCCACACAAACACAGGGCGAATGTGCAAACTCCACACGGACAGTGTCCCAGAGCCAGGATCGAAATTGGGACCTCACCGCTGTGAGGCCGCAGTGCTAACCCACTGTGCCATCATGCTGCCAACATACAGCCATGATGATATGTTGCCATCATATCCAGATGGATATTGTGAAATTTAGGAGTTCCCGACTGATGTACCACCAATTTGACTCAAGACACTTTTAGGATCCGAACTGTGGCTTTAATCAGCTAGTTGTTAGCCCGGTGGTCGACTACAGAGAATGACCGCCCGCCGGGAACTCTGGGTACTTATACCCCGCCTCGGAGGCGGGGCTTATTTGCCTCTCGACCAATTGGAGAGCAGTCACATGACTAGTCCCAACCCATCGGACGAGAGGCACATGACCAGCCAGAGCCAATGGGAAGCCAGTGCTCTGCACCAATGGCAGTGCTCATATCCATACCACCACATTCACCCCTTGTGGAGAAAAAGGGGGGTAAGTGGGAGAGAGGGGGGGGGTTCCGAGGACTGTACCCCGAGCCGGTGGTGGAGACGCTGTAATCAGGGGAGAGGGGGCATGTGCGCTGGGTCGTGGGGGCGCGGGGGGCGCTGGGGGGAATTGGGGTTGGAGGGGGGATGTTGGTGTAGGGGAAGAAGGTCGCACGCCGGCGGGTGCCAGGTCCCCGAACGAGACCGTATCCTACCGACCGTCGGGATACTCCATGTACGCCCATTGCGGGTTGGCGTGGAGTAACTGGACTCGCTCAACCAACGAGTCGGACTTGTGCACCCGCACATGCGTCCGGAGCAGGATGGGCCCGGGGGTGGCCAGCCAGGTCGGGAGAGGGGATCCTGAGGATGACTTCCTGGGGAAAACAAGAAGACGTTCATGAGGTGTTTGATTAGTAGTAGTACAGAGGAGAGACCGGATTGAATGGAGGGCGTCGGGGATGACCTCTTGCCAACGGGGGATAGGGAGATCTCTGGACCGTAAGGCCAGCAGGATGGTCTTCCAAATGGTGCCATTCTCTCGCTCGACCTGACCGTTACCCCGGGGGTTATAACTGGTCGTCCTGCTAGAGGCTATGCCTCTGCTGAGCAGGAACTGACGCAGTTTGTCACTCATAAAAGAGGACCCCCGGTCGCTGTGGATGTACGCAGGATAACCGAACAGGGAAAAGATGGATAGGAGGGCCTTTATGACGGTTGTTGTGGTCATGTTGGGACAGATAGTGCCTCCAGTATCGCACAGCTTCGACTATGGCCTGTGCCTCCTTTTCCACAGAGGAATGGCGGATTTCGGAGGCGTGGAGGGTTCGTGAGAAAAAGGCCACGGGTCTGCCCGCTTGGTTCAGGGTGGCCGCCGGAGCTACGTCAGACGCGTCGCTCTCGACCTGGAATGGGAGGGACTTGTCGATAGCATGCATCGTGGCCTTTGCGATATCTGCTTTGATGCGGCTAAAGGCCTGGCGGGCCTCCATCGACAGGGGAAAGGAGGTGGACTGGATGAGGGGACGGGCTTTGTTGGCGTAGTTGGGGACCCACTGGGCGTAGTATGAGAAGAAGCCCAGGCAGCGTTTTGAGGGATTTGAGGGAGTTAGGGAGAGGGAGTTCCATCAGGGGGCGCATGCGTTCGGGATCGGGGCCTATCACTCCGTTACGCATTACGTAGCCAAGGATGGCTAGACGGTCGATGCTAAACACGCACTTATTCTTATTGTAAGTTAAATTAAGGAGTTTTGCGGTTCGGAGGAATTTTTGGAGGTTGATGTCGTGATCCTGCTGGTCATGGCCGCAAATGGTGACGTTATCGAGATATGGGAAGGTAGCCCGTAAACCGTACTTGTCGACCATTCGGTCCATCTCCCGTTGGAAGACCGAGACTCCATTTGTGACACCGAAGGGGATCCTGAGGAAGTGGTAGAGGCGCCCATCTGCCTCAAACGCGGTGTACTTTCAGTCACTCGCGCGAATAAGGTGCTGGCGGTAGGCGGACTTAAGGTCCACCGTGGAGAAGACTTTGTATTTCGCGATCCTGTTAACCAGGTTGGAAATACGGGGGAGAGGGTACGCGTCCAGCTGCGTAAACCTGTTGATGGTCTGACTGTAATCGATGACCATCCGGTTTTTCTCCCCAGTCCGAACTACCAGCACTTGGGCTCGCCAGGGACTGTTACTGGCCTCGATCACTCCTTCCTTAAGGAGCCTCTGGACCTCGGATCCGATGAAGGTCCGGTCCTGGGCACTGTCGCGTCTGCTCCGAGTGGCGACTGGTTTACAATCTGGGGTGAGATTAGCAAACAAGGAAGGGGGGACCACTTTGAGGGACGCAAGGCTGCAAACAGTAAGAGGAGGAATAGGGCCGCCGAATTGGAAGGTCAAGCTCTGCAGGTTGCACTGGAAGTCCAGGCCCAAGTGTGCTGGAGCGCATAGACGGAGGAGAATGAGGAGTTTGAAATTTTTGAAAACCCTCCCCTGGACTGTGAGGTCCGGTGATTTGGACGGAATGCGAACCTGAGGCCAATTCAATTTTATGTTTAACTGGGTGGATGGGGAGCACGCAGCGTCTTACCGTGTCGGGGTGGACGAAACTTTCCGTGCTCCCAGAGTCCAGCAGGCACCTCGTTTTGTGTCCGTTGAGCTGCACCGTCGTTGTAGTCTTGGCGAGCGAGCGTGGTTGTGACTGGTCGAGCTTGATGGAAGCCAGTCGTGGTGAGAGTTCCAGATACCCTTCGGTGGCAGAGTAATCGCTTGCAGGGCCTTCCGAGTTGATCCAGGATGGCGGCGCCCAGGACCCGCACGTGGAGTCGGGGTCCCAAGATGGCGGTGCCCAGGACTCACAAGTGGAGCCGGAGCCTCAAGATGGTGGTGCCCATGGCCCGCATATGGCGTCCGGGGCCCACGATGGCGGTGCCCGTGGGAGCCTCGTGGCGGCTGGGGGCAGAGTCAGCGGCGTCCGCGAGCCGGTCGGGGAAGCTGGGGGCGCGGGTCGGGAGGACCGTGGGGCCGTTGCGGGAGCCGGGAGGCAGGCCGGAGAGGTTGGTGCGTGCTGTGGAGCCCTGGGGGGGGGGGGGGGGGGGGCCTGGGGAGGGCGATCCGCAGTTGCTGCGCGGGACAGCAGTGACCGACTTGGTCTGGCAGACCACCGCATAGTGGCCCTTCTTCCCGCAGCTCTTACACAGAGCGGAGCGGGCCTGGCAGTGCGGGCGGGGGTGCTTTGAGAGGCCACAGAAATAGCAACGGGGCCCCGCTAGTTTATCGGAGTGACCCGCAGCGCAGGCTTGGGGGGGGGGGGGTCGGGGTCCACGGAGGATGGGGGTGGCGCATGCCATGAAGTCCAGGGGGTTGCTGCGTGGCCGGGGGCGTATGCGCGGGCATTCAGGTCAGCAAACTCCAGGGAGGTTGCCATAGTCCGTGCCTCAGCTAGGCTGAGGGCGTTCTTCTCTAGCAATCGTTGGCGGATAGAGGAGGCTGCATGCCAGCAACGTAAGTGTCTCTGATTAGAAATTCCATGTGCTCCGTCGCCGAAACTTGGAGACATGCGCACGTTCTCCCTAGAGCTGCGAGGGCCTGGTAAAACTCGTCGAGGGACTCACCAGGGAACTGTTGTCTGGTCGTCAGGAGATGCCGTGCGTAAACTTCGTTGACCGGCCGGAGAAAGTGTCCTTTGAGAATCTCCATGGCCGCATCAAGGTCGCCTTCGTCTTCGATCATTGCGTAGACCGATGTGCCCACGCATGAGTGGAGGATGTGGAGTTTCTGCTCCTTGGTGGGCTTGCCGGCTGCAGTCGTCAGGTAGCTATTAAAACACGCCTGCCAGTGTTTAAAAATTGCAGACGCATTTTCAGCATGCGGGCTGGTGCGGAGGCAGTCAGGCTTGATGCGAAGCTCCATTCCAAAATTCTAGCTGATTAAATTGATGTACCATCAATTCGACTCAAGACACATTTAGGATCTGAACTGTGGCTTTAATCAGCTAGTTGTTAGCCCGGTGGTCGAATACAGGGAATGACCGCCCGCCGGGAACTCTGGGTACTTATACCCCGCCTCAGAGGCGGGGCCTACTTGCGTCTCGACCAATTGGAGAGCAGTCACATGACTAGTCCCAACCAATCGGACGAGAGGCACATGACCAGCCAGAGCCAATAGGAAGCCAGTGCTCTGCACCAATGGCAGTGCTCATATCCATACCACCACACTGACCTGGGTCTCAAATTAGGCAACAGAAAACCGGTGACTCCAATTCAACAGTAAGTAATCAACCATAAAGCACCTTGAGGCAAACAAAGGACATGAAGATCATGACACACATGCAACTCTTGTATCTCTCAGGTTCAGGTGAATAATTGGCTTGCTTTCTCTGTTCTGAAGATTATTTTGTACTTGCTAATAAAAAACAGTGTAGTTTTCTGTGCGTAACCCCTTGGAATCCAGGCTTAGCAATACATTCTTCCACACTGTAGCTTCTATCACAATAAATTGCTATAAACACCTGTGGAAACCCGTTATACTATAATTAAGCCTGTCTGCCAGAGGAAGTTTCATTTTTGCATTATGTTATTTCCCACTCATTCCAGAGCTCTGGAACGTTTCCCTTCTGAAGTGTATCCATTTCCTTTACGGACATTATTATTGAGTCTACTTCTGTCAGCCTTTCATGCAGTGCATTTCAAATCACAACTGCATAGACAAAATTCTCCTTATTTCCCCTGCTTCGTTTGTGAAGTATTTTAAAACTCTGACCTTTGGCTATTGACACACTTGCTAACGGAAGCAGTTTCTTCATGTGTACTCCATCAAACCCCCTCATATTTCCGAATACCCTATTGTTCTTAGAAAAACAGTCTTAGTTTCTCGTGTCTCTGTGTCATTGGTCATGCAACCCTGGTATATTTCAGATAAATCTTCTTTAACCCTCTCCAAGGTCTTGATATCCTTTCTAAAACACCATGTTCAGAATTGAAGCCAGCAATGTTAAACTGGAAGCATTACCAATGATTTATTAAGGTTTCTAAAGGTTTATGGTAGCATATTTATTTTCATACAAGGTACAGGATCATGTTTACTTTGTAATACCCCCCACGAGGTCCATAGGTCGACCCGATTGATCTCCCCATGGGGTTTGTGGAATAGGAGCTCCCCCGTTGAGGGCCGGAGGTCTAACAGTGGGCTTGTTGTTGAGACGGACAGTCAAAAGCCGACCATGTTTGGGACTGGCACCTTTGCATGGTCCTGGTTGGGACTGGTGCACTTCATGTTGAGTTGTGGCCTTGTTTTGCTTTAACAGAATAAACCAATGTGTTTGAGCTTTCTTGGGACTTCTGTGAATATTATATAAATCAAAATCAAATTTGCCTGCTAACTTCTCAGATTAGTAAACACGAACCCCTGGTCTATGTTTTTATCGTAGAATCATAGCCTCTCTACGTACAATCCTTCTGCACCGTGTAGCCATCTAAAATGGTTACCCACAAAGGTTGACGGGAACTGTGGTCAGGTTGGGACACAGACAGAACACAACTTGTGCATATTGCAAACAACAACTCAGACTTGGACAGAAACTCCGCAGGACAATAGACTTCAGATTAAAACTTACCATTAGTAACAGACTCAAAAGAGTGCAAAAGATCGGAGGATAAGAAGTACTGCGCAACCAACATTCTGCCTCTTTTGGGGGACCGGCTTCTGTCATCCAACTGCAGCACATCGACCAGCCAAGTTCAAAGACCCGTGATCTCCACATGAAAGACAACACTCAGCCTGGATGAGCCAGACAACCTCCAGCCGCCACCCGTGGGGAACCAGATAAAGGCCTTATCTAATCTGCACGTAGCTGGTCACGTGAAAGTTAGGTAAAGATTGTTTAAACTGCTAGACATAGTCTGAGGTGTAGTAGCGTGTAATTTATTTTGCTTAGAAATAATCCTATGTTCAATAATAAACTGTGTGGTCATTTGTCCAATACATGGAACACACTCTCACATTGTTGTTATTAGTGGTAATAAAGATAGAAGTTAGCAAAAACCGACCCTCTGAAAGAGCACCCTACCTAGGCCCACTCCCCAACCCTATCCCTGTAATTCCACTTGACCTACATATCTTTGGACACCAAGGGACAATTTAGCATGGCCACTCCACTTAACCCACACATCTTTGGACTGTGGGAGGAAATCGGAGAACCTGGAGGAAGCTCACCCAGGTATGAGGAGAAAGTGCAAATTCCACACAGACAGTCACCCAAGGCCGGAATTGCACCCGAGTCCCTGGTGCTGTGAGGCAGCAGTGCTAGCCACTATGCCGCCCATTATGTACCATGATAAATCATTCTCTACCCTAGAGAAATGCGAAAGCTTAATCTTTGAGCATGCTCAAGACTGAGATCAAATGGTTACTGAAGCCTACTGACATCAAGGGATCAGGGAATAGTGCAAGAAAATGGCATTGAGTTAGATCATCAGCCATGATCTAGCTGAATGACCACTCCTGTTCTTATTTTCATAAAAGTACCATCAAAGTACTCAATACTGTGTCATTTGAAGAAGCAATCCCAATTACCCAACCTATTCTCTTGCCTAACCTCCTGCCAAGTGTGCCTGCTGGTGGGGCTAAACTGCCAATCTTCCTTTGTCCAACTTAACTCTCCTACTGCTGACCCAGTGGACTCTGCCAGTGGACAACTCTCACCTTCCCTATCTGCAGCTCCCTTCAATAGGTCCGTTCACTTGTAAACAAGGCCATTGCCATCCCTGAGCTTATTGCAGATGATGGTCGTAGCATTATGGCCTTGACTTAAATCTGGCTGAGAGTTAATGGCATCTTTCCCCCTCAATGAAGCCTCCTCTCTTATCCATGTCTTCGATCACTTGTCTGCCAATACTGTCACAGTTGTAGTTTAGCTTTTGCCACCTTGGCCTATCCCTCTACTCCTCTGTCACTTTCTTCAATTGTATATCTTGGGCGGCACTGTAGCACAGTGGTTAGCACTGTTACTTCACAGCACCAGGGTCCCAGGTTCGATTCCCGGTTGGGTCACTGTCTGGGCGGAGACTGCACATTCTCCCGTGTCTGAGTTCACTGCCCTCGTATCCGCCCTAATTCTGCCCATCCACTTAAACTCCCCAACCCAAATTCAGGATACTCCCTTAGATGCTGACATCTCATGTGGTCTTGCTCATCCCAACTTATCAATGACAGATAAGGTCATCTTAGTCCACCAAACCAAACTTCCTCTAAAGACCAACATTGTACCCCTCCCACTCACCCCCATGCCGTAGCCCTTCTTCTTTCACCTTGTCTGAGCTCATCTTCTTCAAGAGACCCAACATCTGTTCCCTCAATTATATCCCCATTAAACTGCTGATAATCCAAAGTGCCTTTCTGATTTGCAGTTTGGTTGGTATTTAATTTTTTTTAAAAATTAAGAGTCAATTTAGGATGGCCAATCCACCAACCTTCTTTAGGTTGTGGGGGTGACACCCACGCAGACATAGGGAGAATATGCAAACTCCACTCGGACAGTGACCCAGGATTGAACCCAGGTCCCCGGTGCCATGAGGCAGCAGTGGTTGGTATTTGTTACGATTTTTCCTTTTCAGGTGCTATACCTCTCTCTTTCAGAGTCACCATAACCCCTCTCCTCAAAGGGAAACCCCATCGTCCTTGCAAAGTTCCACTTCATTTCAATATTCCTTTCTGTTCCAAAGTCCCAAAAGGTTTTTCCAACTCCCAAATCTGTATCCATCTTTCCTAGAACTCTATGTTTAAATCACTCCGGTCAGAACATAAGAAATGAGGAGACGACCATTTGGCCCTTCAACCATGTTCCACTACTCAACAGGATAATGGCTGACCTCCAACTCAACACCTTTCTACATTATCGGAGAATAATACTAGGGAAAGGGGCCAGGAATTAACAGCCATGAAGAGTTCAATTTAAATATGAATTATCTGGAAAGGGAAGCTCTGCATTTTGGCACTGTGACAAGTTCCCAAGTTGTTTTTTAATGATTTTATGTTTGGTTAAGGACCATTTTAATTCTCTCTTCCTTTATCTGCCTGGCCCGCAGCTGTAAAGGCTTACTCATGCCCTTCTCCAGAGCTCTCATTAATGCCTTTGCAAACAAAAACTGGTAGTTCCTCCCGCACTCTCTGCTTTGTCCCTTACTCAAAATGTCACAGTTGAAAGACGTGCAGGTTAGGTGGATTGGCCAGGATAAATTGTCCATAGTGACCAAAAAAGTTAGGAGGGGTTATTGGGTTACGGGGATAGGGTGGAAGTGAGGGCTGAAGTGGGTCGGTGCAGACTCGATGGGACGAATGGCCTCCTTCTGCACTGTATGTTCTATGTTCTATGTATCCCCGCTCAAAACAGCTCACATCAGGAGTTCAAATGATTGAAGCTCCATCCCAGAGCAATCAGCTGATGCTCAAAAGCCCTGTGTTGTTGCTAGATTGTCTTCTAGATGTGAATCTTATAGTTCGGTCACATTTTTGTTTCTTTGCACCGGCTATCTATCTTTCCATTATAGTGGGTGACATGGTGGCACAGTGGTTAGCATTGTTGCCTCACAGCGCCAGGGAGCCGGGTTAGATTCCGACATTGGGGGAGCACATGAGTTTCCTCCGGGTGCTCTGATTTACTCACACATGGGCAGCATGGTAGCATGGTGGTTAGCATAAATGCTTCACAGCTCCAGGGTCCCTGCTTCCCGGCTGGGTCACTGTCTGTGTGGAGTCTGCACGTCCTCCCTGTGTGTGCATGGGTTTCCTCCGGGTGCTCCGGTTTCCTCCCACAGTCCAAAGATGTGCGGGTTAGGTGGATTGGCCATGCTAAATTGCCCGTAGTGTCCTAAAAAAGTAAGGTCAAGGGGGGGTTGTTGGGTTACGGGTATAGGGGGGATACGTGGGTTTGAGTAGGGTGATCATTGCTCGGCACAACATTGAGGGCCGAAGGGCCTGTTCTGTGCTGTACTGTTCTATGTTCTATATGTTCTACAGTCCAAAGATGTGCAGGTTAGGTGGGCTGGCCATGATCAAAATATGGGATTATGAGTATAGGGCTGGGTAGTAGGCCGAGATAGAGTGCTCTTTCAGAGGTTTGGTGCTGACTGGATGGGCCGAATGGCCTCCTTCTGCACTATAGGGATTCGATGAGTCCAATAAGATCACCAGATCTCAGGGAATTCTTGAAAATGTGTACAAGGTATCAGCGAGCACTGATTAATTTAACGCTTTCAGCAGTCGAATGCCTAACAGTTTGAAGCAATTTGCCAAAATTGGCACAGCCCATACAAATATTGCAGGATTTTAAGCACAAATTCTCTTCCATGCAAAGAGTTTCTGTGATCTTTTGTGCTTGTTTCAACCTGTGCTCAAAGCTGTCCCTACCCACAAAATTAGTCATGCCCCTGGGGTGAATTAATCATGACAGGGAGTTTTTTGCTATTTGCACTTGATCCAGGGCTTTGCGGAGGCACCAAAAATTAAAGTTCACCTTTTGGGCTCAATGCCAAGAATAGGAATACATTAATACCTTCTGAACGTCATTTTTTTTCTTTTTTAACCTGAGAACTGATTACTGTACCCCAATATATTTAGCAAATGGTTCTGAAATTAAGTTATTTTAATTAAATGAAAACTGGGTTACTCACAGATGTTGGATTAATGCTTTGATTTAAGATGGTAATGTGAACCAATTTTCAGCTGTACAAATTAAACTATATGGGTTACCACTCATACATATCAAGGAATAGTTTTGAAACAATTTCTTTTAACGTTATGTTTTAAAATGTTGTCCAATAATGCCGGTTCATGACAGATTTTGCATCAACATTATGCAAATTAGCTTAAGTGGGCTTTGAGAATAAATAGCACTTCTGGATGATGTAGCAGTGGGTGACCATTGTGGAAATAGTGACCATAATACAATTAGATTTAGCATAATTGTGGAAAAGAATATAGATAGAGCAGGAGTAAGAATTCCCAATTGGGGAAAGACAATTTTTAGGAAGCTGAGAGGTGACCTGGTGAAAGTGTACTGGTTACAGCTACTTGTAGGGAAATCAGTGACAGATCAATGGGAGTCGTTCAAAAGCAAATTTCCCTGGGGACTGTCTCAACATGTCCCCACAAAGTAAAGGGGTGGTACTACCAAAATTAGAGTTTCAGAGTTATCTCGAAGCACACAGGGTAAGATAAAACTGAATAAGAAAGCTTAAGGCAGTCACAAAAAATGTCAGAAAGCCTAGGAGCAAATAGAAAGTACTGGGGTGAAGTAAAAAACCAAATCATTAAACATAAGAAAATAGGAACAAGGAATTAGGAGCAGAAGTAGGCAATTCAGCCCTCCACCATTCAATCCGATCCTGGTTGACATCCTGCTGGTCTTAAATCCACCTCCCTACCTGTTCCCCATATCCTTTTAACCTGTTTTTAAAATCATAAATGTATCTATCTCCTTCTTGAAACCATTTAATGACTCCGATTTCACCGCACTATGGGGCAGCGAGTTCCACAAATTCACCACCCTCTGCGAGAAGTAGTTCCTCCTCCTAAAGCAGAGAATGGATATGAAAAAATATTGGCTGGGCAAATCAAGGGAATCCCAAAGATGTTTTCCGAGTACATTAAGCACAAGATGATAACTAAAGAAACGGTAGGACCTATTAGAGATGTACAAGGTAATTTATGCATTGGCGTGAAAGATATGGGCAGGACTCTCAATGAGTACTTTGTCTCTGTCTTACTCATTTTAATTTTTTTAGGAAGTAACAAGGATAATTTATGAGGATAGTGCAGTCCATGTGGTCTTCATGGTCTTTAGTAGAGTATTTAGTAAGGCATTTGACAAGGTCCCCACAAGGTAGACTGGTCAAAAAAGAGAGATAGAATGGGTTACAGGGGATTGTAATGAGTTGGAACCAAAATGGGCTCGGTGACAGGAAACAAAGGATATTGATTGATGGATGTCTTTACGAATGGAAAGTGGTTTTCAGTGTTGTTCTACAGGAATCGGGGTTGCGTCACCTGCTCTGTGTGTTATATATTAATCTTTGGACTTAAATATAGGCGGCATGATTGGGAAATTTGCAGATAACACAATCATTGACCGTATAGATGATAGCAAAGAGGATATCTCTGGACTGCGAGAATTATATTAATGGTTGGGTTTGAGTAGCAGAAAAGTGGAAAAGTGTGAGATAGTGCAGATAAGTAAAAGCAAATTTACTGCAGATGCTGGAATCTGAAACAAAACAGAAAATACTGGACAATCTCAGCAGGTCTGACAACATCTGTGGAGAGAGAAGGAAGCTGATGTTTTGAGTCCAGACTCAAAACGTTAGCTCCCTTCTCTCTCCACAGTTGCTAACGGACCTGCTGAGTTTGTCCAGTATTTTCCATTTTTGTGTGTCATAATGCATTTGGGGAAGGCAAACAAAGCCATGGAAAACGTAATAAATGGGAGGTTACTGAGAGGGGTAGAGGAAATTAGATGCCTTGGAGTGCATATCCACAGTCCCTTGAAGATGGCAGGACAAGTGGACAAGGTGGTAAAGGGAGCATATGGAATACTTTTCTTTATTGGGTGAGATATTGAATACAAAAGCATAAATGTGACGCTGGAACTGTATAAAACACTGGTTAGGCCATAGATCATAGAACATACAGTGCAGAAGGAGGCCTTTTGGCCCATTGAGTCTGCACCGATCCACTTAAGCCCTCACTTCCACCCTATCCCCGTAACCCCGTAAATCACTAAGGGTATTTTATCATGGCCAATCCACCTAACCCTGCACATCTTTGTACTATGGGAGGAAACCGGAGCACCCGGAGGAAACCCACGCAGACATGGGGCGAACGTGCAGACTCCACTCAGGCAGTGACCCAGCGAGGAATCGAACCTGGGACCCTGGCGCTGTGAAGCCACAGTGCTATCCACTTGTGCTACCGTGCTGCCCAAAACTCCATAGCTGGAGTTTTGCATACAGTTCTGGTCACCACGTTCCCGAATAGACATAATGGCCGTGATCTAATGGCCTTGTTGCACCCGACTTGGTGACACAAAGAGGCTGTTAAATCTCGCAAGAGGCCTCTAATGAGATCTCGCAAGACGTTGCAATCTGCATCTTACCCTCACCGGCGTGACCCAGATTAACATATTTAAATGAGCCATTAGGCTTGGGAACTAACGTCTATGTCTGGGAGACTGGCCCTTGGAAAGATGTGCAGGTTAGGTGGAATAGCCATGCTAAATTTCCCTTAGTGGCCAAAAAGGTTAAGTGGGGTTACTGGGTTATGGGGATAGGGTGGAGGTGTGGCTTAAGTTGGGTGCTCTTTCCAAGGGCCGGTGTAGACTCAATGGGATGAATGACGTCCTTCTGCACTGTAAAATCTATGATTTTATGACTCTAATGGGAACAAATTATGACCAGCAAAGATCACCAGAACTCGGAGGGCTCCTGGGGAAAAGGCTTCTATGACGTCAAAGTCAGACAATGGGTCTCTGGGCTGGGCCCAGCATGGAATGCTGGGGATGATGTGTGAGATGGTTACATCAGGTTTTGGAGGCCCTCAATAGGGTGGAATGTAAGGCAGGGGAATACGTCTACTTGCTCTCTGATGAAGTGGTGCTGATATGTGCATGCATTGAGGTCTCCATGGGTAGGTGGCCGATGCTAGAGAGATTCTGGTCCAACAGAACGCCCAGATTCTGTCAGAGATATATGCAGACCTGCACTCAATTGCAGTAGTCATGGATGAGCTTTTGAAGTGGCTGTGCAAGAGCGGGTGAGGCTCCATCTCCCTCCAGGTGCCCCTTCCCCTCAATAAGTCAGGCAGGGGTCCTCAGGCATCCATGAGGCACTGTGGGCGATCAGCAGCAGCAAAAATGTACTCAACCACAATCTACAACCTTATGACCCAGCATATCCCCCACTCTACCATTACCACCAAGCCAGGGGATCAACCCTGTTTCAATGAAGAGTGCAGGAGAGCATGTGAGGACCAACACCTCGAAAAACGAGGTGTCAAACTGGTGAAGCTACAACACAAGACTACTGTGTAACAAGCAGCATAAGCAGCAAGTACTAGACAGAGAGAAGCAATTCCACTCCAAACGCATTGGATGTAAGCTCTGTAGTCCTGCCACATCTAGTTGTGAATGGTGGTGGACAATTAAACAACTCACTGGAGGAGGAGGCTCCACAAATATCCCCATCCACAATGATGGAGGAGCCCAGCACATCTGTGCAAAAGACAAGGCTGAGGCATTCACGACAATCTTCAGCCAGAAGTGCTGAGTGGATGATCCATCTCGGCCTCCTCCGGAGGTCCCCAGCATCACACGTCAGTCTTCAGCCAAAGTGATAGCAAGAAACAGCTGAAGGCACTGTATATTGCAAAGGCTATGAGCCCTGACACTATTCTGGCAATAGTACTGAAGACTTGTGTTCCAGAACTTGCCGGACCCCTAGCCAAGCTTTTTCAGAACACTGGCAATGTCGAAAATTGTCGAGGTGCGTCCAGGAGCAGAGTCTCCATCATCAGCAAAGTGATGGAATGAGTCATCAAAATTGCTATCGAGCGGCACTTACTTAGCAATAACCTGCTCACGGGCATTCAGTATGGGTTCTGCCAAGGCCACTCAGCTCATGACCTCATGACAGCCTTGGTTCAAACATGGACAAAAGAGATGAATGCCAGGGGTGAGGTGAGAGTGACTGCCCTTGACATCAAGGCAGCATTTGACCAAGTATGGCATCAAGAAGTCCTAGCTAAACAGGAGTCAATGGATATCGGGGGGGGGGGGGGGGAACTCTCCGCTGGTAGGGGTCATACCTGGCACAAAGGAAGATGGTTGTGGTGGTTGGAGGTCAATCATTTCAGCTCCAGGACATCACTGCAGCTCAGAGCAGTGTCCTAGGCTCAATCATCTTCAGATGCTTCATCAATAACCTCCCTTCCATCATAAGGTCAGAAGTGGGGATTTTTGCGGATGACTGCACAATGTTCAGCACCATTTGTGACTCCTCAGATAATGAAGCATTCCATGTCCTAATGCAGCAAGACCTGGACAATATCCAGGTTGGGCTGACATGTGGCAAGTTACATTTGTGCCACACAAGTGCCAGGCAATGACCATCTCCTACAAGAGAGGTTCTAACTACCGCCCCTTGACATTCAATGGCATTACCAATCCTAAATATCCCACAATCAACTTCCTGGGGGTTACCATTGATCAGAAACTGAACTAGACTAGCCATATTAATACTGTGGTTACCAGAACAGGCCAAAGGCTAGGAATCCTAAGGCAAGTAACTCATCTCCTGACCCTCCAAAGTCTGCCCACCATCTACAAGGCACAAGTCAGGAGTGTAATGGAATACTCTCCAATTGCCTGGATCAGTGCAGCTCCAACAACATTCAAGAAGCTCAACACATTCCAGGGCAAAGCAGCCCACTTGATTGCTCCCCCTTCCACAACATTTTGAACACTCCACCACCGACAGACAGTGTTCTGTACCATCTACAAGATGCACTGTAGGAACCCGCCAAGGTTCCTTCGACAGTACCTTCCAAACCCACAACCTCTACTATCTGGAAAGACAAGAGCAGCAGATACCTAGGAACCGCACCACCTTGAGGTTCTCCTTCAAGTCACTCACCATCCTGACTTGGAAATATCACCATTCTGGAACTATATCGTCAGTTCCTTCACTGTCGCTGGGACAAAATCCTGGAACTATCCCCCCCGCCCCCCCCCCCCCCCCCCCCCCCCCCCCACTCTGATGCATAGAAAGCAGAAATTAAATGGTTTGGTTTCATGAATAATGGTGTGAATTCAATGTGTTAACAATGAATAAATAACACTAGGCTTGGTGCCAACAACCCTTTAATAAATATGTCCAAAATTAAGTGTTAATTAGTTAATTAGGTCAAAGGTTAGGAATCATACGGCATGTAACTCACCTCCTGACCCTATTGCACCTCCCAAAGCCTACCTTATTGCAGCGATCCAAGAAGGCAACTCACCACCACGTTCTGAAGGGCAACTAGGCATGAGCAATAAAGCTGGCCTAAACAGCCTCGCCCACATCCTATAAATTATTAAATTTTTAAAAACCATTGTATAATTTCTATATGCAGGACACCCTATTGAAGCCACTGGGCAGCATGAGTACGTGAAAGTCCCAGTGTACTTCTGGGATGATTGGGCTGTGAGAGATTGTGACTAAACATTAATCCCATCATTGCTGATTTTATGCTCCTAAAATGGTGTTGAATTTTTTTCCTTTGGGAAAATAATTGTACAATAATACTGTTATAATAAAAATGAAATGCACGTAAAACAGCTTCAAAAAACACTTAATTTTTGACATACTTATTAAAGGGTTGTTGGCACCAAGCCTAGTGTTATTTATTCATTGTTAACACATTGAATTCACACCATTATTCATTAAACCAAACCATTTATTTTCTGCTTTCTATGCATCCATCAATTTGTACATCATTATGTCATTGTCACTTTGGCTGCCAGTTCATTATTTTCTGAAAATACGTTTTTGGTTGTAACACACTTTTTAAAATTGTATTGTACATGAATACGCCACAGCCAGAGGTGACCTAGCTAAGTTAAGCGCAACAGCAACATTTGTCATAATTCTTGTCTAGATGTCCTACTTTTGAAACCATAGGGCACTTGTATAAGATCTTGATTATGCCCTGTCTAGAATATTATGTTGATTTAGGTCTCCTAACATTGTGGAAGATCTAGGGCGCGATCCTATGGCCACGCATCTCGCCGTGGCGCAGCGTGGCCATTGAAAGCTGCGAAACTCCGCTCTTGGGATCTACCTGGCTCGCAATGCCTCGTGAGATTCAATGTAATCTAGCGAGACGTTACGATATGAATCCCACGCACAATGGGTGAGATCAGTTTTTGGCAAGAATACATGTTAGAGCGAGGCAGTAAGACTCACTCTAATATGCACATTCCCGAGGTACTGGAAGCTTTGGGGTTCAATCCCTTGGCCTCAGAGACCTTGGACGGGTGGCGTTTGGTACTGGTCCCCACAGCTGGAACGACACTCCAAGGGA
Organism: Scyliorhinus canicula; assembly: GCF_902713615.1. NCBI lineage: Eukaryota > Metazoa > Chordata > Chondrichthyes > Carcharhiniformes > Scyliorhinidae > Scyliorhinus > Scyliorhinus canicula. Next base: position 37,616,903 of record NC_052163.1, read on the forward strand.
ATTGGAGGCCCACAGCAACATGCCATTTGGGCAGGGTGGTGCCCTGGCACTGCTGCTGTCACCTGGGTACCCAGGTAGTGCCAGCCTCGCACCTTGGTAGTGTCAGACTGGGTGCTAGCCTGACACTGCCAAGGTGTCCATGTGGCACTGCCAGGTGTCATGGGCAGTGCCAGGGTGCCAGGTTGGCACTGCCAATGTACCAAGCTGGCATTCTTTGCATGCGTGCGATTGGGCTGGTTTTGCCCAGCGTTGGTGGGGGTGCGAGAGGGAGCATGTTTGGGCTGGGGGAGGGGAGGTTCGGGATTCTTTTGGGGGCCTCGGAGGTCGGAACGCCATTTCTCGTGAGCTGAGTTCCCCATTGTGAAAAATAGGGCGATGTGCGGCCTCGGCTGCGCATTCCCCATTCAGGCCCCTTATTCAACACAAGTCACATTGAATAGCCACGGTTTCTGAGCACTGCGAGTGACGTGAAACGTGTGGCTAAACGCGCTCGCTCGGGGTCTTTGTTCCCGTTTGGGAAGATCACGCCCATTGACAGGACTTTTAATTCTCTTGAGTAGGTGGGTTTGGCCTGGTGAGATGTGAGCATAGAAATCACAAACCCAAATCCAACCTCTGGTTCTAACTGCGATGGGATGGAAGGGTTTGATGTGCAACCAACCCATTCTCAGGTCACTGAAATATTGTAATGCGAATGCGCGCCTTAGTCTTTATTTTCATTTTATACTTCACCCAGACTGGCTGGGTTGACCAAGCTTCTAGAATCCCAGCAATTACGAGGTCGGCAAAGGCTGCTGTGTGGAAGATATATGTGCCTTTGCTGCAATGCTGGTGGGCTAGAACAAATAGGAGTGCTTCTTCCCAGCACTCCAAAATAATGTTTCTCTCCCCGTGATCAGATCCCCCCACAATCAGACACCCTACACCCCCACTCCCACTCCACAAGAGTTTAATACCCTGCCCCTTGGTGAATTTGGTGATGGGGGATATTAAATCAGGCAGGGGGTGCCTGGTGGGAACTCTGCCACCTTCCTGCCTCCACGCCAATTGTACACGTCTGTACAGGAAGGTCTATTTATGTTCTTCATGTAGCACAGCTAATTGAAGCCCTTAAGTAAGTAATTAGTGGCATTTAAGTGTATTATTCCACCCCTACTGCTATGAACCCAGCAAAAAGTGAATTGGGGGAATGCTCGCGATGTGAGGGGCATAACAAATAAACCCCTCTGGGGTGACTTGCAGGAGGGTCCCTTGTTCAAAGGCACTCGGTGTCCAATTGAGAGTGCCGACCTCGAGGAGGGAGGGTGAAGGGTCTACTGAGGGTCACTTCCTTCCCCCTTTCTTCTCTTCCCCCGTAACTACCATCAGCAATTCCCATCCCGCTGTCACTCACCTGCGGCCTGGGATCCAATGATGAAGGTAGGCCTCGGATGGTTGCTGTCACGGCAACAGCCATCACCTCACCGGTGGCGCTGCCTCCAGCAGAGATACTGACCTGTGATCGACCAACCCCGGGCAAGGCCTGCCTTTAGCCATGAACGTACCGGAGTGGTAACATTTAAATAAAAGTAAAATATTGTGGACGCCGGAAATCAGAAAAACAGAACATACTGGAAAGACTCAGCAAATCAGACAGCAGCTGTGGAAAGAAAAAGTTGTTGTTTCACTCATATCATTAGAAATATTTCATATTTTACTTGAAACAAAACTCTCCAGAGATTCTGCCAGACCATTACCCCTGGATTTCAGCTGCCTGGACCATTCTGCAGGGGCCCTCTAGTATACCGCAAGGAGAATCTCCCACATCTACTGCCTCCACAAAATCTTGCAGCAGAGGGGCGACATGGTGGAGGAGGAGGTTGACTGTCAGGCCTCGTCCGATGGTGCAGATGCGGGGGAGGGCCGGATGGTAATGGCATGTGACCCGGGCTGGCACAGGAGGCCGCACAACGTGTGCGTCTGAGCTGGCGCGCACTGGATGCTCTAATAGCTTCCAGGTTCGCCGACTAGGGGGCCTGGTGATGGCCCCACCCCCAACCCCCAACTGACCATCCCTTCCCAATGTCACCCTCCCTGTATCAACCCCACCACCCCCTACCCTCCCTTGCACCTGCAACCCTCTCTGTGATTCCTATCTGCTTCACTATAGGGTGTGGGCCCTGGGTTGGTGGTAACAGTGGATCTGGTCCATGGGCTGGAGGATGATGATGGCCCACTCTGCGATGAGCTCTGGTGCTCCACATTGTTTGATAACATTTGAGTCTAGCCCACGGTAGCGCTATCCACCATCTACCTGGATGATCCTTGCATGTGAGCTGACCATTCCATCACAGTGTTCAACCAATCCCTTGGGCTGGCAGAGATGGGGACAGGGCAGTGAGCAGTGACTGTCCTCGGGGCCCTGGCCCGTGCACTACTCCAATGGCCGCTGATCCCCCTCACCCCCAGCACCTCTCTAAAGCTCGCCCACCCCAGCCTATCCCTCACACTCTGTTGACAGAACACCGGGGGACGTAGGAATGTTTCTGAACAGGTGTTTATTGTGAACAGATGAACATGTATCTACAGGTTTGTGCACCAGTTCCCTAACGCTATCCTGTGTGCTGCACCCATGCCAAGTTAACTAGTGCATAACTTTCTGGCCTTACGGGCCCTAAGGCTACATCAGGTGGTACATCAGGGGTGGAGGTGTCTTCTGTAATTGCCATCCTGTGACTGGGTCCCCTTTTGCAGCTGTCCTCTGGTGAAACCAGGCCTGGATGACTCCAGCAGTCTCTCAGGTATCCCAGGGAGTGTAATGCCACCCTGTTCTGCCCAATGCACATTGGATGCATCAGGGATGGGAGGTGTTGTGGTGTTCCAGCACCTCTCCTGCTTGGTTCACCGGCACTGGTTCTATCACTTCCTCTTCCCTCAGGGTGCTCAATCATCCCCGGGTTGCTCCTTGGGTTGGAATGTAGCCAGAGCAAGCTCCTGGAGCTCCCCCACCACCTGGTGATAGAGTATTGATTTATTCATAGTATTAGGTGCTAATTGAGTGCATATAGCTGAGAGGTTAAATTATTATAGTGACTTAACTGTGAGAATCCAGTCATTGTTTCACATAATGAATTAGCCATTGTATTCCAGTGTCTTGACTATGGGAATCTAGACATTATTTCAGGCAATGTTTGACATAATGAATTAGCCATTGTATTAAAGCAATAAGAATGCATCAAATAATCAGTTACAGAAAGGTCTCTGGGCTGAGCTGTGGCATGACAAACCTATCTGGTACATTTCTTAAGGCTGCGCACACAGATGATGAGCTAGTTTTGATAGGTACCAGTCAATCTTAAGTAATGTCCAATGTTTGATTAATAAATCATCCTCTAACTAACAGACATCTATTGGAACAAACCTGCAGGTCTCCGAATTAGAAACCAATGAGAGTAAATGAGAGATTAAACCAGAGATAAGAATTCCCTTACAAGTAGGACCTTGTGGTCGAGAATGAGGTCTAGTTCCTGAATTCCTGCATTTCTGAACCCTTGAATCTGTTGTTTGTGTTTAAAATTATTTCTTTGTGCTTTTTGTGTGCATTGTATGCATTGTTTGATATTTTCATTTTAAGTGTTGATTCAGTTCATATTCAAGTGGATAGAAGTGAATAATTAGCAATAAAGTTGTATTTTTGGCACATACAATCAACTGAACTACAGACTCTTATTAGAAGGTAAAAAAAGAGTCCCAACACCTGGCGCTGCCAGTCCTGGAGGCCCGCTCTCATCTCAACCAGGATCTCCATCCTCACACCAATGAAACATAGGGACTGGGAAACCTCCTTTTGGGACTGTGCCATATTCCTCTGTGACTGGCTTAGGGCTGCTAGCACCAAATCAATTTCATCAACGCCCGCAGCCATAACCCATTATGGTTGGGCTAAGCTCTGGAGTGTGGCTGCAATGTCCAGGTGGCCCTGGTACATAGCTGTCTGTGACAGGACAGCACTGGCCTGTGCCATGACCACTGCCCACAAGAATGCACCAGGCCTGGGACATCCTGATCCAAGGCCTCCGCTGCAGAAGCTATTGTGTGGTGTTGACTTGGGTGGCACGCATGGTCGGCACTACCTTTTGCCCCTACATGTGGTTGGACACCGCCTACTGCACCTGCAGGCACTGAACGGTTGATGACACCCACTCATGTAGGCTCTGTGCCTGCATCTCTAGTATCTTGATGGGACTGCTGTTTACAGAAGGCCGAGACCCGTTTGGACAGCAGCTAGACCCTGGGGTTGGACCACCCTCGGACATTCACCCCTTGGGGGTTCCTACCTCTACCTGATGTACTGCTGCACATGTGTGGTGCACAATAGATATTGCCCCCGGAGCCTTTTCACAAACATGGCTAACCAAGGTTAGTACATCTCGGATGGTAGAAAGTATTGGAGACAGCTGTGATTGGAGGTCTGTGTTGTCCCTGGACTGGTACTCCAGGATGTCGTGGGCTGGTGTTTGGGTACGCGCATCCTAGTCCATTGCCACCTCCTCGCTGGACATTCATGGAGCTGTGGCCGGGAGCAGGGGACACTAGAAGGGGCCACCTCATCGCCAGGTGATCCTGTAAGGCACAAGACATGACGCATGATTGGATCGTGGGTTAGGGTGGTGCGGTGGTGTGGGGGAGATGGGGTGCCGGTGTTGGGGTGGTATGGGGGAGATAGGGTTATGGAGGGGGTGGTGTGGTGTGGGGGAGGAGAAGCGATTGAGGTTGTGTGGGGGTGGTGTGATGATTGTGCTAGGCGTGCCATAGGGACACTGCAACTCAGCAGGGGCTCACTTGGTTCCCCAATACCAACCTCTGCCTCAGCGACTGCCATCTCCCGGGCCCACTGACCATGCCCGGTGCCCGCTGCTCTGGGACGGTGGGACGGTTGCAGGTCTGGTGGATCCCCTCCAGTCTCTCTCTCCCTATGGTTATGCGCTGCCTTCTCCTGAGGGGCAGGGACACAGAAAATGCACAGTGTTAAGCAGTCGGACATGAGCAACACATGGGGTGGGCAGCTGGGGGCCTTTGCAAACAGGGCACTCAGCTATAGTGGTGGCATGTGGTGCAGGGTGGGGAGCAAACAGATTGCCGGCAGGTGGGATTCGGTCCCCCTCCGGCTGGCGGAGGGTGGTGCGCGGTTACGGGTGTGTGGGATAGGGGTTGATGCCAGGGGCACAGTGCTGGCTCCTCACCCTGGTCGCCCTGAGGAGATTGTGCAGCTCTCTGCGATACTGCTGGTCGGTCCTGGCGGTGGGGCCCATGGCGCTCACGGCCTGTGCCACCTGTGCCACGGCCCGGTGTACAACAGCAGATGGCAGCCTGCTTCCCACCTAGGGGAACAGAGTGCCCCGCCTCTCCTCCACGGCATCCATCGAGGTCTCAAGCTCTGCATCTGCAAACTGTGATGGTGCTTTTCGGGCTGCCAGCTTGTTGGCTGGAATGGTGTGTGTTGGGGACTGGAATACTTCTCTATCGCTGCAGCTTGCCAGCCTCCCGAGAGTCAATTCAGGCCCTAGCGATTCGGGCACCAATGTTCATTGGAATTGCTCTAGTTCCACGTGGTGCCAGTGCGAGCCCATTAATGTATCCTGAATTGCTCGGGACTGCCGCCGTTTCCTTGGTCATAGAACATCACCATTCAGTCCCGGCGTCAGCACTGAGTCTCTGAAACGGAGAATCTGGCTCAAACTATTTCCACTGGTTGGAGATTCTAAAACTAGGGGGAAAAGTATAAAAATGAGGGCTAGACCCTTCAGGAGAGATGTTAGGAAGCACTTCTCAGTCATAGGGTGGCAAAGGTTCGGAACCCTCTCCCACAAACAGCAGCTGAAGCTAGAACAGTTGTTCATTTTAAATCCGAGATTTTTGTTAAACAAAGATATTACTTGACAAAAGCAGGGATATGAGCCAAATACAGGTATATGGAGTGAGGCCACAGATCAGCCATGGTCTCATTAATTGGTGGGATAGGCTTGAGGGGCTGAATGGCCTACTCCTGTTCCTATGAGGTACACTCTTGGATAAGAGTAACATCATATATGCTGGTGTACATCAGCTAGTTATTTCAATAACATTGGCAATTACCCTCAAGTTTATGAGGGGTATAAATAAGAACCCGAGGAGCATGTTAGTCACTGAAAACTATATGACAAAATGAAAAAGAACTACTGTGTATGTAAAGCATTGGGGTTAATTGTAAAGAATAATAGAAACATGCAGAGTATTGTAACAGGAAACATCAGAAAATTTTCAAACCTTCATTCTGAGGGATCAGATTTCTTCACCCACAGGGGGGGGTATTGTTGGATCGAGTTTAGTTTAGTGCACTGCTGTTAGAAGTTAGTTGCCATGGCCTTAAGTGTATTGGTTAAAATTATATTTTGTATATAACATAGCCACAAAACATGGTGGGTAAGCTCAGTTGAATGCAATCTGCAGTTTCTGTACAAGTTCTGACATTTCAAGAGTGATTGAAAGGGCTAATTTAGATGATATAAAGATCCTTTTGTTTAAAAGTTGCTCGAACGTTTTAAAGTTGCTATAAGCCCAGCAATGGCTGTAAACATGTCGTGCCAAAAAGCTGTGAAATAGGATAGGTGCATATTCATTTCATTAAATGGTCATTTTTGACGAATGAACAGCAAAGAAGCATGGGTCTGGAGCACCTGACTGACAATGACCTAAACCAGGCTCAAGGTGCTATCATCGAAGGGCCGTTAGGTAATGGCTGACCAATCAGATGGACAGAAACAGGGGGCGCGATTCTCCGCCCCCCACACCGGGTGGGAGAATAGCAGGAGGGCCTTCTGACATTTTTCACGCCTTCCCGCTATTCTCCCCCACCCCACACCTGAACCACGCTACAAATTGCCGCTCGCCGTTTTTTATGGCGAGCGCCGATTCTCCGAGGCCGATGGGCCGAGCGGCCGGGCCTTCACGCCCGTTTCACCACGGCAGCAAAAACACCTGCTTGCTGCCGTCGTGAAACGGTTGCCAGATGCCCGTTTGGGGCATCTAGAGGCCCGATTTGGACGGGAGCACCACGACTGTGCTCGGGAGGGGACAGGCCTGCGATCGGTACCCATCGTCGGGCCAGCGTCCAAAACAGATGCACTGTTTCCCCTCCGCCGCCCGGCAAGATCAAGCCGCCACGTCTTGCCGGGCGGCTGAGGAGAAAGACGCCAACTGCGCATGCGCGGGTTGGCGTTGTCCAACCTGCGCATGCGCGGCTGACGTCATCGGCCGCGTCAGCCGGCGTGACGCTTGACGTGCGGCCTTGATGACCGTCGTCAAGGCCGCGCCGCCGTGACGCACAGGGCCGCGCTCCTAGCCCCACCCGGGGGGGAGAATCGGCCCCGGAAGTGGCCGTGAAAGCTGCCGTGGGTCACGGCCTGTCCCATGGCAGCCTTTACAATTCTCCGCATTTGCGGAGAATCGCGCCCATGGTTTGGCCTAAAATGGCATAGAATCAAGCTGGGAAAAGTACATAAAATAAGGATTTGCATGATACTAAGTGCGCATCATCACCACCATCATCAACAAGAAGAGTGGACAGAAGATTAACTTCCATCCAGAGCCAAGGGACCCACAGTCAACCAGAGATTCAGGACCATTTTTTCATCGTGACGCAGCTGCTGACCGTTGCTTTTTGCTCAGTATCACAATTATGTTCTGTAGACGAGTATCGTGTACTCGAAACATTAACCCTGTTTCTCTCTCCACAGATGCTGCCATACCTGCTGAGTTTATTCAGCATTTTCTGTTTTTATTTCACAATTTTGTGCTGCTGGCTGCTGGCACTGACCAGTGTAGCCATCGTCTCTCCCAGTTTGGATTGGTGAACTTGCTGGAGGGCCTCCTGCCAACCAGTGGGGAAATTGTGAACCATCCCCTCCACCACGGCATCCAGCAATCGAATGAGGACCCCATCCAAAAATCTGGGACCTGGTCCATGCTCTGGATTTGAATGAGATCAAACACTGTGGAGCTGATTGACTGAATTGCTTAGGTGACCCTGGGACGGGCGAATCAGACACTTTGCACTTTAGGCGCAGCATTTTCCATGTTGCAAAAAAAAATGTTTCTAAGTCCCTGAAGATTGTGATCTGAATTGCATTTCTGGGCCCGACGGGATTTGCACCAATTTTAAGGCCAGAAATGACACTGCCATTTTTTTTGGAAAACTCCACCCATCTTGTGGGAATCATATCTGTGCCAAAAATATTGGGCTGGATTCTCCGATTCTGCGGCTAAGTGTCGACGTTGGCGTGGGAACTGTGACATTTTATAATGCCAAAATTGGCGCCGAACAATCACTGATTCTGGGACCGGCGAGTGGCTAGCAGCGGCATTAGGTAGAACTCCTGGTTCCGCACGAAAAATAGCCGGAGAATGGCTGGTTCACGAAAACCGAGAGCACAAGTGAACCGCGGTGTCGTGAACCCGGCCCATCGGGGGTGCAGTATCAGGGGAGGGCCTTCAGGTATCGTCCTGTGGCCGTCCCAATGGCTTGCGGTGTACTCCACGATGACGCCGTTTATGAGGGAACGGAGCATGCGATTCAGTCGTAAAAAGGGATTCTCCGTCCGATCACCGATTACGAAATTTGCGTCAGCAAGCAGGGAATCCCTCCCATTGTTTATTTTCTCGAAGTCAGTATAACTACAATACTAAAATTAGAAGGTGCTCTCGTATATGAAACAAGCCTCATAGTTTGAGACGTAAAGTACGTTACCAGGTGCTAATAAAGAGTCTACACTGTCATTCAAACAGTATACAAATTGCATGGGATTGAATTCAATTGCTGTTCCAGGTATGTTTTCTTTAAATTAACTTTAAGCCGTTGTTAATCTAATACCAAAATCAGACAGATTGGTAGTCATCCATCCTATTCCCACTGGTTTACCATTAAACCTGAATGAATGGTCCCATTACCAGAGGCCGAGATTCTTCTGATCGAGCACTAGATAAGCTGATCTCCTAGCAGGTAAACTGGTTCTAGCTAAACAAGCAATGGTACTAATTTGGTATATATTTAGCATCACTGTTTACGTCAAGGGATCCTTAAAAATTAATTCCGATTCACTGCTTCTAAGCTATTAGATTAGTGAGGAAAGACTGCAGAGATAAAATTCAGCTTGCAAAGCCCTTCTTACTCAATTGTTGGAAAGAAAATCATAAGTTACTTAATTCACTACACGTCGTGGCGGGTAACAACGAATCTCACATCCTGTGTTCTTGCATCTGAAAAACAGCAAGTACACGCATGTGGATTTTATCACAGTCGAGTTTGAGCACTCAAGTATAGTGATGGCTTCCTATGCATCCTAGACTGTCAGCTGATCAGAAGAAAATTCAAACTGCCAAACAACAATTGCCGAGTCTATCCATCAGTAATATAAATAGGTCGAGCATAATACTTCAACTGGCAGGTTATTAACTCAGTAAACAAGAGGAAATTGTACTCTGGGATTATTAGGTGCATCATAGCTGAGAGATTGAAGATAAATATTTGGGTCCTGATTTTAACTGGGTTCAACTGGGTCCTGGGTTTGAGGCAGATGGATGGTGATGTGAGTCAATAGGAAAAGAGTCCAAGAACCGAAACACCTGCCAAGAGTGCGACCAAAGATGCTACTCTATGATAGGGTTCATCAGCCATGCAAGGACCCACAGACACAGGATGAGAAGGTTTTATAGCCAACTTTGCAGATGTCACAAAAATAGGTGGGATCGTTAGTTGCAATGAGGAAATAAGAACCTTACAAATGGATATAAATAGGTTAGAAGAATGGTCCAAAATGTGGCGGATTCAGTTTAATGTGGATAAGTGTGGGGTCATGCATTTTGGTTGGAAAATTGGGGAAGCAGCTTATTATCTAAATGGGGAGAGACTTCGGGGTGCTCCATTGCAGAGTGATCTGGGGGTCCTGGTTCATGAGTCACAGAAAGCTAGCATGCAGGTAAAGCAGATAATAAAGAACGCAAATGGAATGTTGGCATTTATAGCGAAAAGAATAGATTTAAAGGTAAGGAAGTGTTGTTGCAACTATGCAAGGCATTGGTGAGACCACACCTGGAGTATTGTAAACAATGTCGGTCCGCTTATTTGAGGAAAGATGTGGTGGCATTGGAGGCAGTTCAGAGGAGGTTCACTAGGTTAATTCCAAAGATGAGGGGCTGGATTCTCCGCTGGCGGGATTTTCCATTGCGCCGGCAGCGCACCCATGCCCGGGGATTTCCCGACGGCGTGGGGCTGCCCACAATGGGAAACCCGATTGGCCGGCTGGTGGGACGGAGAATCCTGCTGCCGACGGGGATGCACCCCACCAGAAAACTGGTGTGGCGGGGTGGAGAATGAAGAGGATTGAACAGTTTAGGCCTATACTCTCCGGAGTTTCTAAGAATGAGGGGAGATGAACTTGGGGTATACAAGATGCTAAAAGGTATGGATAAAGTGGACATGGAGTGGATGCTTCCTCCTGTGGAGCATTCCAGATCGAGAAGTCATAGTCTTAGGATAAGTAGCAGAAAATCCAAATCAGAGTTGAGGAGAAACTATTTCTCCCAACGGGTTGTGAATCTGTGGAATTCGCAACCTCAGAATGTGGTGGATGCTGAGACAGTGAGTAAATTTAAGGAGGAGTTAGATATTTAATTGGTAATGTGTTGAAGGGTTATGGAGAACGGGCAGGACAGTAATGTTAAGGCCAGGATGAGATCAGCTATGATCGAATGGCGGAGCAGACTCGATGGGCCAAATTACCTAATTCTGCTCCTATATCATTACCTATTCACCAACATTCACACTAGATATTTAAATGTAACTTATGTCAGCTGATGCCATAAAAAGGGAGAATTTGCATTTGCGTTGATCAGAGAGAGATGGGCTGGGGAACAGGAGACAGATGTATTGGGGATTGGCGGAGACTCACTGGGGATCATTGGGGAGATTCATTGGGATTGAGGAATTGCCTTATTGGACATCATGGGGAGACTCATTGGGGATTGGGTGGGACCTAAATCTGGCATTGATTGATGCTCCTTTTGAGAAATGTGAGCCTGGCAGATAGGCTGCTGCAGGGAGCCGAGGAAGTGAGCAGCCATCTTCGCTCACAAGCAATGAGCGCGGGGCACTGGGCTTGCTGCCCCTGTGCTCAGAGGGAGTGGGGGAGGGGGGGGCAATCGGGGTGGGGGGGACAGGGTTCCACTCTCGATTGGGGTGGTTGGCTTTGCAAGAGCAGTTTATGGACTGCTCTACCTTGTTAGCGGGGTGCTAGAAAGCACAATCCCCATGAATAGGCTGGCGAGCCTTAATTTGCAGCGTGAAGCCCATGCAAGTGGACCAATTAACATCGTACTGCGGTGACAGTCTCACCCAGCCAAAAACCGAGAAACTCGCGGCAATTCCCGCTCCTTACCACGCTTCGAAATGTTTTGGCAGAATCGCGCACTTTGTCTATTATTTGTTGTAATTTAACTGAGCCATTTATCATTCTGATTTGAAAGACGTTTTGACCCCGGCATTTGTGTGACAGAGTCATGCTGTAAGGTTCCTTGATGGTGTGTTTGATTTTGTAACAATGCTGTTGAATTTCATTATCAACCAACAGTGACAGAATCAAAGTAAAATTCTTCACTGTCTTTTACTTGAGAAATATGATTCTCATATGGAAGAAGGAATGAGCACAGATACATATATATTTCAGTTACAGTATGTGGGTTCGCTGACAAGGCCAGCATTTATCACCCATCCTTAGTTGTAGGTGGTTGTGAGTTGCCTTCTTAAGCCACTACAGTCCCTGAGGTGCCTTTCCCGCCGACGGGAATCAAAGCATGTCTGGTGCCGGCGGGATTTGCGGCGCGGGCGGGCGCCGAGGTCCTGGGGGGCGCGGGGGCGATGTGGCCCTGGGGGGTGCCCCCACGGTGGCCTGGCCCGCGATCGGGGCCCACCGATCGGCGGGCGGGCCTGTGCCTTGGGGGCACTCATTTTCTTCCGCCTCCGCCACGGTCTCCACCATGGCGGAGGCGGAAGAGACCCCCTCCCCCGCGCATGTGCCGGGATGACGTCAGCAGCCGCTGACGCTCCAGCGCATGCGTGGACTTCTGCCGGCCGGCAAAGGCCTTTAGGCCCCGGCTGGTGGAGCGGAAACCACTCCGGCGCGGGCTTAGCTCCTAAAGGTGCGGAGAATTCCGCACCTTTGGGGGGGTCCGCGCTGGAGTGGTTCTTGCCACTCCACAATGCCGGGACCCCCTGCCCCACCGGGTAGGGGAGAATCCTGGCCCTGATTCCTGGCACAGTGGTTAGCACTGCTGCCTCACAGCGCCAGGCACCCAGGTTCAATTCCGCCCTTGGGTGACCATCTGTGTGGAGTTTCACAATTCACCCCGTGTCTGCGAGGGATTCCGCCGGGAGCTCCGGATTCCTCCCAGTCCAAAACTGTCAGATTAGGTGGAATAGCCACACTAAATTGTCTCTTAATGTCCAAAGGAAGTGTAGGTTTGGTTAAGGGGTTATTGGGATAGGGCGGGTGAGTGGCTTGGGTGGACTGCTCTTTCAAAGGGTCAGTGCAGACTTGATGGGCCGAATGGCCTCCTTCTGCACTGTCGGGATTCTATGATCTATGATCTAATCTAGGCAACTAATGAATTCTTCCATTTTGATATGTTCCTGCACTTAAACTTTGAATGCTCAACGTCTCGAATGCTTACCGTTCATTCAGCTAAACTGTCACAAGTTGAAATCGAGCACCGAGGAAGCGGACACGATCAAACTTGGCATATTGACTTGGAAACCTGCATTCGATTTTACTGAAAAATGTATAGTTTCAGTTAAAAATTGTTCTGTGTTAAATGGTTAAAACACAGACCCTGTAATTACTATTACTTTGCCATGATTGCAGATACAATGGATTCTCCAGTCACCAATGCCGAAATCGCGTTCGGCGAATGGCAGGAGAATCACATACCCCGACCGAATCGGGGCGGCACAGCTTTTGTGATGCTCTTCCCCCTCCAAGAGGCGTACTCTGCAAGCACATTGCTCCACTTATCGATAGCCTCAGGCCATTGCCTGAGGCCCACCCCGAATGATCCACCCCAGAATGCTCCGCCCCCGACCAGCCGAGTTCCCAACGACGCAGGACACATGTCGTCTCACCCGTCAGGAACTCGGCGTGGTGGCTGCAGACTTAGTCCAGCGCCGCTACATTTGGGGGAGGGCTGATCCGCGGATCGGGGGGGGGGGGGTACACTACTCGAGCTGGGGGCACTGTAGTGGGGTGGTCCGGGTCGGACGAGCCGGCCAAAGTGGGGAACTATTTTGCGGGCTGGGTCCGCGGGCTGTGCATGCACGGCCACGACCCGACAATTCTCTGGGGTGTATTGGCAGCTAAAGCTGGGTGCTCTAAGCTGACGTCCTGCTAGGCCCCCAGCAATACGAGGAATTGGTGACCATTTTGTGCCAGTTTTCCTGAAATTAAATGCCACCATTCCCACACCAGCGTGGGGACATAGCCCCAGAACCGGAAAATCTAGTCCAATAAACAAATATACACGGCAGTATTCTCCATTCCTGAGACTAAGTGTTGGCACCGGGGCAGGATTCGCGGACTTCCATCACAGCAAACTGGTCCAGCACCTGGACCGATTCAGCGTCCATTGAGAAGCTTCCACCATGGAGCACAATCAATTCAAATGAGAAATGGTGCTAGATTCGCCAGGTCCGTGACTGACACTCGGAGGTCTGACAAGCTGCAGCTGCATATATACACTTCACTCCCCACACACACCATCCCAGCCAACAAGATGACACTGGTTGCGCTGGAGCACGCCCATCCCTCTGATAGATCCACTGGGGCCAGAGGGCACCTAGGGCTGGGGTTGCCCGGGGGGACACCCATACGACCCGTGGCACCAAGTTGACAGTGGGCGGTCAGTGACAGGGGCAGCCGCTTGGCTGGCTTGCAGGCTGCAGCGATGGTGTTCCGTGCACTGCACACCGCGACTTCACAGCCCACCTCCTGGTCAACCCCCCTGACTCCACCCACCCTGGCAGAAGCTCTCCCCGCCCCCACCACCCTGCTCTGGCCAGTGGCACGACTGTCAGCAAACCATAGTGATGTTGGACACTTCTGTACTCCTCTCGCCCCCTCAGCAGACATTACGCCTGTTTCAAGATTTTTTAAAGTATAAGTGAACCTTGCCATCGGGAAATCACCCCGTGTGGGCGGAGAAACACGGAGGGCCCGGAGAATACCAGCTCAGACCCGCTAATGATATGCCAATGGTGTTTACTGGATGTGCAGAATGGAACGCATTTTTCGTCACTGTTGCAGCACCGGAGAATTGTGATTTTATGTGAATCCAACGACCGTCACAATTTTGGCATCAAAACCGATTCACCGTCCAATCGCGTGTCGAATCGCGTTTCCCGATTCTGACGCCTGCCGACCGAGAATCCCGCCCACAATTTTTATATGCCAAAGAAGGAAAACCCAGACAGAGGAAAGGGTGTCAGGTGTTTGTGAATGTGCCATTAGCTGGGCTGTCTTTCATATGTCGGCTTTGGGAGAAAACATTTAAAAAAAATTTAGAATACCCAATTAATTGTTTTTAATTAAGAGGCAATTTAGCGTGGCCAATCCACCTAGTCTGCACATCTTTGGGTTGTGGGGGAGAAACCCACACAAACACAGGGAGAATGTGCAAACTCCACACGGACAGTGACCCAGAGCCAGGATCGAACCTGGGACCTCGGCGACGTGAGGCAGCAGTGCTGACCACTGCGCCACTGTGCTGCCCTAGGCTTTGGGGGAAAACAGTCTGGCAGCTGTGGTCACTTTCTACCTTTAATCTTTGAAAAAAAAGTCATCAAAGGGTGCCTGGCCTACTTAGCTCAGTAGCTGTCACGTCTGACAACAGGGTGGGAGAATGTGCGGCTCTTGATCTTTCGGTGCTGGAAGGCTTCCAGTTTTGTCTGCCCACCCTCTGTTTTAATTGGACCCGTCACTTGGAAGCGGCCACTTGATTGGCCATCTGTTCAAAAAACTCTCCTTGGAACCAAATACCAACATTTGTGAAAGCAGGATCAGGATGTGGCAAAGAAAATGCCACTCTCTCCAAGATGAGATCACAAAGCCTGCTATGTACCCCATGCTAGCTTGGCTGGTGGTGAGCAAAGCCCTCCCAGTCAGGCCCTTCCTCTTCGCTCTATCTGTATGTTACCCTCGAGGTGACTGTGGTGGGGAAGAGACAGTTGTTCACCTCCTTGTAGAATGTGCCTTTGCAAGGAAGGTCTGGAGAGAGAGATTTTGTCGAGGTTCATCGCACGCAGTTCTGTCGTGACGGAGGTATCTGTGCTCTATGGGCTGTTCCCAGGTTCGCACACTAAGACGAACATCAGCTGCTGCAGGAAGACCATCAACTTGGTGAAAGACACTCTTTGGACTGCCCGAAACATTTTGATCTTTCAGTGCAAAGAGTTGTCCGCGACCGAGTGTTGCAGACTGGCACATTCCAAACTCAGGACTACGTGCTGAGGGATGGACTAAACCTTGGGGCAGCCACCGTAGAGGCGCAATGGGGAAACATTGCTGTCTAAGACCTTTCCACCAGGGTGAACCACAGGACGAGAATTGTATAGACCCCCTCGGGCTGTATGACTCCCATCGAATGCATACGGCGAATACTACATCTATCACAATTGTATTGAAGCACCTCAGACTACAACTTGATCTTTGGGGACAACTTAAATACCTTTGCACCATTTGTCGTGACCATTTTGAAATGTCTGCAATGTTTCTTTGACTGTATTGAAGCACCTTAGAGTGCAACATGATGTATGTAAAGAATCGGAAACTGATTGCACTTTGTGTGTTGGCCACTTTGAAATGTTTGTAATGTCCTTCCAGATATTTTACGAATAAAGTATATTTTGGCAAAAAAAATGCTATGTACTCACCAAAAGACATAGCGATCTTCAACTCATTTTTAAAAAATGTTGTCAGCCTTGTCGATTATCAAAGGACTGTCAACAATAAATATAGAATGAGATGTACATCCAGAAGAATTGGATTCCCTTTACTATGTTTACATGAGTTTCCGAATGTGTTTCGGCACTAGTCTTTCAAACATAGTTTTACATTTGTACAAGTTTCCTACCGTGGTTTTGTTGATTTTCCACTTATTTCCCAATGTACTTTGGCACAGCCTGCAGTAGTTTCCAAAAATGCTTTTGCATGATTCCACTGGAATGTGACTGGGATGACTAAGCAATCCTTCCCAGTTAAGTAACCCACATTCTTCCTATCATGGAGCACCAAATAAAAAACAGCACAAAGGTCAGTAATAATCACCACTTTAAATCTGTACAGTTTACTCGCTTCAGATAGAGATCGCAATATGGAACCAAATTGTCACTTCTCAAAAATAACGGATGGCTGGCAAAAAAAAGCCCAAACACTTCAGTGGACTCCATGCCTCAGCCATTCCTTGCTGCCAGCTCCCGCAATCATTGCCATGGGAAAATCTTCAGCTCACTCTAATGTAGTGAAATATTGAATGTTTTTGAGATTCTGGCATTTCTATTTTTACGTGTGTGTGTCAGACAACAGGAAGCTAAGCTGTTTAATATCAGATTCACCTCTTCCAATTCTGAGGAAATGTGGTAAGATTGCGTGCCCTTTTAGGGTCAGGATTGAAGCAGCACCACGTGACTTACCAATGTTATCGCTTCAATCTAGTGCATTTTGGATCTTTGATCAAAGCTTGGACGTGGCTTGATGCTTGAACCTGTGAGAAAGAGGCTTGTGTGTTTCCATCAAGAACAGAAGTAGTTGTTGGATGCATCTGGATCGAAAACATCTGTACAAAACACAACGCTAAAGCTTCACACACTACCTCTCCTGAGTGTTGGACCTTCGCCTAATGAGTGTCAATGTCTAAGACACATTCGCCACTTGAAGACCAGACCAAAAAGGGAGTTCAAAAAGACCTTCCCAAGGGCACCAAGAAATGGACAATAAATGCCGACCTATACTAATTTTGCTGTAGTAAGAATGAATGCTAAAAATAAATAAATGCTATTTATTCACAAGTGTGCTGTTTATGTTCTTTGTTCGGTTAGAATACATTCTTTTTGTACGTTCATCTTTATTAAACATTTTTAATGAACAATGGGAATCACTGACCCCTTGCATCATTATCTCTCACCTGATTCAGTCAAAATATCTAGCAGCTGAATCACGGAAGTGATTGAATTCCAAATGGTTTTAATGATTGAGCCCTTGGCTGGAAAGGACCAGCAGAGGGCTCCAAAACCACTTGCAAATATTTATTCAGCTTCCGATTATTTCGGAAAGCTTTCGTGCTGGACCTAAAGGGATGCATATGGCGCAGGAATGCATAGAAAAAGGATTAAAAGGAAGGGACTTAATGGCGTGAAGTTCCCCCTTTCTGTTGTGTCTTTATAGTTTGAAACAAAAGAGCGAATGGCTGCGGAAAAATAGAAAAGAGCTTTCACTGTGAAATGGTGACAGGCACGTGAGTCGGAGTTATCGAAAGGCTACAAATTGTGTGAAGAAATTGAAGAGCGACCACGATGCTCAGGATTATTCATAGATTTAAGTATCAATGAGGCTTGCTGATGTATCACTGCTTCCACCTACACTTTATATAAACCCATGTTGTATATAAAACTCCACAATTGATATTCTTTAATTGAGAAGATAATAGAGCATTGAATGAACCCTAACTTGAGTTCAGATGGAAAATGATATCTGAATTGAATGGAGATGTTTTGTGTTTTGGATTTTTGGTGACAATCTGATCTTGTTCAATGTTATGGATTGAGGCAGACTTCATTGTATTGAGGACTGAAGTACAAAACCAAAGCACTTCAATATCCTGTTTTATTTTTTTACCCATAATGCTCACAGCTCAATTTTCATTATCTACACCCTTGCAATACAGGCATTTTATCCATGCTACATAGTAGATGTAGAATGATTCCACAGGGTTCTAGAGAACTTTAAGCTACTTTTGCAGACCAAAACTGAGTCCGATTCGAGTTTGTAAAAAGAAAACTTGGTTTATTCCAAAACAATTATATTTACAATATACATCAGATTCCATCCGGGTCTGGTCTGTCGGTTCCATACCTGGTAAACTGAATACTGATCTTAACCATTAATCATCTAGGGCTCCCCATCCCCTTTGTTGGGGAGCTTGTATTCAGCAAGACGCAGGGGGAGACTGATTGCTCCAACCTCGTAGGTCCCGTGCGGGTTACAACATCCCTCCCCCCGCCTCCCAAAATCCGAAGGCTCTTCTGATGACTGCAGAGTTGGAGAGCACTGGACTCTCTTCGCACTTAGCTGTGTTTCTTGCACTCGCGGTGCTGAATCTCACGGTGTATATCCGAATGGCGAACACTGCTTCCGATCGGAATGTCACGGTGGATGCACTGTTTGAGGCTGCTGCACTACTTGCTCCCCATCAGAGACCTCGCACACCTGGGTTTCCATGTCTGTATACATATCTATGGCCTCTCTCATCTTGGCATCTTGATCCCCTTGGGGTATTGGTCTAGCCTCTTTGGGTATCGGATTTGGTTTGACTGTAACTTTCCTCTCCCGAGGAACTTTGCATAGAATTGGTGGTCTGGACCGTATGTGATCGAGGTGCTTTCTCATGACGCAACCTTGTTCCTGAACTTCAGAAGATACTGCCCCTGTCTGGCGGACAATTGTCCCAGAGATCCACTGGGTGGCATCTGCAAAGTGTCTAACATAGATTACGTCACCTGGTGTAAAGAGTCTGTGTAGATTTCGTCGAACAGGGCAATGCCCTTGCAGCTCTTGGCTGTGGCGTATTTTCTCACCTATTTCAGGGAAAACCATACTAAGATGGATTCGAAGCCTCCGGCCCATTAGCAATTCAGCTGATGCCACTCCGGTCACAGTATGCGGCGTGGTGCCACAGCAGAACCAAAACCTGTCCAATCTTGAGTCCACCGACCCCGAAGTCTGCCTTTTTGGGCAACGTTTGAACATTTGTACTGCCCTTTCCACCAGCTCATTTGAATCCAAGTGTTACGAGGCCATTCGGATGCACTGCACCCCGTTAGCCTCCAGTTAAGGTCTGTATAAAGTCGACCAGGTATGGAGCCGACAGAGAACTCTTCACTTGAGAAAGGCGTTTCATTGTCAGTAACCAACACCTCTGGGATACCATGTGTACTGAAGGACAAACGCAATTTTTCAATGGTTGCTCTACAGGTGGTCGCCGACATCCTATGGACTTCCAGCCACTTGGAGTGGGCATCTATCAAGAGTAAGAAAGGGGCTGCTAACGTTGGCATGTAGCCGCATTTGCGATCTGGGTTCCTGGACTACTCGTAGGCAGCCAGCAGGAGGGTCCAACCTGTCCCACAGATCCAACTGCTGCACTCCCTATTTCATCCTGTCAAAAGTCTGCTTTCCAACAATGGAAACCGCAGCTCCTGTGTCTAGCTCCATGTCTAATGGATGCCCGTTAACCTGCACAGTTATTTTGATCTTATCGGGATGCCGTAACACCAACCAGTCGCTTACACTCCTCCTCTGGCTGGTACAAGTGTGAGCCCGTGATTGCTATCTGTCTCGATCAGGGCGTCTGGATCCATGAACGCCATGTTCTTTATGCTCCATTCGGCCTCTGCATCCACATGCCCCACAGCGCTCTGGCTCTCCCAGGAGGGCTCTCTCCGGGGAGGTACCTTATCGGGCCAGCTCAGGCTTTGACCCACGGACCTTGCCCCTACGCTACTCGGTCCAGGGTGGGTGGGTAATCAGGGATTAGGGGGGCGCTCGCCGGGGCGGAAGTGCATCCTTGGGTGTTTACCTCCATCCCCTGGATCTGCTGCACTGTGGGAAAGCGAGATTTGTACAGCCTGCTGAAAGTCACATGACGGTTCGGCTACCAACTTCCATTGACCAGCCATGGTATTTACCCTGCTGACCAAGCAGCCACACAGCATTTCAGAAAGGGAAGTTCTGTGTTCACAAAATTAAACTATTTCCCGTAGCCTGTCGAAAACCCGGTTACAGACTCTTCAGGGATCCTCTCTGCTGCATTAAAACGGTGTACCTGCATTATTACGGCCAACATAGGGTTGAAATGTTGCGTCGCTGGGGTTACCAATTGTTCGAAAGTTTTAGTGTCTGGAGCTGCAGGACATGTAAGGCTTTTTATCACTCCATAAGTATGTGCTCCACAGGCAGTCAGCAATATTACTGCCTGTTGATCATCATCTGTGATAGTGTATGCCCAGAAAAAGTAATGCATACATTCTGCGTGGTGTGTCCAATTATCTAAGCTCGTGTCGAATATGTCCAATCTTCCAAACAAAGGCATTCTCAAAAAGAAATTCCCAACCTTGATGTAGCAGCATCAACAGTAATCCAGTTGCATTCTCGTCGCCAGTGTTGTAGACCACAAATGAATCTGAAACGAGTTAGTAAAACAAAAACTTGGTTTATTGCAAAGCAATTATATTTATAATACACATCAGATCTCAGCCGGTCTGCTCTGTCGGCTCCAAACCTGGCCGATTTTAAACAGATCCTAATCACAATTGACCGAGGGGTCCCCGCCCCCTTAGTCGTGGAGCTCGTATTCGGCGAGACTCAGGGGAGACTGATTGCTCCATCCCCGCAGATCTTGCGCAGGTTATAACAGACATACGAGCATGATTATAGTAACCAGACAGTTAAGAATGTGACTGTGCTGCATCAATCTCACTTGTGGCTGTCTCATAATTCTGTTTTAATCTACTTGTACAGTCAGGAGCTCTGAGTTATTCAGCAGAAGTCCTAGCCTCTGCTATGGGTTGTCATCATGTTGCCAAGTCTAAAAGCAGATTGGGGTCAAGATGCTGGAGGCAGGGTAATTTCTTTGTTGATACTAAAAAAGAATCAAAATCCTCATTTAATGATACCTCCACATCTGAAGGCACAAGAGCTGAGAGATGTAATGGGCGTCAGTTTCAAAACCCATTCCAGTACCCGGTTTATGTTTTAAAATGACCCAGATCAATGGCAATTCTGCTCTTCATTCATGATTTTTTTCCAATCTTGTCAAATGCATAAATAAGGACTAAATTCTCATGCTACTGACTCCATGCAAATTTTTTTTTGTAATCACAACAGCTTTCATGCTCTTACTGAAAACATAAGCCAGTAATGTTTCTTTTTGTCATCCATGAGGGGATCATAGTGTCCACACTGCACAGAAACATGAAAAGCACTATGACCACTTATAACGGTCAGCACCTCTCTTAATGGGATAGCAGACAAATCATTCAGCAGTAAACATTAAGATGCCCCAACAGGTTAGAAGACTAATTGTGAAATAATTGTTTTGCAGTTTGATATGTTGAAACAACTAAACTCAATATTTAGTTCAGATGAAGAGTCATATAGCCCACAATTCTATAGCGCGACATTCACAACATCCCTCATCAGTTTGATTTTATTTTTCATCAGAGTTATCCAACATAGTAATGTCTGAGGTGTTGGGCGTGGGGGTGGTTCCGAGACCAGAGGTGACGATATTTGGGGTGTCGGAAGATCCGGGAGTCCCGGGGGTGAGAGAGGCCGATGTTTTGGCCTTTGCCTCCCTGATAACCCAGAGATGGATTTTGCTAGGGTATGGGTCGGGGAGCTGCCAAAAGCGGACATGTGGGTGAGTGCCCTAGCAGAATTCTTAAGGCTGGAGAGGTTTAAGTTCGCTCTGCGAGGGTCAGCGGAGGGGTTCACTCGGAGGTGGAAGCCATTTATCGATTTCTTTAAGGAGGATTTAGGGGTCAGTGGGTTGGGGTTAAAATGGGGAAGGCAGGATGTGGCGAGGGGTTGGTGTAAGGGGAGCAGTGGGGTTGTGGTTGTTTATTGAGTTGTTTTGTTCTTCTCGTATTTTCTGTATGTATGTGTAAATGTCTTGAATAAAAATATATTTTTTTAAAAAGTGATCCGACATGTTAGCAGTTCAATTGCTGATCCCCCACCCTTCTTGACATATGCAGCCGTACAAAGCAGCAATACAGCCTTCCCATGGGGAATATACCTATCCTGCAGGAAAGATGGAGGAAGAAGTTTAACAGCAGGGTCAGGAGGCTCCGAGAGTGAGATGGCATAGAGGGAGTCAGTGGCCCGATTTATTTCCTCTATTCCTCGCACATGTTTTCTGCAAGTTCCACTGTTCTGCTGTTGGCAAATGAGCTCTGGTGGAAATTGGGGAGAAAGTTCTGCTGTTTTGTTCGGCTAAGTTATGCTAAACTTGGATTGAACGTTAGTTAGAACACACCTGGAATATTGTGCACCATTCTGGTCATCTGATCAGCCTATTATACGAAGAATAGGGAGGCACTAGAGAAGTCATGAGAAAGACTTCCAAATAAGATATCAGAACTGCAAGGTGACACTTACCAGGAAAGGATGATCATGGTGGGTCTTTTCCTCTTTCAAGTAGAGATAGAGCAGAAATCTTAAAGAGATCTTTAAGAATAAAAAAAGTTTTAATAAAGGAGAGAACGTGCCCACTTGTGAGGAAAAACAATGCTGGAGGCCATCGATATAAGATAGTCACCAAGAAATCAATAGGGAGATTGAGAAAAAAACATTTTTCCTTGTTAGGTAGTGAGAAAATGAATCTCACCATCATTGGAAAATTGAGGAAGATATGGTAACGTGACCAAAAACTGGTAGTTGTCAATGTGTTATAAGGTAATCTTCTTTAATATATAATAGTAACGAAGTTTAAAATACAGTAGGGACTCAAAAATGGGAGCAACTAGCTAAACATTGAAATAACTGCAACAGAATAGAATTACAACTAACACCAGTTAAATATATATACACAGGTAACAACAACTAATGACATCACAGCACTTACTGATGACATCTGCAATTGATTTAAATAAGAAGATGCATAATAATAACATTCTTATAACAACCCAGTAAGTAGTGAGAAAGTGAATCTCTTCCCCACTGGAGGAAAATGAAGCAAATAGTATAGGCTGAAAGTTTGTTCACGCAACAATGCAAAGTAGACTATATGGATGGGTGGCACGGTAGCACAGTGGTTAACACTATTGCTTAACAGCACCAAGAACCTGGGTTCAATTACCGGCTTGGGTCATTGTCTGTGCGTAGTCTGCACTGTCTTCCCTTGTCTGCGTGGGTTTCCTCCAGATGCTCCAATTTCCTCCCACAGTCGAAAGATGTGCAGGTTAGGTGGATTGCCCATGCTAAATTGCCCTTAGTGTTCAAAAAGGTCAGGTGGGGTTCTGGGTTACGGGGATAGGGTGGAGGTGTGGGCCTAAGTAGAGTGTTCTTTACAAGGACCAGTGCAGACTCGATGGGCCGAATGGCCTCCTTTTACAGTGTAAATTCTATGATTACCCCCATGGATAGGCAGTGCTGAAGGAGGTTCCTGCGTGACCCCTGTGTGTTTCTTTATGGATATCATTGAGGAACTCGATGCAGGCAATGACCAGCAGCACTGTCAAATCCTAATGTACTGACACAGTCCCTAAATTTAAGTCCTGTATATGCAATTAAAAGGAGCTAGATAACAGATGTGGAAGAAGGGGTTTAACAAATATCCTGATAGAACTCGCTAAGGAAGGAAGCTTGACTAGTGCATAAGCACTGGCGTAAACTAGTTGGATCAAATGGCCTGCTTAGCGGGTATGATTAGCAAGTTTGCGGATGATACTAAGATTGCAGGAATTGCAGATCGTGATGAAGATTGTCAGAGAATACAACTGGATATAGATAGGCAGCAAAATTGGGCTGAGAAATGGCAGATGGAATTTAACCCAGGCAAATGCAAGGTGATGTATTTTGTTAGATCCAGTTCAAGTGGGAGCTATAAAATAAATGGCAGAACTATCAGGAGTATAGAGACACAGAGAGATCTGTGCAGGTGGCAGCACAGGTGGAAATGGAGGTAAAGACAGCATATGACATGCTTGCCTTCATAGGATGTGGTATCGAGTATAAAAGCTCTAAAAGTATGCTATAATTATATAGAATATTGGTCAGGACACATTTGGAATACTGGGCGAAATTCTCCGACCCCCCACAGGGTCGGAGAATCACCCGGGTCCGGCGCAAATCCTGCCCCCGCCGTGGCCGGAATTCTCCACCAACCGGGAATTGGCGGGGGCGGGCATCACGCCCCCCCGATCGGCGTGCCCTCCGTGCCAATCGGCGAGCCCCCTGCGGCGATTCTCCGGCCTGCGATGGGCCGAAGTCCCGCCGCCTAGAGGCCTCTCCCGCCACCGTGGTTTGAACTACCTCTGGTGGCAGCGGGATTGGTGGCGCGAGCGGGCCCCCGGAGTCCTGGGGGGGGGGCACGGGGCGATCGGACCCCGGGGGGTGCCCCCACGGTGGCCAGGCCCGCGATCGGGGCCCATCAATCGGTGGGCGGGCCAGTGCTGTGGGGGCACTCTTTTTCTTCCACGGCCTCCACCATGGCGGAGGCGGAAGAGAATCCCCCAGCGCGCATGCGCCGGTGGTGACGTCAGCGGCAGCTAACGCACCGGCGCATGCTCGAACCGGCGAAGGCCTTTCGGCCAGCCCCGCGCCGGACGGCGGGTGTGAAAGGCCGTTGTGCCAGTCGGCGTGGTGCCAACCACTCCGGCGCGGGCCTAGCCCCACAATGTGAGGGCTTGGCCCCGAAAGGTGCGGTGAATTCTGCACCTTTGGGGAGGCCCGCTCCAGTGTGGCTGGCGCCACTCCGCTACACCGGGGCCCCCCGCCCCGCCGGGTAGGGGAGAATCCTACCCACTGTGTCCAATTCTGGTCACCGCACCACTAGAAGGATCTGGAGGCTTTGGAGAGAGTACAGAAAAAGGTTGCCTGGTACGGAGGGTATTAACTATGAGGAGAGATTGAATAAACTGGGATTGTTCTACCTAGAGAGACAGAGGCTGAGGGGCGACCCGATCGAAGTTTATAAAATTATGGCGGGTATAGATAGGATGAACAGTTGGAGGCTTTTTCCCAGGGAGGAAAAGACAATTCCAATGGGGCACAAGTTCAGTGTGAGGGGAAAAAGGTCATGGAGATGTGCGGGGGAAGTTTTTTACACAGAGGGTGGGGGTGGCCTAGAATGCACTGTCAAGTGAAGTGGTTGAGGCAGATACATTAGCCACCTTTAAGACTTATCTGGATAGGCATATGTACAGATGGGGTATCGAAGGATACAGGTGGTTGGTCTAGATAGAACACGTGATCGGCGCAGGCTTGGAGGGCCAAAGGGCCTGTTCCTATGCTGTATTGTTCTTTATTCTTTGTTCTTTATGCGTGATCAATTATGTGTAATTCTACATAATGTTTAATTTGTTTTTAGTGTCCACCATCTTCAGGACTGATCCTGACAGTCCCTAGAAGACCACTTCAATATAAACAGAGAAAAATTACAGATTAAAAACAATATAACTTCTGATATCAGTTTATAACCAGTTCCCCAGAATTTAATGTATTTTGCAGGAAAATAGGAAATCAACGGTTGATGCTGAGCATCTGTATTTGCCTCAGCAGCTTGTGAAATATTTCATTTTCAGTTATTAACAAGGGTATTTTGGAGGACTTACGGTAGCGGCTATTTTCATAGAATTTACAGTGCAGAAGGAGGCCATTCGGCCCATCGAGTCTGCACCGGCTCCTGGAAAGAGCACCCTACCCAAGGTTAACACCTCCACCCTATCCCTATAACCCAGTAACCCCACCCAACACTAAGGGCAATTTTGGACACTAAGGGCAATTTATCATGGCCAATCCACCTAACTTGCACATCTTTGGACTGTGGGAGGAAACCGGAGCACCCGGAGGAAACTCACGCACACACGGGGAGGATGTACAGACTCCGCACAGACAGTGACCCAAGCCGGAATTGAACCTGGGACCCTGGAGCTGTGAAGCGATTGTGCTATCCACAATGCTACCGTGCTGCCCTATGAAGGAGTAAGTCACACATTTGGTGGCTCCCGCTCGGGTCGACTTTTGGACCTTTTCTCCCGATTTTCTACCAGACTTGAAGTGTAAAAATGAAGACAGAAGCAATTGTGTACTGAATTCCCACATCGGTGCATGGAGAGAAGGAATAGAAGTGCTCGTAAACGCAGAAACAGAAAGACAGAGAAAGCTTGGGCTGAAGCTGCAGCGGGAGACAGCATGGCGGAGAACCGGAACTCTGGTGTCGACCCAGCGGTCAATGGAGCAGTTCATGCAGCCCCCACCCCCCGAGGGCAAAGGTGGTGAGATTCCATGGGTACTTGGATAAGGAGCGCATTCTACAGTGGGCCAAACAGACACGGAGCTGTAAGTGGGCCAAGAATATCCTGCGGGTTTACCAAGTCCTGAGTGTGGAGGTGGCCAGGAGAAGAGCAGGCTTCAACCAGATTAGGTTGATCCTTTTTAAGATAAGGTAAAGTTCGGACTGTTGTATCCGGCCCGTCTCTGGGTCACGTACGAGGAACAGCATTTTTATTTCGAGTCGCTTGAGGATGCACTGGACTTCGTGAAAAGGAAAGGACTGGTGGTGGACTGAGAACTTTTGAACTTTACTGCAACGTTCATGTTTTTTTTTCCTTTTTGTTTCTCTGTTCTTTAAAAAAAAGTTTCTCGTTTTTCGTTTCATGGAAGCTATTTGTAATGCCTTCTGTATTGATTTGGGACCAGTAGCAGAGCTGAGTGAGTTAAGGTTTTCATTTGGATTGTTGGGGGATGGAGGTGTGCTTGTTTAGATTTTTCTGATTTTCTGTTGGACAATTGTGTGGGGATTGTTTGATGTTGGAGTATGTTTTATGAGCGGGGGCGGAGGGTGGGGAGGGAACAATAGGTGGGAGACTATCCGGTGCCAGAGATGGGGGCCACCAAGCTAGCTGGGTGGGCTAGCTCACGGAAACGCAGTGAGGGGTGTGCATATGTTTGGTTTATTAAAGGGGTTGGGGTGCAGAGTGTTGTTACTGGGGGGTGGGGGGAGGGGGGAAATGTTCTGCTGATGAGGGAGGGACTTGGGCCAAGGGACAGAGAGGAGGTTGGGGGCGGAGGCTGCCTGGGGAGGGCGCTGGTGACGGCGTGGAGCATGGGCTGGAGGGGGCCCCAAAAAAGGGGATGACTGATCGGCGAAGGAGGGGTGGGCAATGAGCTCCCCAAATAGGCTGATCACCTGGAATGTTTGAGGGTTAAATGGGCCGGTCAAGAGGGCACGTGTATTCTCGCATCTTAGGGAACTGAAGGCGGACGTGGTAATGTTGCAGGAGATGCACCTTCGAGTAACTGACCAGATTAGATTGGGGAAAGGCTGGGTCAGGCAGGTCTTTCACTCGGGACTGGATTCAAAGACTAGAGGCGTCGCGATCCTCATCAATAAGCGGGTGGTGTTTGAGGCGGGTAGAATAGTTTCGGGTGTGGGAGGTCGGTATATTATGGTCAGTGGGAAAATGGAGGGGTGCAGGTGGTATTAGTAAATGTGTATGCTCCAAATTGGGATGATGTGGAGTTTATAAAGAGGATGCTGGGGAAGATACCGGACCTGGACTCGCACAGGTTGGTCATGGGAGGGGACTTCAACACAGTTATGGACCTTCGTTTGGACCGGTCAAGCTCGAAAATGGGCATGGCAAAGGAACTAAAAGGGTTCATGGAGCAGATGGGGGGATGGATCCATGGAGATTTGGGAAGCCGAGGGGGAAGGAGTTCTCCTTCTACTCACACGTGCATAAAGGGCCTTACTGGCAGGTGTGGTGGACACGGGTACTCGGTGATCACAATCTCAGACCATGCACCGCACTGGGTTGACCTGCAGGTTAGTAAAGACAGTAACCAGCGCCCGCACTGGAGGTTAGATGTGGGACTTTTGGCTGACAAAGGGGTGTGCGAGCGGCTGAGGAAATATATTCAGAACTACCTGCAGGTCAACGACACGGGGGAAATTTCAGCAGCGATGGTCTGGGAAGCACTGAAGGCGGTGGTCAGAGGGGAGCTGATCTCGATATGGGCCCTTAGGGAGAAGGTGGACAGGGCAGAGCCGGACCGACTGGTAAAGGAGATACTACAGATCAATAGGAGGTATGGAGAGACCCCAGAGGCAGGGCTTTTAAGGAAACGGCGGAGAGCGGTGGAGCAGCTGAGAAAGGCGAGGGGGGGGGGGGCAATCTGAGTCTGGAGAGAAGGCCAGCAGAATGCTTGCACAGCAGCTTAGAAAGAGGGAGGCAACCAGGGAGAAAGGGAAAGTAAATGATGGAGATGGGAAGCTGGTTGGAGATTCAGCAGGGGTGAATAAGGCATTTAGGGATTTCTACAGTAGGCTGTATGGGTCGGAACCCCCTAAGGGGCCGGAAGGGATGAGGCACTTCTTGGAAGGGCTGAATTTCCAAAAGGTGGACGGGGAGCTGGTGAAGGACTGGGGGCCCCGATCGGGTTGGAAGAGATAATGGAAGTTCTGAAGGCCATGATGGCGGATAAAGCCCCGGGGCCGGACGGGTACCCAGTGGAGTTTTATAAAAGGTTCTCGGGGATAATGGGGTCGGTGTTGATGAGGATGTTCAATGAGGCAAGGGAAAGAGGGGTGTTGCCCCCAACGATGTCATAGGCCACAATTTCGCTGATCCTGAAGTGGGACAAGAACCTGGAGCTGTGTGGATCCTACAGACCGATATGCTTGTTGAATGTGGACGCCAAACTGCTGGCCAAAGTTTTGTCCTCCAGGATTGAGGATTGTGTTCCGGACGTTATTGGTGAGGACCAAACGGGGTTTGTTAAGAGTAGGCAGTTGGTGGCCAATGTGAGAAGGTTGTTAAATGTGATGATAATGCCCCGGAAGGTAGGAAGGTGGAAGTAGTGATCGCAATGGATGCAGAAAAGGCTTTTGATCAGGTAGAATGGGATTATTTGTGGGAAGTACTGGGACGGTTCGGATTTGGAAGGGTCTTTATTGACTGGGTCAGGTTGCTGTATCAGGCTCCTGTGGCAAGTGTACGGACGAATAGGACATCAGACTATTTTAGACTGCACTGGGGGACGAAACAGGGATGCCCCCTCTCCCCACTGTTGTTCGTGCTGGCTATAGAGCCGTTGGCATTGCTCTGAGTGCCTCAAGGGGCTGGAAGGGACTGGTCTGGGGGGGGAGCACAGGGTCTTCCTCTGTGCAGACAACCTGCTTCTGTATGTATCGGACCCATTAGAGGGGTTGGAAGAAATCATGAGGATTGTAGGGGAATTTGGCCGGTTTTCAGGGTATAAGCTAAATATGGGGAAAAGTGAGATGTTTGCGGTCCAGGCGAGGGGACAGGAGGCAATTGGGGGAGCTGCCGTTTAGATTAGTAGGGGGAAGCATTAGGTACCTAGGCATTCAAGTAGCGTGGGAATGGGACCGACTGCAAAATTAAATCTGGCCCAGCTAGTAGACCAAATGAAGGACGATTTTCGGAGATGGGACACGTTCCCGTTGTCTCTAGCTGGGAGGGTGCAGACGGTGAAGATGATGGTCCTCCCGAGATTCCTGTTCATGTTTCAATGTCTTCCCATCTTTATTCCGTGGTCCTGTTTTAAACGGGTCAACAAAGTGATCTCTGGCTTTGTTTGGGCGGGCATGACCCCGCGAGTAAGGAAGGTAATGCTTGAGCGGAGTCGGGAGAGGGTGGGCTGGCGCTGCCAAATTCTAGCAACTATAACTGGGTGGCAAATATAGCCATGATCAGGAAGTGGGTGGTGGGGTCGGGGTCGGCATGGGAAAATATGGAGGCGGCTTCATGCAAGAGCACCAGTTTGGGGGCATTGGTAACTTCGCCTCTGCTGTTCCCGCCGGCCCCTTGGTGGTGGCGGCCCCGAGAGTCTGGAGGCAATGGAGGAGACATGTGGGAGCAGAGGGAGCATTGGTCTGGTCCCCAATCTGCAATAATCACCTGTTTGCCCCGGGAAGTATGGATGGAGGGTTCCGGATATGGCGGAGAGCAGGGATTGAGAAGATGGGGGATATGTTTATAGAGGGCAGCTTTCCAAGTACGAGGGCACTGGAGGAGAAGTTTGGGTTGGCATGGGGAAACAAATTCAGGTATCTACAGGTGCAGGACTTCCTACGTAAACAGGTGTCATCCTTCCGCTCCTACCGCTAAGGGGGATTCAGGACAGGGTAGTTTCCAGAGGATGTGTAGGAGACGGGAGCATCTCGGACATTTACAAGGAACTTATGGGGTCAGAGGAGACGCAGATCGAGGAGCTGAAGCGCAAGTGGGAGGAGGAGCTGGGAGGAGAGTTAGAGAATGGTCTATGGGCGGACGTGTTGAGTAGAGTCAACGCGTCCGCACAATGTGCCAGGCTCAGCCTGATACAATTTACGGTCATTCACCGGGCTCACATGACAGTGGCCCGGATGAACAGGTTCTTTAGGGTGGAAGACAAGTGTGCAAAATGTACGGGAGGACCAGTGAACCATGTCCACATGTTCTGGGCATGTCTGAAGCTCAGGGGATTTTGGCAGGGGTTTGCAGATGTCATGTCTATGGTTTAAAAACAAGGGTGGTGCTGAGTCCAGAGGTGGCGATTTTCGGGATGTCAGAAGACCCGGGAATCCAGGAGGAGGAAGAGGCAGACGTTCTGGCCTTTGCTTCCCTGGTAGCCCGGAGACGGATACTATTAGCTTGGAGGGACTCAAAGCTCCCAAAGTCGGAGACCGGGCTATCTGACATGGCTAGCTTTCTCTGTTTGGAGAAAATCAAGTTCGCCTTGAGAGGGTCACTGTTAGGGTTCGCCCGGAGGTGGCAACCGTTCGTTGATTTCTTCGCGGAAAATTAATCGTCAGCAGAAGGCGGCGGGGGGGGAGGGGGGGGGGTGTTAGTTTAGCTTTGAGTAGGGGGATAATAAGGGTGGGACCTGTAAGGGAGGGAGACGGCTTTTGCACTATGTTTAGAGTTTCATCTACATTGTTTATTGTGTTATGGTTATAAAACCAAAAAATACCTCCATAAAATGTTTGTTTAAAAAAAAGGCATTTTGATTTTAAACTATGCAGCTGGAAAATCCAGCGGTGAAGTGAACATAGCGTGAGATCAGTACTGTGTAATCTCTATCCTTCTCACACCATCTGGGTTGAAATCCTGCACAATGTATTTTTATCATGGATATCAAACAATCTTTTCAATCTCCATTAACAGTCATAATACTCGGATTGAATAATTTAAAGGTAGATTTGTAGCTTAATGCATTAATTCAGCAGACTAATTCTTTTTCACATATTAAATGTACAGATGAACTATTAATATATATGCTGAATAACAGACAACATATGAATTTACTCAGTTCTTCAGCATTTCCTCAGTTTGAATTATTTTGTCAATTTAAAACAGGAATCTTGATTTGGGCCCGAAAGGGGATAGTCGGGAGCGCCAGAGAATCCCGGCCTTTATATCTATTAGTGACTTGTCTATATTCATTAATGATTTAATGATCTCAACCGAATGTAAGCTCACAGTGAACGATAAAAAGGTCGCACAGACAAATTTTGTTCCCTAGGAAGCGTGTGAGCAAAGGACGGAAAGTGCCACCATGAAATAAATCATGGGATTGGAATGGGCAAAGGAATAGCTCATAAAATGGAAACAGGATTATGACCAACTCAAAATTAACCATGAAAATAAAGCTGAGAATCCCGGAATGTTGCATCAGACCAATTTTGATATCCGGAAGCAAGGGCTGGACAATGAGTGAAGCAACAGAAAGAAGACCTGAAGCTGCAGAGTTAAAGTCACACTAACAATTAAGAGGTGGCGGGATGAACTTTTGCAATTAAGCTCTTGGGACTTTAAGGATGGGGGTGGGATAGGGAAGGAAGCCAGATTGTACCAGAGTTTGTTCAGGAGGGAACAGTCAGGGTTGAGTGGGAATATGCCTTGCTGAAAGTCAGGCACAAGGGTTAGCATTGGTTTGGAGCCTCAAAGTTGGAGACTAATCTACAAAGAATATTCTCACAAGATGGATTCATTGCAATTAATTCATGGATTCACTGAGGTTTAGATGATGCAGGCTGCAGGCAGCCCTGCCTTTTTACTTGCTCTTATCCAGATGAGGAAGAAATGGCGCAGGTTAACAAGAGGCAGTGGGGTATCAAGAAGGTCAGATTGCTGGCAACTCGGGCCAGTACAACTGTGAGCATTGGCCAGCACATTGGTATATCACAGGCAGTGCAGCTACCTACAGATGAGCAGAAGGCAATGCCAGAGCTGCCTTACAATGGTCCAGGAGGCGAATGTTCACATCTGTCAGCCTCTCTGTGAAGACCTGTATCTGCAAGGACTTGGATACAATCCCATACCGGTGGCATTAAAGGTCATTGCAGGCCTACACGTCTTTGCTCGTGGCTACTTCCAGGGCTCCACAAGGCACCTGCAAAACATTTCCCAGTCAGTGACACACAAGTGCATACGGGAAATGACAGACATTCTCTTCAGAACAACGCACCACTTTGTCAACTTCTGCTTGCATCTCGAGAACCAGGCAGTCAGAGCGTTGGGTTTTGCAGAAAGCTGAGGATCCCTGCAAGTGCAAGAGGCTATTGACGCAGCCTTGAGAATTCCCTGGTGTCAGCCAGTCACATTCATCAAAAGAAAAGATTTCCACTCTTTGAACATGCAGCTGAAATATAATCACAGAAGACAAATCCTGCATGTTTGTGCCTGGTTCCCAGGGGAGCTCGCACAATGCTTACATTCTAACACACTCTCAGGTTAACACAGGTTTTTGAAGAACTTCAGCGATTGCGAGGCTGGCTCCTTGGGGGACAAGGGATACCTCCAGAAGACTTGGCTGATGTTGCCAATTCACTGTCCACAGAATGCCACCACAGTTACACTGCCACACATGCCTTCACAAGGTGCAAGATTGGGCAGACAATAGGGTTCCCGATGTTCAGCTTTTTGGACTACTTAGTTTGGACAATCCCATACTCCCCACAGAGAGTGTCCCAGATCATCATTGACTGCTGCACTTTCCACACGTTGTGCAGCAAATTGAGGGATGTCTTGGCTAAGGGAGATATGGGAAGTGAACCAAGATGCCTCCTCCAGTTATGAGGATGGAAGGGGATGGTGATGACGAGGGCCAGATGTCATGGAGACACATGCAGAGACCCTTGCAAAAGTACAACATGGTTGACTGGCCCATGACAATCCAATAGCTGGTGGATCCCAGGCAGAGTAAACTTCTCTATAATTTGGTATTAAATCTTCTGCTGACTGACTGTCAGACCACAGCTCCTATTTTGTAACACACATTGTACTTTGCTCTCATGTACCTTGATTTACGATAATTGAATTGAATTGCACTAGTTAACATCTGTCCTGCTGGTGTTGTGATCCTTTGCACACACCAAACTGTGCTAATATACAGGCAAATTATAGCAAATATACACATTAGAATCTGCACAGCACTCCATTCTCCAGTGACCTCTACCACCTGAGAAATGAGACTCGGCGCCGTGAGACTGCAGTGCTACCACTGGGCCAGCGTGCTGCCCTAGGCTGCGATTTATTGGCCTAATCGTGCCCGACTTGGTGATGTGACAAGGCTGTTGAATTTTACGAGAGGCCTCTTGTGATATTCGTGACGTTCAGAACGCCTCACGAGATTTACAAAACCTCGTGAGATGTCGCGATCTGGATTTCACCCTCACTGGGCGAGATCCAGATCAGCATATTTAAATGGACCATTATGTTCATCCCAAGGCCGTGGTGAAGTGGCTGTGAGGGGCGAAAGATCGGAGCGGCATTTAAAAATGGCATCCCGATCCGCAAATAGCCTGTCAGCGCAAGAAATTACTAAAGTGTACCCTCGGCAGGGCATGTCTCGTTAAGGCCAAAACAAATGGCAAAGTGCCGTTAAATAGCGATGTTGTTTCTCGGCACTGCAGGCTCTGAGAAACACCCTGCTAAATGAGCCTAAAACGGGACCCTGTTTCTGTCCCGTTAAATCACACCTATAATGACCTCACTGCACACTCGGCAAAGGCATCATTCTCAGACCTCCGAACCAGTTGAGTTGCAAGTAATGGATTTCAAGATGTCTGCCCAGTTGGTGGTCAGTGCTCAAGCATCCCCATGTCAGAATACTCATTAATCACAATGTTGATAAAGTGAGAAAAGTCACTCGTGAGGAGGACATTATCACACTCTGATGGGGGACCAAAGTTCCACACCCATAAATATCCATGGTGATTGGAATAACTAGCAGCAAGGTCAGAGTTCAGGAAACTTCCAAACAGTGTAAGTGAACATTTATTTACGAGTGCCAAATTATAACAATTCTTTTACACTTGTGTGCCTTCAATAATTCTTAATCTTTCATTGCTACAATTATACTGTATCTAGGTGCATTCCCAACATCTGCAGCTGAGGTGGAGGCAGCCTGCTGACTGCTATGCCTTGTTGTCTGTGATGACTTTGTGGGACATCATCTGGTGCCAAAGGCCTCGAGGGCCCTGACCCACAAAGGGAAACTGCACAGGTGCAGATGCATCCTCCTCAGCCTGACCTGTTTGAGGGATTGGGGTCACTGGCAGAGGGGCGAGTGAGCTGCAAGGCACCCCTGGAGTGTCATGGAATGAGGCATCTTCAGTGCCTGGCTGGCACCTCCCCTCCCTGTGGTGCGCAATGGCATCTGCCTGAGTCCTTGAGGAGAAGGGTCACCTGGAGTGAGGTCGAGATTCCCTGTGCCCCTCCAGCCTAGCTACTGCCACACTCCACCCGTGGTTAGAGCAGCAAAATGCAGGTTTGAGTGCATATCCAGCAGTCACTGTGTGTTCTGTTGAACCTCGGTCTCCAAAGCAGCCGCCACCATCCCCATTGAGGCAGCCAAGTGATCGCATTCCAGAGCATGACAGCAAACAGAATGTGGATGGACTCCTTCAGCTTTCAGTCCAGTCTGTGCATGGCCTCTAGCATTTCTTCCTGATGTTCCTCAGCCTGTCTCTGTATCTCCAACATGTCTCCTTGAGCCTGTCATCTGAATGGGACTCAGCAGTCTTCAGCTGTTCATTGAGCATTGGAGACCTCAGCTGTCTCTTTCTCCTCCGGCTGAGGACCCATGTCTGTGAGGCTCTGACCAGATTGAGACCCAGACCCTACTTTCGAACATGCACCCACTGAGGTGAATGTGTCTGCACTAATATAGGTGAATGCCATGATGGTGCAACCTCTGAGGCTTCTGAGGCATCATCCTCAGAGGTGGTTCTGGAATTGGAGTTGCGGCTTAGCTTCTTTTCTTGGTGATCGCTGTGCATGGTCAATTCCAGTCCACATGCCCCAGAGTCACAACACAAGTGAATTAACCAATAATTCCTATAAAAATCCTCCAAATCTTTGACCCTTCGCTGCCCAATAATTACAGTCACCAGGCTTGTAATTTTAAACACAATTACTCAGCAGAATTCTCTGTCGGCAGGATCCTCCAGTTGGCCGGCGGCGCACTCACGTCCACGGGTTTCCTGACAGCGTGGGGTGGCCACAATAGGAAACCCCATTGGCCGGCTGGCAGACTGGAGATTCCCGCCCACTGTTTATTTATAACTTTATACAGTAAACACAGCTGCTTAATGTTGAGCTAATACAACACTCACCTTTTACTGCCCGCCCTCTACCCACACACACACAAGACAGACAAATACAGAAGGGGATGCAAGGTGGAAAAATAATAGGGATTAAGAGGAAAAGATAAGAGTCCTTGCTCCAGATGATTTTTCCTTTAGTGCACTTCCTTCACAGTATGAGTGTGGATTAAAGTCTCTGGAACGCAGCAGGTGATGATCTTGTTTGTAGCTCCGCAGCAAATCTTGTTCACAACTTTTCCAGGAGGAGCCTCTGGCTCCAGCCTGTGCTTAAAGAGAGTTATCAGACTCTGTTCTCTGCTGGCACACCATCCTTTTTCTTTTGCAGAGAGAGAGTTATCAGTTTCTGCTTGCACAGCCAATTCTGTAGAGCAAGAGAGAGTTATCAGATTCTCACAGTGGTCGTTTTGGTGAGAATTAACTGGATATTCCTGAATGAGTTGGTCAGATTCCTCCATCCAGTTTGCAGAAATGAAAGTGAAATGAACTCCAGCTTTGTGATAATGAGAAATGTGTCAGGGTGACCAGAATCAATCACCACTGGCCGCCGGGTAGGGTACAGACATTTGAACTAATTCATTGGCCACCTGCCAAATCAGTCAAGCTGAATCACACTGATACCTTGTGGATTCTTCCTGCTTGATTTAAAGACACAGGCCATTGCTTCTGCTTGTGTTAAAGATACAGGTTGTATTAAAGTCACAGGTCCATTGCTCATCCATGAATCAAAATGATAACAGCAAAATAAAAGAAAGGGAAAATAAGGGAAAAACAAGAAACAAACCGGAGGAACCCTTACAGATGGAGTGGGAGAAGAAAAAGGTTTAAAGGTTGGCTCAGCAAGCTCCCTTATCTATGTATCATTCTGTTGGCTCATCTGATTACTGCCAATTGGAAACATCCTCTTTGGCTTGCTGACACAGTCCTGTCTCAGCATCAGGGCAAGAATGGTGGCCCTCCTCCCATGCTGTATCTGTGGCCATCTCTTCACAGGTACTTCAGATTCCAAAATCAGGAAGGTTGCCACCGGTCTTGGCCCACTCCCTCCTGCTGTGTGCGCCCTTGTCCTGCAGACATCAGAAAGATTGAGTGCCACCTCAATGGGTGCATGAGCAGTTCAGGATCATGCGTGCCTCTATCAACTCGTAAGCCCTTCCCAGTAAGTGATTAACAAACAGGATGCCCTGCAATTGGGAGAAGATTGAGACCATGAAGTGGCTGCTACTCATTCAGTGTACATGTCCATTCTGCACTCAAACTCATGCCTGACATCCCTGTGCACTTGCACACTTACACTGCCTGATGTTCTTATGAGTGTCACTTTGCAGTGAGTAGGTGGTGCCACTTACTCTGCTGGAGTGCAGCACATCATCCTTTTTCAATGCCGTTCGGCTGATCCGTTTGTTTCCTGAGCAGATTCTTAATTAAACTGGAGCCAGCATGTGTTCAAATATTTCCAAATAGCATACCTAACAGGGAAATTAATTGGTAATCATGTTTGTGCGAACAACCATGAAATAAACAGAGTTTTTAAGAAGAAACTAAATTAAGAGGGAGCTTTCATGTCATAATTGCGGTGCTGGGAGGATTAGAAAGGACTGACCTTCATCAGAATATGTAAAACATCTGGCATGTGTCTGATAAATTTGAATCAAACCTTGCAAAGGATCCATGTGAGGAATGTATTACTTTGGTTGACCACTAATAATTACACCTTCCTAACTGTGCTTTGTGAAAATAAAAGCATACAAAGGGGCGCTTTGAACTACCTCGGTGAGAAAACTCTTTGGAATGAAAATAAATAGATGGAATGGAAGAAGAATACTGAAGTCGGTGTTCGAAGAAGGTTTCCAAGAGACAACATTTGATGAAGATGCTACAAGAAGAGTTAAATGTTATGAGTGAAAGCCAAAAAAATACGAAATGCCTAACCTGACAGAAGTAAACTTGTAACGTGTCTCATAGGTATCAATTCACAGCTCAAGCTTTGAACATTGTACAAGAATAAATTTACAATACAGAGAAACACAATGTAAAAGGTAAATTAAGCCATCATGGAAAAAAGATGGTCGATGAAAGGAAACATTAACCACGGATGTTGTTTCACCAAAGGAGTCCCAGAGGCTATCAGACAACTACTGCTGATTTACCACAAGGATTATAACATGAGGGGCTGGTTTAGCACAGTGGGCTAAACAGGTATGTAAAGCAGACCAAGGTCAGCAGCTCAGGTTCAATTCCCGTAACAGCCTCCCCGAACAGGCTCCGGAATGTGGTGACTAGGGGTTTTTCACAGTAACTTTATTTGAAGCCTATTTGTGACAATAAGTGATTTACATTTCCATATGTCACCATTCATATCTCATTAAGTTACCCCATAGTAAATGGAATGCAAACAGTTGGCACAGGTTTAGACATTGAAAGTAACTTAGTTGAACTGCAGTAAAGAAAATCCAACTACTTCTGAGGTAGTGCCATAAACTTAAATTACACCGATGCCTGTAACAATTTAAGTTTTGTCAGGAATCTATGTAGTACAAAGAGTTAATAACTATTATGCTGATAGCTAATATACATCAGTGATGTCAGATCACGTGTGACCAGAACTCAGAGTGAGATGGTTCTCGAGGAGCCTCATGTTTACCTCTCCCGGGCAGCATGGTGGCGCAGTGGGTTAGCACTGCGGCCTCACGGCGCTGAGGTCCCAGGTTCGATCCCGGCTCTGGGTCACTGTCCGTGTGGAGTTTGCACATTCTCCCTGTGTTTGCGTGGGTTTCGCCCCCACAGCCCAAAAATGTGCAAGCTAGGTGGATTGGCCACTCTAAATTGCCCCTTAATTGGAAAAATGATTGGGTACACTAAATTTATAAAAAGAAAAAAAAAAAAAAATGTTTACCTCTCCCTGTACATAATTGCATATAGTTAACAAATATTTGGAAGTTCTGAGAGGCCTTGTTTCCAGCAGCCTCTGGGCTTGCTTACGATGATACTTCATGGTGGCAGCAATAAACCTACTATTGTAGGCCACAAACGAGTCTGAACTGAGATGATCAAATGATAACTTTGTTTATTGCAATGCAATTATATTTACCATATACATAGATCCCAGCCGCGTCTGTGCCAGTGGTTCCATGCCTGGCCGACTTTATACAGATCTCAATTATGATTGTCCCCTTGGCATGGGAGCTTGTATTTGGTGACACGCATAGGGAGATCTATTGCTCCAACCCTAAGGTCTCGTGTGGGTTATAACTCCTCCCAAATGGCATGGATCTTCGACAAAATCACTAGTGGCAGAAAAGTGAAATCTATTGAATACAAAATAGTCAATGAATGATTCTGGTTGCAAATCAGAGGGCAAAGCATCGAAGGAGTCCCACGAAATGAAATGAAAATCGCTTATTGTCACGAGTAGGCTTCAAATGAAGTTACTGTGAAAAGCCCCTAGTCGCCACATTCCGGCGCCTGTTTGGGGAGGCTTTTACGGGATGGTCGACTGAAAGTAAAAGAGAATCATGGAAACAATCCGGCCTGTTACCGAATCCTTTGAACACAGGGAAGGGCCTGGCCAAGCACCATAACTGAAAATCGAGCATCATAGATTCAACAGGTATAGGATCGGTTTAATGTGAGCACGGAAGCTTGATAGAGAACAGATAAGCACATTCCGTTATTAGCAGCCCCATCGACATGTACAAATAAGTTATTAGGCCTTTGATTTGTATTTCAGTCTTCAGTCCACCATTATAGACCAGGTGAGATTTAACAAGCACACTCAGGAATGGGAGAAATTATTTACTTTTTCACTGATGCCCTGTATTGTTTGACTGATGTTTAAGTGTATGGGGCTCCAATGGATTAACTCATCTGAGACCGCATTGTGACTGGAATGCTAAATGAACCCTGATCTGATTTTATGCAGTCCAGGGAAGATCTAACACTGCCCAGGGAGTGCAATGAGTGAGGTAGGCTGTGCTATGGAAGGAGAACCAGGGTTTTAATCCAGAGTGATAAAGTACCTTTCTGGAGTCTGAGCACTCACCGAATCTAGCCTGTCACTAAACAGCACAGTAAGAAGTCTTACAATACCAGGTTAATGTCCAACAGGCTTATTTGGAATCCCGAGCTTTCAGAGTGTAGCTCCTTCATCAGATGAGCTATGCTCCGAAAGCTCGTGATTCCAAATAAATCTGTTGGACTTTAACCTGGTGTTGTAAGACTTCTTACTGTGCCCACCCCAGTCCAATGCCGGCATCACCACATCACTAAAAAGCCGACCTAGAACGAAGAGGGCATGATTGCCACCATTATCCAGTGCTTTCAATTCAACACGAGAAAACCCCATCGGCACAAAGGCTGTCCCCAATAAATGCAGAGGGCCTTTTCTGCAGGAGGCGGGGCAATTTTAAAGGGTACGCTGCAGCAGAATGCTTTCATCAGGTCTTCCTCTAATGGTGAGGCTGTCAATCATTCATTGCTGGATGGTCTCTGGACTCGGGAGCCAAGCTACTATCCTTAATTCAATGTCGAGCATGAAGGCAGCCAATTAGGAGGCCACTTCTGGCCTCCTAATTGACAGTCTTGCTCTCAGCAGGTGCAGCCTCAGGACCCTCATTTGGCCTCGGGTTTGGGGTCCTGAAGCCAGCAGGAAAAACCGGCCTGATGTGGCTGAACACATGCTGAAGATTATATAGATTCTGACAGACAATCCATTGTAATTTGTAGGATGCAATATGCTTCATTAGTCACGACAGAAACTTGTCTGCATGAATTGAATTACCATTTTACAAATTCCACACAGATTCTTCGTTTCTGTTGAGTTGATAACCTGCCAAGTAGCAGTGAAATCTAGACTGATTTCAGCATAGCGTGTAGGAGGCAACTGAGTTGACAAATCTGTGTAGAAACAAGCTGTCTTGTATGCAGTGATATATCCGACTTGGAATTGGTATATTTACAAAATTAAAGTGGACGATTTTCAGAAAGAAGACTAAGTTACCACTGACGACATTGCTTAGGCACGTAAAGCTGCTTTATGAATTCTGCTCTGCTCAATCAAAAAGATTAGCAATAATTCTCAGAACAGCCCGGATTACAGTTATCATAAAAAACAACTACTTTGAGAGGAAATTAAGAATTTCTTATGAAACCAGGAACAGGAATGTGTCACTGCTAAAATGCTCAGGGCAGTCTCAGAAGATTGAAGATCAATTGTGATGCTACTTGATGTATTGGGTAAGCTGGGTCTATGTGGACTGCGTTTGATGCAATGTAGAGAGAGACAGGCTTCCAACACTTGAAAAGATGCAACACGATTTTATTGAACAACTAACTATAATACATGCTTAACTGTGGGTTGACACTATGCTGACTTGACTGGAGACCTGAGGCTAACCTGACCAGACTAACTGACTACCACATAGTGCTTGTTCTAGCTGCTGCTCACAAGCTCTGTCTGTCTCAGAGGCTGGACTCGAGAGAGTGGGAAAACTGGTGCCCTCTGGCTTTATAGTGGCCGTGTCCTGTCTGGTGATTGGCTGCTGTGTTCTGCGTGCTCACTGGTCATCCTGTGTGTCAATCACTGCCTGTCTGCACACCATCATATACCTGGATGTATATTATTACACTACTTATTCTAAGAAATATAATATTCT
Source organism: Scyliorhinus canicula (assembly GCF_902713615.1). NCBI lineage: Eukaryota > Metazoa > Chordata > Chondrichthyes > Carcharhiniformes > Scyliorhinidae > Scyliorhinus > Scyliorhinus canicula. The sequence goes on from NC_052163.1 coordinate 37,658,230, forward strand.
TAAACTTTTAATTTGAATCAAAGAGAATTATTACCTCGCGCGAGGTGTTGGTGAATCTTGCACTATTTTCCTGCCACGAATAAATACTTTAGGCATTATCTATGGTCGGAAATTTTGAGATTAGAAACAATTTCATTCATACAGCCAGCAAAGTATTTTCTGAATTGTGGACCTTGTGGTAATGTAGAGAACGGAGGAACAGGGAGATCATTATAAAATGCAGTTACTATTTGCCTTTTTCTGCCCTTTTCAATCTACAGTCCTAAATTTAAGCTTCCATTGAAAAGTGCAGAAAAGGCAAACAGTAGATTGCATTTTGTAAAGTCAACGGTAGACAATTTGAACTAAGTTCTCTGCAAACATATGAATCACCCAGCAATTCTAATTAAAGTCACTTAATTAGATGTACAGGGAAGACTGATTCTAACCTGAATTGTGTGACAGCAGGCCATGTATACGAGGTAGGAGATGGCCTTAAATCCAAAAATAGGTCACTTGCTCTCATATGTTCAGTGCTTAGTGACTAACACACAGTCAATGTCATCTTGTTTCACAGTCTGCATTGTACTTCCATGCAAAATGTATTCTGCTGATTTTAGAAACATAGGAACAGGGGTGAGCCATCTAACCTGTCGAGTCTACTCCGGCACTCAATCAGCTCATGGCCTGATAATCTACTTCAATGCCACTTTCCCATGCAAGCCTCATATCCTTTGATGCCATTAGTCTTCAGAATGCTACTGATATCTGTTTTGCGCATGCTCAATGATTGAGCTTTCACAGCCTTCTGGATAGAGAATTCTAAAGATTCACCACCCTCTGGGTGAAGAAATTCACTCTCATCTTACACTTAAATGGGCATACCCCTTATTCTATTCCCTGGTTCTAGATTCACCAGGGAAGGGAAACGTCTTGGGCAGGATTCTCAAACCCCCCACCGGGTCGGAGAATCGCCGGGGAGCGGCGTGACTCCCAACCCGCCACTCCGATGGTGGCTGCCGAATTCTCCGGCGCCGGTTTTCGGGCAGGGGGTAGGGGTTCACGCCGTGCTGGTCGGGGGCCGTTGGCAGCTGCCCTTTTTTCGGCCAGTCTCGTTGGCGTGAAATTGACATGGTCCATCACGGCGGGACCTGGCTGGTAGGCCGGCTGGTGTGGGTCTGGGGTGGGGGGGGGGGGGGGGGGGGGGGCGAGGAAATCCAGCCCCGGTGGGGGGGGGCCCCCCCACAATGATCTGGTCCGTGGTCAGGGTCCACCGATCTTCGGGTGGGCCAGTGTCTTGGGGGCATTCTTTCCCTCCGCACCGGCCTCTGTAGGGCTCCGCCATGGCCGGCACGGAGAAGAAACCCCCTGCACCTGCGCTAGAACAGCCAGCAGTTCTGCGCATGTGCGGGACCACGGAAGCCCTTCGGTACAGGTTGGCACGGTGCCAAACCATCCGGCGCCAGCCTAGCCTCTGGAAGGGCGGAGGATTCCGCAACTTCCGGGTTGCCCAACGCCGGAGTGGTTCATGTCGTTCTTGGCGCCAGCGTCGTGCCATCCCGCCGATTGCGGGAGAATCCTGCCCCTTATCGACATCCATCCTGTCACATCCTGTAAGAGTTTCAGTAAGTTTCAATGAGGTCACCTCTCATTCTTTGGAACTCCAGTGAATACAAACGCAGTGTCCTCAATATCTCCTCAGAAATCAATCTCGCCACTCCAGTGATTAATCTGGTGAACTTCCATTGCACTCCTTCAATGCAAGTATACCCTTCCTTTGATAAGGGGACCAAAGCTTTGCACAATACTCCAGGTTCCACTAATGCTCTATATAACTGCAGCAAGACATCTTCACTTCTGTACTCAAATCCCCTTGCGATGAAAGCCACCATACCTTTTGCCTTCCTAATTGCTTGTTGCATCTGCATGCTAACTTTTAGTGACAGATGAACAAGGACATCCCGGTTCCTTTGGACAACCTCACTTCCCAACTTCTCAGCCTTTAAGAAATATTCTGCCTTCCAGTTATTTCTACCAATGTGAATGACTTCACACTTTTTCACATGATATTCCATATACCATGTTCCAGCCCATTCCCTTTGCCTGTCCAAATCCTCTTGAAACCTCCTTGCATCATCCTCGCAAATTACATTCCCATCAGTTTAGAGTCATCAGGCAAATTACAATTGGTTGCCATATCCAAATCATTCATATAGATTCTGAACAGCTGTGGACTATATTGATAAACCTTAGTAGCACTGATAAATCCAACTAGTACTTAACACACTTTGCTAGTTGCAATACAACTTAGTTAAAGAACCTCTATCCCCTGTGCACCAAATTCCCATGTGAACCTCTTTGATTTATCACTCGTCCTATGCCTCACTCAGGCGCAGTCTCCTGACCATCCGTCCCTTAACGATGCATGTTTTCTCACATCAAAATACTTTGCCGATGCAGATTGGAATATATTGCACCCATTTTTCAGCTGTGAAATGGAATGAGAATCTGTTCCCAATCTATTTGCATCTCCAGGTAACTGCTAACTTTATTGCATTCATTTTGTATGTTTCCTGGGCAGCCAATTAAAACCAACCTTTTCCCCCCCTTTAAGCCTACTTTTGACTCCTGGTGTAACATTAGTTTATGATGAGGGGAGCAGATGACAAGTCCTCCCCCTGGTGAATTCTTCAGTGACTGCTGTGGCCACCGATGAAAAGCAAGTTTTTTTTAAGAACACAAACCCTCTTTGTCCTGCAGCCAAGAGCAAGAGGTATTCCTCCAACTCCGCACTCATTGTGATTGCAGCCAGAACTACCAACAGCCCTCTGCAACAGCTCTCCTGTGGTTACCTGCAAGTAGCTGCCGGTGAAGAAAGTGGCGTGACATTCAGTGTTTCCAATGCACAAGTTATCCATGAAGGCACAACAGGGCACTTCACCAAACCCCTCATAAAATCCATGGTCCTCTGAGCATTGCAGGGATAAAAGCAGTTTAGCTTCACCAGCTCTTGCTGCAGCTTCTTTCTCCATATCTCACTTCAGTTCTCTTCCTCACCCGCCTCAGACACGGGAAACCCATTCTGCTGAATGCTTTGTCTTGCTACTGGTGGTAGCTGGAAATGAGCTGGTACCAGAGACACGGACACTCCAGTAGTTAAGGACAGCTCTCTCACTAGCCAAAACATAAACAAAATACATCTCCAAATTTTCAGAAAGCGGCAAAGGTTTTCACTGGAGATTTACTTTATGCTCCATGTACGCTGGCCGCTGCCTTCTTTGTCAAGAATCTTGCCATGAATAAATACTTTAGGCAATACCTATGGTCGGAAATTTTGAGATTAGAAACAATTTCATTCATACAGCCAGCAAAGTATTTTCTGAATTGTGGTCCTCGTGGTAATGTAGAGAACGGAGGAACAGGGAGATCATTATAAAATGCAGTTACTATTTGCCTTTTCAGCCCTTTTCAATCGACAGTCCTAACTTTAAGCTTCCATTGAAAAGTGCAGAAAAGGCAAACAGTAGATTGCATTTTGTAAAGTCAACGGTAGACAATTTGAACTAAGTTCTCTGCAAACATATGAATCACCCAGCAATTCTAATTAAAGTCACTTAATTAGATGTACAGGGAAGACTGATTCTAACCTGAATTGTGTGACAGCAGGCCATGTGTACGAGGTAGGAGATGGCCTTAAATCCAAAAATAGGTCACTTGCTCTCATATGTTCAGTGCTTAGTGACTAACGCACAGTCAATGTCATCTTGTTTCACAGTCTGCATTGTACTTCCATGCAAAATGTATTCTGCTGATTTTAGAAACATAGGAATAGGGGTGAGCCATCCAACCTGTCGAGTCTACTCCGGCATTCAATCAGCTCATGGCCTGATAATCTACTTCAATGCCACTTTGCCATGCAAGCTGTGGCGCTAACAATTATACTCAAAGCCGAGAGACTAGTACAATAGAGGCTTTATTGCTGTACGATGTTGTCCCTCCATCCGCAACTGTAGACTGAGGGTCTGAGCAGCTCTCATACATTTATACATAAGCTCCCTGTGGGCGGAGCTAGCCGGCAGGGGCTGACCGGAGGAACCTGTATTACAGGTACAGGCATACATCCCCCTACTGCAGTACACATAACTACAGTGGTTATCTCACCACATTCACCCCCTGTAAAAAATGAGTCCGGCGGGGGTGACATGTAACTCTAATACAAAGGATGCTATTTACAAGAGGGTCCAACAAGGAAAATCAAGAGTCCATCCGGTTAGCAGGTGACAGGTTGAGCCGAATCGGTGGTCGGACGTTCCGCTGTGATCGGCGTAGCTGTGGTGGTGACGTCGGCACAGGCGGTGATGGCCCCGATGGTGCAGGTGCTGGCGGTGTTGGTGCTGGCTGCTGGCGGGATGACTCCGAGAGCAAGCCGAAATCTTCCATGTCCTCCAGGGTGGGCAGGGGGATGAGGGATGGACCTGATGGGGACGAATAGGGGGGCGCTGGGGTTGGCGCAGGAAGGGGTGTGGGCATGGGATCGGCACCTGAGGGAGCCAGGTCCCGGAGCGAGACTGTGTCCTGGCGGCCGTCGGGGAACTCCACGTAGGCATACTGAGGGTTGGCGTGGAGAAGGCGTACTTTGTCCACCAGGGGTTCCGCCTTGTGGTGCCGTACATGCCTACGGAGAAGGACTGGGCCCGGAGTCGTGAGCCAAGTCGGGAGCGACACTCCAGATGTGGACTTCCTAGGGAAGGCAAAAACACGTTCATGGGGTGTACTGTTAGTTGCGGTGCACAGTAGCGACCGAATGGAATGGAGCGCGTCAGGGAGGACCTGCTGCCAGCGAGCGGCTGGGAGGTTCCTGGACCGTAGGGCCAGCTGGACGGCCCTCCATACCGTCCCGTTCTCCCTCTCTACCTGCCCGTTTCCCCGGGGGTTGTAGCTGGTCGTCCTGCTGGAGGCAATACCCCTGCTGAGCAGGAACTGACGCAGCTCATCGCTCATGAATGAGGATCCCCTGTCACTGTGGATATAGTCGGGGAAACCGAACAGGGCGAAAATGGAATCCAGGGCCTTGATGACGGTGGCAGACGTCATATCTGGGCATGGGATGGCAAAGGGGAACCTAGAAAATTCATCGACCACACTAAGGATGTAGGTGTTGCGGTCGGTAGAGGGAAGGGGCCCTTTGAAGTCCACGCTGAGGCGTTCAAAGGGGCGGGATGCTTTCACCAGGCGCGCGCGATCTGGCCGGTAGAAGTGCGGCTTGCACTCCGCACAGATCTGGCAGTCTCTGGTGACTGTCCGTACTTCCTCGACGGAGTAGGGCAGATTGCGGGCTTTGATCAGATGGTACAAGCGGGTGACCCCCGGATGGCAAAGGCTGTCGTGCAAGGCACGGAGCTGGTTCACTTGTGCACTGGCACATGTACCTCGGGAGAGGGCGTCTGGGGGCTCGTTGAGCTTGCCGGGGCGATACAAGATCTCGTAGTTAAAGGTGGAGAGCTCGATTCTCCACCGCAAGATTTTGTCATTCTTGATCTTGCCCCGCTGCGTGTTGTTGAACATGAAGGCTACCGACCGTTGGTCAGTGAGGAGAGTGAATCTCCTGCCGGCCAGGTAATGCCTCCAGTGCCGCACCGCTTCAACGATTGCCTGGGCTTCCTTTTCGACAGAGGAATGCCGAATTTCGGAGGCGTGGAGGGTCCGTGAAAAGAATGCCACGGGTCTGCCGGCCTGATTCAGCGTGGCGGCAAGGGCGACATCTGAAGCGTCGCTCTCTACTTGGAAAGGCAGAGTCTCGTCTACGGCGTGCATCCCCGCCCTGGCTATGTCAGATCGAATGCAGGCGAAGGCCTGTTGTGCCTCGGCCGAGAGGGGAAATGTGTGGACTGGATAAGTGGCCGGGCCTTGTCTGCGTATTGCGGGACCCACTGGGCGTAATAAGAGAAAAACCCAAGGCAGCGTTTGAGGGCCTTGGGGCAGTGGGGAATTGGGAGCTCCATGAGGGGGCGCATGCGGTCGGGATCGGGCCCCAGTAGTCCGTTTTGGACTACGTAGCCAAGGATGGCTAAGCGGTCTGTGCGGAACACGCATTTTTCCTTGTTGTACATGAGATTAAGGAGAGATGCGGTGTGGAGGAATTTATAAAGGTTGGCATCATGGTCCTGCTGGTCATGGCCGCAGATGGTGACATTGTCGAGGTACGGGAAGGTGGCCTGCAATTCGTACCGGTCAACCATTTGGTCCATTTCTCGCTGAAAGACCGAGACCCCATTCGTGACGCCGAAGGGAACCCTCAGAAATTGGTACAGACGACCGTCCGCCTCAAAGGCAGTGTAGGGACGGTCCGATTTACGGATGGGGAGCTGGTGGTAGGCGGATTTCAGGTCAATAGTAGAGAAGACCCGGTACTGTGCAATCTGATTGACCATATCAGAAATGCGGGGGAGGGGGTACGCGTCGAGCTGCGTGTACCGGTTGATGGTCTGGCTGTAGTCCACGACCATCCTCTGCTTCTCCCCGGTCTTAACCACTACCACCTGGGCTCTCCAGAGACTGTTGCTGGCCTCGATGATACCCTCCCGAAGCAGCCGCTGGACTTCGGACCTGATGAAGGCCTTGTCCTGGGTGCTGTACCGTCTGCTCCTGGTGGCGACGGGCTTGCAATCCACAGTCAGATTGGCAAAGAGGGAGGGGGGCTCGACCTTGAGGGTCGCGAGGCCGCAAACGGTGAGGGGAGGTAGGGGTCCACCGAATTTGAGGGTGAGGCTCTGGAGATTGCACTGGAAATCCAGGCCTAGTAGGAGTGAAGTGCAGAGGTCGGAGAGAATGTACAGACAGAAACGGTCGAATTCCACACCCTGTACAGTGAGTTTAACCAGGCAGAAACCCCGGATCAGGACAGAGTGGGAAACGGAGGCAAGGGAGATCTGCCGGTCGGCGGGATGGATCGCAAGGGAATAGCGCCTTACCGTGTCCGGGTGGACGAAGCTCTCGGTGCTCCCGGAGTCGATGAGGCAGGAGGTCACATGGCCGTTGACCAGCACCGATGTGGAAGAGGGTGCCAGGTTGCGAGGACGGGACTGGTCGAGTGTAACGGAGGCGAGCAGTGGTTGGTCGGCGGTTGAGTCAGATGAGTCCGACGAGGAGCGGTAGCGACCCGTGTCCCGTGATGGCGGCCCCTGGAGACGAGATGGCGGCATCCGCAGTACCGGTGGGTAAAAAGGCGGCGTCCATGGAGCGCACGTTATGGGGTCGGAACAAAATGGCGGCGCCCATGGAACGCACATGGCTGTGGTGGATGAAGATGGCGGCGCCCATGGGGCGCACGTGGCGGGGCGGCAAAAGATGGCGGCGCCCACTGATTGCACGTGGGGTCGGGGGAAGCGGACGACGGGGCCCATTGGGGGAGCGGCTGAGGCGTGGGGACCGGCGGCGCGATAGCGGCGACCGTCCGGGACTGACACACCGCTGCAAAGTGGCCTTTCTTTCCACAAGCTTTGCAGGTCGCTGTGCGGGCCGGGCAGCGTTGGCGAGGGTGCTTCTGTTGGCCGCAGAAGTAACAGTGGGGACCCCCAGGGGGTGCGGTGCGGCGGGCAGCGCAGGCATAGTGCGCGGGGGCGGCTGCTGGGGGGGCCGTTTGCGGGGTCCACGAGGGGTGGGACAGATGGGCCTGGGGAGCCGTTTGCGGGGTCCACAAGGGGTAGGACGGGTGGGCCAAGTGGCTAGCGGAGTAAGTGTGCGCACTACGGGAGGCGGCCGTCATGGAGAGCGCCAGGGCCTTTGCGGCCGTGAGGTCGGGGGCGACCCCTTCCAGCAGTCGTTGCCGGATGGGGTCCGATGCAATGCCTGTAACGAAGGCATCGCGCATGAGTAAATCCGAATGTTCCGCGGCTGTGAGGGCCCGGCAGTCGCAGTCTCGTACCAGAGGTATAAGGGCCCTCCAGAAGTCCTCAATCGACTCACCCGGCTGCTGGACGCGAGTAGAAAGTTGATGCCTCGCAAACAGGGTGTTCGTCGATGGTGCATAATTCTCCTTGAGCAGTTCCATAGCTGCGGTGTAGTCGGTCGCATCTCGAATGAGCGGAAAGACGCTGGAGCTAAGTCTGGAGTACAGGAGTTGCTTTTTCTGAGCCTCCGTCGGGGGAGGGTGTGCTGAAGAGATGTAGGCCTCGAAGACTGCGAGCCAGTGATCAAAGACCCGAGATTCAGCGTGTTCGTGGAGCACGCTGGCGGGGGGGTGGGGGGGGGGGGGGGGGGGGGAGGCCATTTCCAGCGATTCTTCGCTCCCAACCGGCCGAGTTCTAACCACCTATTGCCGTTCGGGAACCTCACGTGGTGGATGCGGACTCAGTCCGCGGCAGCCCTGGTGGGGGGGTGGCGGGATCGGGCACTGGGGGGGGGGGGGGCCTTACGGGCGGCCGGGGGACAGCTCGGGCCCGACGGATCTTTGGGTGCGCGGACGATCATGGGGGGGGGCTACATTTTGGAGCTGCCTCTGCGGTGCGCATGCGCGGACTCCAGACCGGACGTACGGGGGAATTGTATCCGCAGCCAAAGCTGCGTGAATCACTCCGGGTCCCTGCTAGCCCCCTGTAGGTGAGTGAATCGACTAATCGTTTTTATTGGAAACTCGGGAGTGAAACGCCAGCGTTTTTATGGCTGTGTGGGGACCTAGTCCCATTTTGGGAGAATCAAGCCTTATATCTTTAATTAAATTACATGCTTTGAATTCAGAAAATCCATAAATATTTGATCACAACATTTAGAAAGCATCACAAACAAAACCTTAATTAACTATGGATTACAGAATAAAATATAATTACACTTGGGGAGTGAAGTTGCCTTGCACATGAGTGCTAATGTGTTATCTAATAGCACATTAATTTTGCATGTTACTGTTAATAGAACCTGAACACACTTTTTGTGTGCTCTTAAAGCCCAAGACTAAATTGGTTTAACACATAGTAATGCACAAGTTAAGGCGAAGTGACCTTTGAGCTGTTTAAGCACAAATTAAATGTGATTGTGCAAACTTCATTCTGTTTTACTTTCAGCCTGGACACTTATTAGTTACACTGTTATAAATGTAGTATTGAGGAAGTAGTAATAGTCAACGGTGACACTGCAAAGAACAAGGAGACTCATATTTTGAGCTATAAAACTTGATGTAGACATTTCCATTTCGCACAGCAACCAGCTGGATTGGGCCACTGAGTGCGCCAAGCTGCCACCGATACATTCATTATGTTTAATACTTCAGTGCCTGTTTCATTAGAAACATTCTCACAGGAGTTTGCTGATTGGTTTCTCAATTATATATTACATTAAATATATTAATCTGTCAGAAATGCAAGTTTACAAATAAGTGAAAATATATTATTTAGGGGCAGCAGGGTAGCATGGTGGTTAGCATAAATGCTTCACAGCTCCAGGGTCCCAGGTTCGATTCCCGGCTGGGTCACTGTCTGTGTGGAGTCTGCACGTCCTCCCCCTGTGTGCGTGGGTTTCCTCCGGGTGCTCCGGTTTCCTCCCACAGTCCAAAGATGTGCGGGTTGGGTTAGGTGGATTGGCCATGCTAAATTGCCCGTAGTGTCCTAATAAAAGTAAGGTTAGGGGGGGGTTGTTGGGTTATGGGTAGAGGGTGGATACGTGGGTTTGAGTAGGGTGATCATGGCTCGGCACAACATTGAGGGTCGAAGGGCCTGTTCTGTGCTGTGCTGTACTGTTCTATGTTCTATGTTCTATTATGGGCAGAGGTTCCAGTATAAAATAGTCCAGGATAAGACCCAGGCATTAGAAAACCTGGACAAAGCCCTCTGCTGCAGCCTGTGAGATTGAAAATGGTGTTCTCCCTGTTTTCAACTCTACAAGGTAATATCAAAGGTTCGAGCAGGTAGTGGGGTGAGGGGGTGGGGGTTGGTGTTATGTGACTTGACTCCCATGTCTCCACTTTGGTTTGGACAAAGGTTGTATATTCATGGTTGGGATTCTTGACCAGGGCCGGGATTTTCCCCTACCCGGCGGGGCGGGGTGGGGGTCCCGGCGTGTCGGTGTGGCGTGAACCACTCCGGTGTCGGGTCGCCCCAAAGGTGCGGAATTCTCCACACCGTTAGGGGCCAAGACCTCACATTGAGGAGCTAGGCCCACGCTGGAGTGGTTCCAACTCCGCCGGCTGGCGTGAACGGCCTTTGGCGCCACGCCAGCCGGGGCTGAAAGGACTTCGCCGGCCGGCGTAAGTCCGCGCATGCGCCGGAGCGTCAGCAGCTGCTGACGTCATACCGGCGCATGCGCAGGGGAGGGGGTCTCTTCCGCCTCCGCCATGGTGAAGACCATGGCGGAGGTGGAAGAAAAAGAGTGCCCCCACGGCACAGGCCCACTCGCCGATTGGTGGGCCCTGATCATGGGCCAGGCCACCGTGGGGGCACCCCCCCGGGGTCAGATCGCCCCATGCCCCCCCCCCCCCTCCCAGGACCCCAGAGCCCACCACCCGCACTGCCAATCCCGCCGGTCAGGTAGGTGGTTTAAACCACGCCGGCGGGAGAGGCCTGTCAGCGGTGGGACTTCGGCCCATCACAGGCCGGAGAATCGCCTCGGGGGGCCCGCCGACCGGTGTGCGGCGATTCACGCCCCCACCGAATCTCGGGGGGAGGAGAATTCGGGACACAGCGGGGGCGGGATTGACGTCGGCCCCGGGCGATTCTCCGTCTCCCCGGGGGTCAGAAAATCCCGCCCATGGTTCGTGTCTCAACCATTAACAAGTCCAACAGAAGGTCCCAGGTTCTTTTATCCTCGCAGACTGATAATCTTCATTGACCAGGGCCTGGGTTTAAAAACGCAAACGGTCTTTATACCAGTCCTGAGGATTCGATCTGTCTCTAAAGGCACAGGGCATTCATGCTTCTTTGATTTACAGGGCCCAATTTAACATAATGTTAATAAAATCCCCAAGTGAACGTGTTTAGCCGTGTGTTCGCCAGCGCTCGCAGTGCCGAGAAACACATTGCTATTCAACACGACTCGTGTTGTATAAGGGACCTCAATAGGTAACGCACAGCTGAGGTTGTACATAGCCCCATTTTGTACAGTGGGTAACTCCACTCGTCGGAATTCCCCAGTGTAGCGAGAGATCGAAGACTAAGTTTGAGCAATGATTTTTGTAAAGAAGGTTTTTTGAAAGCAAGGAGGTTGCTGGATGGAGGGAAATGGATAGGAAATCACTTGAGGTAAGGTTTTTCATGGCTGTCTGAATGCTCACAAGTACTGAGATGGAAGGAGCAAGAGATACAAAAAAGCCTGGTGGTGGAGAAGCAGAGGATACATGGAGAGACGTAAGGACAAGCTCACTGAGATGTAGGACTGAGATGTAGAAATAGGACTGAGTCAGCACGGCTTTGTCAAAGGAAGGTCGTGTCTGGCAAATCTGTTAGAGTTCTTTGAGCAGGTAACAAGGAAGTTAGACAAAGGAGAACCAGTGGACGTGATTTATTTAGATTTCCAGAAGGCCTTTGACAAGGTGCCTCATAGGAGACTGTTAAATAAGTTAAAAGCCCATGGTGTTCAGGGTAAAATCCTGACATAGATAGAGGATTGGCTGACTGGCAGAAGGCAGAGAGTTGGGATAAAGGGGTCTCTTTCAGGGTGGCAGCCGGTGACTAGTGGTGTGGCTCAGGGGTCTGTGCTAGGACCACAACTTTTCACAATATACATTAATGATCTGGAAGAAGGAACTGAAGGCACTGTTACTAAGTTTGCAGATGATACAAAGATCTGTAGAGGGACAGGTAGTATTGAGGAAGCAAGAGGGTTGCAGAAGGATTTGGACAAGCTAGGAGAGTAGGCAATGAAGTGGCAAATGAAATACAATGTGGAAACGTGTGAGATAATGCCCTTTGGAAGGAGGAATTTAGGCGTGGACTAATTTCTAAATGGGGAAATGCTTAGGAAATCAGAAACACAAAGGGACTTGGGAGTCCTTGTTCACGATTCTCTTAAGGTTAATGTGCAGGTTCAGTCGGCAGTTAAGATGGTGTCATAATATCCACTCATGTATATAATGAGATGCAGACAGGCAGTGATTGACACACAGGATGACCAATGAACACACAGCACAGAACAACCAATCACCAGACAGGACACCACCACTATAAAGCCCACAGGGTATTAAGACTCTCCCTCTCTCAGGACCCAGCTACTGAGACAGTCAGAGTGCACAAGGTAGTGAGCACTATTACCATGCGGCAGCTAGTAAGTCTGGTCAAGCCAGTAAGAGGTCATCAGTTAGATTAGTAGAGTGTCAACCCACAGCTGAAATGTACAGCAGTCCATTAGTTAAATAAAACAGTGTTGGATCATCTCCTGTGTCAGACATCTGTTTCTATCTTCCCTGCATTCAGTTACAGTCAACGTTGAACCAACCTGCCTAATACATCAGGGTACCAGAGTGCTATTAATCCTAATGAACCTACCTCGAGTGCATCTGCAACGACCAGCAAGCAGCCATCCAGCGATATGGAAAACATCCAGCCTCCTCCACAGCTCCGTATCTCCGGCAACCTCGCCGTCAATTGAAAAATCTTCAAGCAAAAGTTCCTCCTGTATATCGAGGCCTCCGACCTCGAGGCAGCATCGGATGCCAGGAAGATCGCGCTATTCCTGTCCGGGGTATCAAGCCATCCATATCTACAACTCGCTTACGTATGGCGAAGATAAGATGAAGTTCAAGACAGTTCTGCTAAAATTCGACAGCCTCTGCGACATTGAGGTGAATGAGAGCTTTGAATGGTACAACTTCCAACAGAGGCTCCAGGGTAAGGATGAACCTTTTCAGTCCTTCCTGACTCATCTCCGCATCCTGGCGCAGTCATGTAATTATGACTCGACGGCTGATTCCATGATCTGGGATCAGAACATTTTCGGGGTCCACTCCGACTCCCTGCGGCAGCAGCTCCTCAAAATCAAACAGTTGACCCTCTCCGTCGCTATCGAGACGTGCGTTGTCCATGAGCATGCCAAGAATCATTACTTCCACATCAGGGTGGCAGAAACTGCAAAACTGGCCTCCCACAAGGCAGAACGGGTACAGGCCATTGTAAAAATGCAAGGCCTGAGCATCGGGGAGAGTGGCCGTTTTGCGCGCTTTTCCTGGATCCCTATGCATGCGCGCCACGACCAGGTGGATGACGAGGCCGAAAACCCTAATGTGCAGGTGCGTACGTCGGCTGACCGTACTGCGCATGCGCGATGGCGCACGTAACGCGCTGACGTCAGCGTCATGACGTGTCCGAATTGTGGCTCCGCCCATTTAAAGCGGCAATATCCAGCCAAAGGACGGCAATGTCTACAGTGTGGGAAGCCTGGCCATTACACGGCCTTCTGCAGGTCCGCTCCACCAATCATCAGCCAGCGATCCCAGCTGCAGCGCAGAAGTGTCCGCTCGGTACAAAAAAGCATGCAGGATGCTGACTGCCTCGAGTCTCCATATCGGGTGGGCATCATAACCACACGGGAGCTGGTCTCCACCGCATCTGCAAACCGCCTTTCGATCCTCAGTGTGGATCCCGACGATGAGTGGTGTGCTGTCCTCACAGTCGACCAGGCTCACATCCAATTTAAACTAGACACCGGTGCGTCTGCGAACCTCATATCACTGTCAGATCTCAATAGCATCCGTGCCCAACCAAGTATTCTTCCACCAGCCTGCCAGCTCCTTGACTACTATGGCAATGCCATAGCTGACTTTGGATCGTGTCACATAGGGGTATCTCACAAGGCAATCAAGACAACATTACGATTCGAGATCGTCCGGCCTGACAGGCCGTCCCTGCTCGGTGCTCGTGCCTGCAAGCTTCTGAATCTGGTCCAGCGAGTCCACATCATGTCCTTGACACCGGCGACTGCCTCGCCCGATGTGAATCTCCAGGCCGAGATAGACGACATTCTCACACAATACCACAACGTGTTTGATGGAATGGGCATGCTCCCATATCGCTACAAGATATTGCTCAAGACGTACGCCACCCCAGTGATCCATGCACCACGCTGGGTGCCAGCTCCTCTCAGGGATCGTCTGAAAAAGCAGCTACAAGACCTCCAAGACCAGGGCATCAACTCAAAGGTCACGGAACAACAGACTGGGTCAGCTCCATGCTGTGCGTAAAAAAACCCTCTGGTGAACTCCGCATTTGCATTGATCCCAAAGACCGGAACGGCAACATCATGCGTGAGCACTACCCGATCCCGAAGCGTGAAGAGTTAACCAGTGACATGGCTCATGCCAAATTCTTTACCAAGCTGGACGCCTCCCGTGGCTTCTGGCAAATACAGCTGGACGCGTCCAGTCGGAAGCTGTGCACGTTTAACACTCCGTTCGGCCGCGATTGCTACAACCGCATGTCCTTCGGTATCATATCAGCTTCCGAAGTATTTCATCACATCAGGGAGCAAATGATGGAGGGCATCGAGGGAGTGCGAGTCTATGTGGACGATGTGATCATCTGGTCCACAACGCCCGAGGATCACATCGCTCGCCTCAAACAGGTCTTCCAGCGGATTCATGAAAATGGCCTCCAGCTCAACAGGGCCAAATGCTCATTTGGTCGATCCGCTATCAAGTTTTTGGGTGACCACATTTCCCAGCAGGTTGTGCAACCTGACACCGACAAGGTGCTGGCGATCAATGCCATGAGGACCCCAGAGAACAAGAAGACGGTCCTCCGCTGCCTCGGGGTGATAAGTTTTCTCGGGAAATTCATTCCCAATATAGCAGCCCACACCATGGCCCTCTGGCATCTCGTAAAGAAGTTAACAGTGTTCCAGTGGCTGCCCGCAGATGAAAAGGAGTGGCTTGAGCTGAAGGCGAAGCTCACCACAGCCCCAGTACTGGTGTTCTTTGACCCAACCAGGGACACCAAGATATCTACTGACGCAAGCCAGGACGGCATTGGGGCGGTGCTCCTCCAGCGAGTCCTGGGCTCCAGTGGCGTATGCCTCCAGGGCCATGACGCTGACCGAGCAATGGTATGCCCAGATCGAAAAGGAGTGCTTGGGTCTCCTGACAGGAATGGTCAAGTTTCATGACTACGTATACGGCCTGCCAAAGTTCATGGTGGAAACAGACCACAGGCCATTAGTCCACATAATCCAGAAGGATTTAAATAACATGACACCTCGGCTACAGCGAATTCTTCTTCGTCTCCGCCGATATGACTTTGAACTCGTCTACACACTGGGTAAGGAGCTGATCATCGCTGATGCCCTATCCCGGTCCATCACCACGCCGTGTGAACAAGGCAACTTCATCTGCCACATAGAGGCACAGTTGTGTGCCAGCAGCCTACCAGCCACTGATGAACGAGTGGTCCAAATACACGAAGAAACTGCCAAAGATCCTCTACTGCAGCGCGTGATGCAACACCTCGTCCATGGCTGGCAAAAGGGGCAATGTACCCAGTTCTTTAACGTTAAGGATGAGTTAACGGTTGTTGAGGGAATCCTTCTTAAACTAGATAGGATCGTCATTTCTCAAAACATGCGAGCTATTGTGCTCGGACAGATCCATGAGGGTCACCTTGGGGTCTAAAAATGTCGACACAGAGCTTGGGAGGCGGTTTATTGGCCAGACATCAACCGGGACATTGCCGACACGGTCCTCAACTGCAAAACCTGCCAGAAGTTTCAACCGGCTCAGCCCAAGGAAACACTGCAACACCACGAGATTGTGACCTCTCTGTGGTCAAAAGTGGGAATAGACCTCTTTCACGCCAATGGGCGTGACTACGTGCTCCAGTTCGGTACCCTCGTGGCAGGAGACATCTGGAGGTCGACTACTTCTCCAGTTACCCGGAAGTGGTGAAACTGTCGGACCTCATGTCCAAGTCAGTCATCAAAGCCTGCAAAGGGACATTTGCCAGGCATGGGATACCACTCATAGTAATGACTGACAACGGCCCATGTTTCTACAGCCAAGAGTGGTCCGACTTTGCACGATCCTACAACTTCAGTCACAACGCCTCCAGTCCCCATTACCCGCAATCAAACGGGAAGGCCGAGAAAGGGGTCCATATTGTCAAGCGGTTGTTGTGCAAGGCTGCAGACTCAGCCTCTGATTTCAGCTTGGCGCTGCTGGCATACAGGGCAGCCCCTCTGTTGACTGGTTTGTCTCCAGCGCAGCTGCTCATGAACCGCAACCTGAGGACGACTGATCCAGCCATCCATATTCCAGACCTTGACCACCTCACGGTGCTGCAAAACGTGCAGCGTTCCAGGGACCAGCAGAAGATCACGTATGATGCTCATGCCACGGATCTGCCTGTGCTGGCTCCAGCAGACGTTGTTTGCGCCCAGTTGCCTCAGGGAGGTTGTTCAGCCACAGCTCTTGTTGTCAGGAAGGCTGCCCCAAGGCCTTTCATTGTTCAAATTGCTGACGGCTCCATTCTCCGGAGCAACAGGAGGGCTCTGCGAAGAGTTCCCACCACCATCTGACCGCATTGCTCCGCCAGGATGCTTCCTCCGGATGTCTCCTGCCACGAGGGTACCGATCTGCCAGCGATCCCGCCTGTCCACGAGACCAACGCAATGGCAGCAATCCCGCTGTCCAAGGGCTGGCGTCTCTTGCTCCACCTCTGCGGCGATCGACAAGAATTCGTCGCCCGCCTCAAAGACTGAATCTATAGACTTAACTTGTAAATTTTGTTCAGTTTGCTCTGTATCTGCACGATAGACACCTTCACATGTACATATGTTCATTAACTCACCATTTGTACATAGTCAGGCATGTATATACCTACACGTTCCAAATTTATTTTAAAAAAGGGGAGATGTCATAATATCCAATCATGTATATAATGAGATCCCGTGTCTGCGTGGGTTTCGCCCCCACAACCCAAAAATGTGCAAAGTAGGTGGATTGGCCACGCTAAATTGCCCCTTAATTGGAAAAAAATAATTGGCTAATCTAAATTTATTTTAAAAAATGTATATAATAAGATGCAGACAGGCAGTGATTGACACACAGGATGACCAATGAACACACAACACAGAACAACCAATCACCAGACAGGACACCACCACTATAAAGCCCACAGGGCATTAAGACTCCTCGCTCAGGACCCAGCTACTGAGACAGTCAGAGGGCACAAGCTAGTGAGCACTATTACCATGCGGCACTAGTAAGTCTGGTCAAGCCAGTAAGAGGTCATCAGTTAGATTAGTAGAGTGTCAACCCACAGCTGAACATGTACATCAGTCCACTAGTTAAATAAAACAGTGTTGGATCATCTCCTGTGTCAGATGTCTGTTTCTAGCTTCACTGCATCCAGTTACAGTCAACGTTGTCCAACCTGCCTAACACATCAGAAGGCAAATGCAATATTAGCATTCATGTCAAGAGGGCTAAAATACAAGACCAGGGATGTACTTCTGAGGCTGTATAAGGCTCTGGTCAGACCCCATTTGGAGTATTGTGAGTAGTTCTGGGCCCCGTATCTAAGGAAGGATGTGCTGGCCTTGGAAAGGGTCCAGAGGAGGTTCACAAGGATGATACCTGGAATAAAGAACTTGTTGCATGAGGAACAGTTGAGGACTCTGGGCCTGTACTCGTTAAAGTTTAGAAGGATGAGGGGGGATCTTATTGAAACTTACAGGATACTGCGAGGCCTGGGTAGAGTGGACATGGAGTGGATGTTTCCACTTGTCGGAAAAACTAGAAGCAGAGGACACCATCTCAGACTAAAGCGAGGATCCTTTAAAACTGTGACGAGGAGGAATTTCTTCAGCCGGAGGGTGGTGAATCTGTGGAACTCTTTACCACAGAAGGCTGTGGTGGCCAAATCACTGAGTGGCTTTAAGACAGAAATAGATAGGTTCTTGATTAATAAGGGGATCAGGGGTTATGGGGAATCATAGAATCATAGAATCTACAGTGCCGAAGGAGGCCATTCGGCCCATCGAGTCTGCACCGGGCCTTTTTTAGAAAGAGCACACTACCTAAGCCCACACCTCCACCCTATCCCTGTAACACCACCCAACCTTTTTGGACACGAAGGGCAATTTAACATGGCCAAACCACCTAACCTGCACATCTTTGGACTGTGGGAGGAAACCGGAGCACCGGGAGGAAACGAACCTGGGACCCTGGAGCTGTGAAGTAAATGTGCTAACCATTATGCTACCATGCGTCCCTAAGGCAAGGAGAATGAGGATTATAAAATATCAGCCATGCTTGAATAGGGGAGCAGACTCGATGGACCGATGGCCTATTTCTGCTCCTATGTCTTATGATCTTATGGCCTAAGTGATAGGGAAACCTCAAGCGGTGATAAAACCAGCACCCTTAATACCCATTCCAGCATTTGAGGAACTTTTTACAAGCGTCTTAATTGATTGCGCAGGACCCCTTCCTAAAATGAAAAGTGCTAATCAATATCTTTTGACTGTAATGAATGTGTCTACTAGTTTCCAGAGGCCATTCCAGTACGCAATATTACAGCTAAAAAGATTATGGAGGACTTACTTAAATTCTTTACAAGATATGGACTACCCACAGAAATACAATCGGATCAAGGATGAAATTTTACCTGAAGGTTATTCAAGGAAGTTATGGATAGCTTAGGAATAAAACAATTTAAATCAACTGCGTACCATCCAAAATCGCGGGGAGTATTAGAAAGGTGGCATCAGACATTAAAGACAATGTTGAGGGCTTATTGTCAAGATTATCCAGAGGATTGGGATAAAGGAATTCCATTCGTAATATTTGCAATTAGGGATGCACCTGATGTGTCCTTTTGAACTAACTTTTGGTCATGAAGTAAGAGGACCACTTAAATTGATTAAGGACAAATTGGTGAGTGAGTAGTCTGAAATTACATTATTGGACTACGTGTCAAATTTTAGGGAACGATTAAATAGAGCAGATGAATTGGCTAGACAACATTTAAAATTTGCACAACATGTGATGTGTAGCAGACAAGAAAGCAAAAGTTTGCAGTTTTGCCAGTGGAGTTGTAGTATTGTTACCAGTGGTAGGTGAACCTTTAAAAGCAAGGTTTTGTGGACTTTATCAGATTGCAAGGAAATTAAGTGAAGTGAATTATGTGGTAAGAACGCCAGATAGAAGGAAAACTCACCCAGTGTGTCATGTGAATATGCTTAAAAGGTACTTTGAAAGAGAAGGAGAGAAAAAGGAGGAGGTTTTAGTGATTCTAACTCAGAGTAAAGAATCAAATCCAGATGACTCTGAATTTGACATTCCTCAAATTAAATTGGATAATGAGGATGTTCTTAAAATTTGGGATAAATTGTTGAGTTACCTTCCAGAGGAAAAATGGACTGACCTGAAAGAGTTATTGATATCACATGGGCAACTTTATGGAGATAAGTTGGGAAGTACTAAAATGGCTCTATATGATGTAGATGTGGGAAATTCAACAACATCCATATAGACTTAACCCTCTAACACAGGTTAACAAAGGAATTGAAAGTACACATAAACATGGCACAATTAAAGTGGGTTGCAGCCAATGGAGCTAACCCATAGTGATGGTACCGAAACCAGACGGTACCCAACGATTGTGTGTGGACTATAGAAAGGTTAATGCAGTTACAAGGACACACTCTTGTCCTATCCCACATTTGGAGGATTGCATTGAGAAGGCGGGACAATCAGCTTTGATTTCCAAACTGGATTTACTTAAAGGTTACTGAAAGGTACCTTTATTCAAAAGGGCGAAGGAGATTTCAGCTTTTGTGACTCCAGATGGTATATACCAATTCAAACATATGCCATTTGGCATGAAAAAACACCCCAGACACATTTCAACGGTTAACTAACAAAGTTGTTTCAGGATTACCCAATTGTGTGGTATACATCGATGATCTGGTGATTTTTAGTCAGACATGGAAAGGACTTTTGAAGCATCTGATGGAGTTATTCGATCAACTTCAGGAGGCGGATTTGATGGTAAACCTAACCAAAAGTGAATTTGGAAAAGCCCAAGTCACTTTCCTTGGTCATACAATTGGACAAGGTCGAATGATGATGTGAAAACAAAAGTTATTGGGGAGTTTCCAATATCCGCAACACGAAGGGAAATAATGCAATTTCTTGGCATGAGTGGATTTTACTGAAAATTTGTGCTGAATTTTAGCAGTGTGGTTGCTCCACTGAAGGACTTGCTGAAGAAGCGTAGCAAATTTCAGTGGACGGCAGAGTGTCAACAGGCATTTGACTGCCTGAAGGCTGTGTTGACCACTGCTCCTGTGTTGGCCACCCCAAATTACACAAAACCATTCAAAGTGGCTGTCGATGCGAGTGATGTAGGTCCGGTGCTCTTACAAGAAGACAACGAAGGAACAGAGTGGCCTATTGGTTATTTTTCAAAGAAATTGAATAATCACCAGAGGACGTATTCAACGATTGAGAAGGTGACTTTGAGCTTCGTGCTGGCTTTGCAATATTTTCACATATATGTGACCAGCAATTTGTCTGACACCATTTTATATACTGATCATAATCCATTGACATTTTTGGGACGATTCCGGAATAACAATGCCAGACTTTTTCAATGGAGTTTATTGTTACAGCCATTTCATTTAAAAATTATACATGTGGCAGGACAAGAAAACTTGATAGCCGATGCTTTGTCACGCATGTAATGAAGAGAAGCAGGTCCGATGGTAGAAGAAGAAGAAATAAAATGGACTGTATTATTATTACTGATTGCCTGTTTTGTTTATGTTTTTAAAAAAAGTATATTTGTTGTCAATGTTTCTTAAAGGAAAGTGAAAAGGTGAAAAATGAAACCATCTTGAAGTTGATGGTTTATTTTTTTTTCTTGGGGGAGCTGTCATGGGGATGTCCCTTTAAGAAATGTGTGTTTATCAAATAACTTCAGTGATGTCATTGTGTTGGTGGAGCTGGGCTGTTGTTCTAGCTTTTACTTTCGTTTTGAGCTGGAAGCTGTTTTTGGCTCTGTATTTTACTTTCGTTTTAGACAGTTGGGAGCTGCATTCAGACAAAGGTGGTTAATTTTGGTCTCTCTCTATCTAAATGTCAAAAGGTGTCCAGATCACTTGATAATTTAAAAGTGATACCTGTTTTCTGTTTTTTAAAAAAAATTCAAACCTGCTGTTTTGTGGAAAAAGGGATTGTCTGATCTATGGATGTTGTTGCTGGAGTGAATCAGTAAAAGCAAAGTTTCAAGGGTTAAATATAGATACTGTAGCAGTGTGGGGATGTATGCTTGTAGGTGGTAAAAATGCTCATTGTGTGTGTTTATAAATTTTTAACTGAATTTGTAGAATAAACTTTGCTTTTGATTTAAAGTTCTTAATGCCTCTGTTGCATAACACCTGAAGAGTAGGCGCTTGTGCTCCTCATAACCAAAATCCATAAACAGTTGTCAGTCAAGTGAACTCCATGATATACTTTGGTGTTCTCTAAACCCTGGCCCATAACAGGTCCATTCAATCCTTTTCTGTCATTACTTCATCCAATCCATGGTCAGTGGTGGGATTCTGATAGAAGCGCCCTTTTCCTTCCTGCCTGAAATCTCAGCCTGTTATTTTTAGGCTTCCCCCACGTCAGGTAAATCCTCCCACCAGCCTAAACATTGAGGCTGTCTCAGAAATGGCCCTAAAAGTGGCCAATAATTGTTCACTTAAGGGCATCAGTTGGAGTAAGCTTGGGCACCCAGTCTGAGCCCTGCCTGTAAAATTGCTGAAAGGACAGGACGGACAGGATCTCTGAAGGACACCCATTCCTTCAATTTCATGCTCCTCTTCCCTAACAGCACACTGGTGGGAGAGCATGAAATTCAAGTCTTTATATTTAAATTGCCATGCTGTCTTGAACAATAGAGCACTGGTTTGAACTGGTTCTGTTACACATCTCATGAGGCCCTGGCGCAGAGAAGTGTAGCTCCCTGGAACACTTACACATAACAATTAGTTCCTAGCTAATTAGTTCCTTGCTCTTTACAGACATTTACAGATAATACAACAACATATAACAGCCCACTTACCCGGTTTTAACCAGGCTGGTCAGTTAGAGATGTCCCCAAGCTGACCAGAGAAATCCAATTATCTCCAGAAAAACTAGTGACAAATCAGAAAAGATATCACAGAAAATGTTAGCTCTATTAGTTTTTCACAGTTTGTTGGAGACTGCTCCTGAACAATTGCAGGAACTAGTTAAGGATGTTTAATATAATAGATAATTATTATATTTGAGCAGCATATCAGAGGTGAGTAAGGAGAGGCTGTGCTGAACCTGTCCTCTGGGGATTTATAGTCGAATGGATTGTACATTATCTGTGCCATAATTGGCTGAATGAGTTTTATTTTTTGCGTGTATTTTTACATTTTATGCTCTGCTTACTTTCTGACAGTTTCTTATGCACACTGTAAGATGAAACAATCATTTATTGTAACTACTGTTGTCGAGAACATCGGGGCCAGGATTCTCCGCTATCCGGCGAGGCGGGCCGTACCGGTGCCGAGGAGTGGCGTGAACCACTGGTGTCGGGCCACCTGGAAGTTGCGGAATCCTCTGCACCTTCAGGGGCTAGGCCGGCGGCGGCAGGGTTGGCGCCGCGCCAACCGGAGCCGAAGGGCCTCCGCCGGCCGGCACGGATTGGCACACGCGCGGGAGCGCCAGCGTGTGCTGGCGTGCTCCCAGCGCATGCGCATGGGGGTTCTTATCAGCGCCGGCCGTGGTAAACGTCCGCCATGGCCGGCGCGGAGGGAAAGGGTGCCCCCACGGCACAGGCCTGCCCGCAAATCGGTGGGCCCTCGATCGCGGGCCAGGCCACCGTGGGGGTACCCTCCATGGTCAGATCCCCCCGTGCTCCCCCCAAGGACTCCGCAAGCTGCCCGCAGAGCCAGGTCCCGCCGGTAAGGGCCTTGTTTGATTTACGCTGGCGGGACTGGCCGAAGACGGGTGACCACTCGACCTATCGCGGAGCGGAGGATCGCCGGGGGGTGGGGGGGCACTGCCAACGGCCCCTGACCGGCGAGGTGCGATTTCTGCCCCCGCAGAAAAACCAGCGCCGGAGAATCCGGCAGCTGGCGGCGGGGCGAGATTCATGCTGCGCACTCCCCCCCCACCGCCGATTCTCCGGCCCAGCGGGGGATCTGAATTTTATTTAGCTCTAACATATTATAATCTTACACTACTGCATCATTCTCTGGTAGGTTTGAGTGATTTTTGTTTTGCTCTACATTATGCCTTAATACAAAAGAGAATGCTGACAATATTCTGATCAGTCAGCATAAATAAATGCCATGTACTAAAGATCTAAACGCCAGGAGAGATGTTATTTCTATTGCTCACCTTACTGAAAAATCATTTAGAGTGTGAACACTGCTTCATTCTGTATGCAGTTATTGATCAGCGTTTCCAGGATTTGTAGCTCCGGTCCCAAGGTAATGGAATATACATGAGCTATTTGGCAACAACTGGTGCATAATCTTGAAAAATAACGAAAAGCTTTACATTTCTGAGAAGGAGGTTGATCACAAAGCAATGGTAAGTGCTTTAAAATGTTAAGTCGCCGTCATAATATCAGGCGAATTGTGAACATTACAAGCATCAGCAAAGTGTAAACTTAACACTGAACTTAATTTAGTTCTCTAACTAAAGGCAAAATAAAGACTTCAGTAAATGAGAGTCATTGGACCCCGTGATTGCTTTTGGGGCCAATAGTCTTTAACTGGGACAAAGGTCTCTTTGTAGCTTTGAAGGTTAGAACAATAGGTGTGGCCAATTTTGACTTTGACAGGGGGTTGAGGGATATTGAAGAGGGGCATTGGGAGGACAGACAGGTGAGTGGAGGGGTGTTTAGGGATTTGGGGGTAGTCAGGTTGGGAGGTTAGTCAGCAGGTTGGAGAGGTAGTCAGGGGTTGTGAGGATAATTGGGGGAGATAGGGCAGTATAGCCACGGCAGTATGACGCAGTCGGCTGTTCAGCAGGGTAGATGGTGGGTGAAGGGCTAGTCAGGGAGGTTGGAATGGTAGTCAGGGATAGGGGAGGGTAGTCTGGAGGGGGGAGTTGGTTGTCGGAGGATAATTGAGGCATGAGGGTAGTTGGGCAGTCAGATTTCGTGAGGAGTTAGTCCAGTGAAGGGTCAGGTGGATCAGGGTGTAAAGTGGTTTCAATTCTTCTAATCTTTCCTGGGTAACTATTCTGCTGAGATGGTCCCAACCATCCTGAGTTTCCAATTTAAACCAGATTGTTCCCAGTGGAACAGAATTGTCCATCAAATATTTAAACTTCCCGTGCGTTCCTTGCATGTGAGTCCTGGGGGGTACGAATCTCTCCCAGGAGATCGGAAATTCTGGGCCAAATGCCCAGAGATAAGGTCACACTCGTCCCATGAAGAAAAGACAAGATGCAACAGGAAGGTCTTATTACATTGTCCAATCTTGTCCAACAATGTACTTTTAAGTTCATTAGTGATTACACACAAATGTAAACTTTTTAATGCTCAGCCAAATATATTAATGGCATCATCTCAGAACAAAGAATTTAAATTAATGTCAAATTATGCTGCTTCCGTGAATGTCATTTGGAATTGAATCATGATTGTGTGACTGCATTTTACTTAGACTTTGTTGCAAATATTAAAGAGTAAAGACCTCGGGCTTCTTTGGGTTGGTGAGACATTATAAAGATAATTTACAATCAGTGTAATTTGAATACTGGTGTGAACTCATATATTTGGGTCATCGCTAGTGTTAAAATTAAAGTCAATTGGAAGATTTATACCTGCATGACTTCCCCGCAAAATCTGGCTGGAGTACCGTACAGATGTTATTAACCAACTATGAAGTTCAAAATCAATTTATCTTTTTATGATCAGTTCCTACTAAACCTAATACAAATTCTGAACTCAAATATTAATTCCGAGCATCTGAAAGGCGTGGACATGATGGCAGGCAGTGTGGAATTGCCTGCCATGGGCCAACAAGTTAGTTCCGTGACACCACCCTCCTCAGGGTAGTTACCCAGAGATGGGATTGGGGAAGCGGAGTGGTTGAGCTACCTGGCTACAAGCAGCAGGTAGCTAGTACAAGCTGAGTAAAGACCTGCCAAGGAATACTTTCAGAGGAAACTGGGATTTTCCAGTTGGGCAACTGGTCCCAACACACACAAAGGGACGGTGGACAGAGCTGGAGAGTTTTCTGGGTGGGGGGCTGATGTTCCAAACAGGATTAGAAATCCTCCCTGCCTTCCTGCGTGGTTTCAGCATCAAATGCAGGCTCCCCAATGGAGGAGTTCCCCTTCCTCAGCCCTGCTCCCCCCCATCCCCCGCCAAACTCCCAGCCATCTCCTTCCAACAACAGAAGCAGTTTCAGCAAAAACCTTGTTTTACATTAAATTTAAAGAGGTTTGAGAGAATGCCAGCTCACTCACTTACTCTGCTGCAGCTTCTATTTCAATGCTGAAGGACCTCCTTCCTATTGGTCCTTCACTTACGAGAATTTACCATCATCGAATTAATTGGATGACAAGCCCACCTTCTGGTGACTAATTTAATTCACTGTAGCCACAGACAATATGAGCCACTAGTTTGGTTGACTAAGTTGGTCTGGAGAAAATTGGAAACCAGGGCAGAAATCATCGTCAGCGGATCCCTACCCATAACGCATTGCCCAATAATTTCTCCTCAAGCAGGACATCGGAGACAGGAAGCAGAGGCCAAAAATGAAAGGAGCTTTATTAAAAGGCTAAAACGAAACCTGTGAGCATTTTCATTCCTTCCCATTAGAACTGTGCTGTGGAGCACCAACCTCTCTATCAAATGGTAATTTGGAATGGTTTCCCCCTCTTTGCTCCACTTATTTCCTTTTTCAGTTTACCTCATTCTGTATTTTAATATGAACTTGAAATTTATCACAAGTCTTCATTTTCTATTTTGCTGTAATTTCTATATCATTAGTTCTCCAGAGAGCTCTAGCTTTGTACGTCCTTGCTTTCCTTCTCATAGGAATATTCTTAATCTGT
This sequence comes from Scyliorhinus canicula, assembly GCF_902713615.1. NCBI lineage: Eukaryota > Metazoa > Chordata > Chondrichthyes > Carcharhiniformes > Scyliorhinidae > Scyliorhinus > Scyliorhinus canicula. Next base: position 37,684,214 of record NC_052163.1, read on the forward strand.
ACCCAAATTATCTTGAATAAAGGCCTCCCAGTTTTCATTTTCTGTGAATCTCCTTGTAGTGATCTGCATATCTGTATATATACAAGGGGTCAATGTAAATGCACTGCAACTAAGCAGTCACTAGAGGGAACATGGGTGATGTATAAATATAGACAGATAGGAAGTCAGAGGCACTCTTCACAGGAACGGCAGCTGGTGAGCAGGACACAGACAGGCAGCTCAGATGTAACATAGTATAAGCGCTGGAGACAGAACAAACTCACATAATAAAGCATCTACTTCAACTGTAAGAATACGAGCTTTATTCAGACTCAAGGAATAATACTAGAAGATTACACAAGATGCAGACGAAGAAAGATCGAAATGACAAGAAAACTCGTACCGGACATTCGACATGGGGAGACTTCGCTGATTCAATGAAACTCATTGAAACTTCACCGCAGCTGAAAATAACCGGTAATTTAAGTCATAGGTGGAATCTATGGGTGGAATCAACTTTAACTAAGAAGTAAAATTTCCTGGGCAATGACATATGAACATACAAACAAGGAGCAGGAGTAGGCCATTCAGCCCCTCAAGACTGCTCTGTCATTTAATAAGATCATGGCTGATCGAATAGCAACCTCAAATCTGTCCGATAACTTCTCACCCCCATGCTTACCAGGAATTGATCCACCTCTGCCTTAAAAATATTCCTAGACTCTGCTTCCACCACATTTTCAGGAAGAGAGTTCCAAAGACTCACGGCCCTCCAAATGAAAACATTCCACCTCATCTCCGTTTTAAATGAGCGATCCCTTATTTTTCAACAGTGACCCCTAGTTCTAGATTCTCCCACAAGATGAAACATCCTTTCCACATCCAACTTGTCAAGGCCCCTTCGGATCTTACATGTTTCAATCAAGTAGCCTCTTACTCTTTTGAACTCCAGCAGATATAAGCCGAGCAGATCCAAATCCTTCCTCATAAGACAGTCCACCCTTTCCAAGTATTAGTCTGGTTATCCTACTCTGAGCTCCTTCCAATACATTTACATCTTTCCTTAAAGAAGGTGACCAATAATGTACACAGTAATCCAAATGTAGTCTCACTGGTTCCCTGTACAACTGAAGCATAACTTCCCTACTTTTGCATTCAACTCCCCTTGCTGTCTTCTCAACTCGGCTATTTAATGTGATAATAGGCTGTTAGTTCTAGGTCAGAATCTGCCTTTCACTCTAAAATTGAACTTAAAAATAATTTCTGAGTTGAATTCCCACTTTTAACTAAATTCCCAAATATATTCATTCAGTCTCTGTCTCACTCAGGCTGAAGACTTCCCTCGCTCACCGTGCGCCTCTTCCTGACCCACAGAGTCCTTACGCTGGGATGTTTGAGGGGTCCCCCAGTGCATCTTCTGGGGTGCCTATGGGGCACAACCATCTGGAGACTGGAGATGTAGGCCATTGACTCCAATCTGAGGTTTATAAGTTACAGGCACCAAGTTGACTGCAACCCATCCAAACAAACAGTCATTATTAAATTAAAACGGTTTATTGTTGAGCAAGCCCTGTAACCAGGGAAAAAGAGTGAATATTTCAGGTGGTTGGCCTCTCATCCTTAAGGGAAGAAATTATTAGCAAGTACAGTATGAGAAAAATGATGGGCGTGCAGAGGAGGAAAGAACAAAGGGGAAGTTCTATGGTAAGGTGCAGATCAGGAATAATTAAACAACATGGTGCATAGGTGGTGATGTGATCTTCGATTACACAGAAGATGGATTGAGATACATTATCAGTCTCTGCTGTGAGAGAAAATGTTGCATTTGATCTAAAGATGTTGAACTCATTACTGGAAGGTTGTAAAACACTTAATCAAAAATTGAGATTCTGATCGGAATTCTCTGGCCGTTAGGATTCTCTGTTCCTACCAGCAGAGGCACCTACGGGTTTCCTGATGGCATAGAGTGGTTTCAATGGGAAATCCCATCGACAAGCGGCGGGAGTAGAGAATCCTTCCGCCATAAAATGGCACGCCATTGAGAAACACGCAGCTGGGAGATCGGAGAATCCCGTCTGCTGTTCCTTGGGTTTGCAATGAGCCTCACTGGAACTGTGTGGAAGGCCAAGAACAGATGGATCAGAGTGGAAGTAGGATCAGGAATATAAACCACAAACAGCAAGGGCCCCAATACTGATCCCTGTAGGACCCTACTGGACACAGGCTTCCAGTCAGAAAAACACCCCTCGACCATCACCCTCTGCTTCCTGACACTCAGCCAATTTTGGATCTAATGTGGCAAGCACCAGGAAGCTCAGGGTTGCACTTGCATAATGCGGAAGTGTTTAGCAAAGCGATCAGCCAATTTGTCCCCCCAGCGAATACCGAGTACCAAGTTCCAACAAGTAAATTGCTGTTTTACCTGGAAAGGGTATTTAAGGTCCTGAATAGTGGGAAGGGAGGAAGTGAGGGGACAAGTATTGAATCCCTTGAACACGGCCCAGGAAGGTCTCATGGGATAGGAAGATTTATTGGGGGTATTTGAAGTGTGTACCAGGATGTGGCATAGTGAACTGTCCCTTTGCATTGCTGAACGAGAGGGAGGGGACATTGATTGGATATGGTGGTATTGAGCCAAGGTAACAGTACTGGCAGAGGATGATCCATAGAATCCACACAGTGCAGAAGGAGGACATTTGGCCCATCGGGATTTCCACTGACCCTCTGAATGAGCACCCCACACCCTCGTCCTATCCCTATAACCTCACCTCACGTGCACATCTTTGGATTATGGGAGGAAACCGGAGCATCCGGATGAAAACCAAGCAGACATGGGGAGAACGTGCAAACTCCACATAGACAGTCACCCAAGGCCGGAATCGAATACCGGGTCCCTGATGCTGTGAGGTAGCGGTGCTAACCACTGTGCCACTGTGATGCCCCATTGAACATGGAACCTGATGAAGTGGAAGGCAAGGCCTATCAAACCCTATCCCTTTGAACCCTATCAAAGCCCTGGGAAGGAGAAGATGATGCGAGCGCACTCGAAATGAGCTAAACTAGATCAAGGCTCTTGATCATCCAACAGTGGAGGAGATTCCTTGGTTGAGAAAAAGGAAAATACATCAGAAGCACTGGAGGCATCATTGGAACAGTGGAAATAGGGATGGAGCAATTGGGAGAATGGAGTCCTTATGGGAAGCAGGGTGAGGGAGAATATAATCAAGATAATTGTGGGAATTAGTGGATTTATAATAGGTATTACTGTGTACTGTGGAGGGAAGCCTATCACCAGAAATGGATCACAAAATTTGAGGAAGAAAGAGTTGCTGATGGACCAGGTGAGGGGATGCAGAAACTGGAAGTACGGTTTGTTTTGTCTTGGGATTGGGGTCCAGATTGTATTCATTTTGGGTTTGCTTGCCATCCTAAGAATGCTATCATACACCGTATAATGTGAAAACTCTTCTTCTTTGTTTACATCTCAGTACTCTACACAGGTTTGTACCTCTGCTTCCCACCAAATCTCATTCTCTTCGTTGTGTGTGACTTTGCATCATCAGTAATTACTTTCATTTCAGGTGCTCCTGATGTTAGCCTTGACTCTAAAAAGTTGACTCCAAAGGGACTTGACCATGTCACGTCAATACAATTCTGCCCTTCGTTTGCCCCTTTGCCAGCATCGCTTTCCCGAACATCAGCTGAGCCGAAACCTCACCTCACCTAACACCCACAGGCATGTACTTCTTAGTAAAGACAGCTCGATAATGATCAGGACCTGGACTCGTTTCCCCTTTCCGAGTCCAGGGTACTGCTGCAAACTTTCATAATTTATCGAAGTACCAACTTAGATAATTATAGTCAGCAAAAACTAGAGTTCAAATGTTAACACTTCCTCCCCCCCCCCCCCCCCCCCCACTCATTTATTTCCTGAGCCATCAAGAGAGCAGATAATTGTATTTTCAAAGATATCTGAGCAAATGTTGTATATTATGCCAAATTTCCTGAAGAAAAATTCCTCTTCTGCATGAACATTTCTTTTCCATTGGGAGGGTTATATTATATTACCCGTACACAAAGTAATGAGATAAATCAATCTCAGTTCTCAGTGCTGGTGCTGAATATGATATCTCATTCAACAGGCTTATTGAAGCAACAAGATTAATATATGTCATTGCTTTAAATAGAAAGGAAACCAAAAATGAGACGCAACTCAACCATTAATAATATATTTGTTCAAATTTTGAAATAGAGCCATGGAGTCATTCAATTATGCAGCACAGAAAAGGCCCTTCGGCCAATCGTGTCTCATCCCATTTTCCAGCCTTGTATGCCCTGCAATCGCAAGTGCGTATCTAAATGCTTCTGAAATGTTATGAGGGCCTCTGCCTCCATCATCCTTTCAGGCAGAGAGTTCCAAACTCCCACCACCCTCTGGGTGAAAAGGTTTTCCCTCATATCCCCTCTAAACCACCTGCCTTAAATCTATGCTCCCTGATCATTGACCCCTCCACCTCTTCCTGTCTACTCCATCTGCGCCCTTCATAATTTTATACATCTCAATCATGTCCTCCCTCAGTCTCCTCTGCTGGAAGGAAAACAATCCAAGTCTATCCAATCTCTCTTCATGACTAAAACTCTCCAGCCCAGGCAACATCCTGGTAAATCTCCTCTGCTATCACATCCCTATTTCCAGTGCTATCACATTCCTCCCATAATGTGGATTCCAGAAATACTTTAGCTGTGGCCTAACCAGCTTGGTCTAGTACCAGCATAACCTCCCTGCTCTTAAACTCTATGCCTCGGCTAATAAAGACAAGTATACCATATCCCTTGTTAACCACTCTGTCCACCGCTCTGCTACCTTATGCGACCGTTGTACATGCACACCAAGATCCCTCTGATCCTCGGTGCTTCCCAGGGTCCTGCCATTTATTATGTATTCCCTGGTCTTGTTTGCTCTGCCCAAATGCATTACCTCACACTTATCGGATTGAATTCCATTTGCACTGATCAGCTCATCTGGCCAATCTGTCTACATCCTCCTCACTATTTACCACCCCACAAATTTTCAGACCATCCCCAAACTTACTAATCAATCGTCCTACATTCATATCTAAATCATTTATATAAACCACAAACAGCAAGCGCGCCAACACTGATCCCTGAAGGACCCCACTGGACACAGGCTTCCAGTCAGAAAAACACCCCTAAACCATCACCCTCTGCTTCCTGCCAGTCAACCAATCTTTGATCCAATTTGCCAAATTTCCTGAGATTCCATAGGTTCTTACCTTCGCTTGGAGTCTCCGTGCAACGTGCCTCAAAGACTTGCCTCAAGGACTACCACCGGTGGCCTTAACATCTATTATTATGAAGTGCTTCAAGAGGTTGGTTATGAGACATATTGGGCGGGATTCAGCATTAATGGGGCTATGTCCCCACGCCGGCATGAATTCCGGCATCAACTACACCGGCATCAAAGGCCTCTGAAAGTGAGGAATTCTCCACTTTCTCGGGGGCTAGGTTGATGCCGGAGTGGTTCCCACAGCTCCAGCCGGCGCTGAAGGGCCAGCACAAGTTTGCGCATGCACGGAACGGCCAGCATGATCTCGCGCATGCGCAGAATGGCCGGCGTATTTCTGCGCATGCAGAATTCCCTTCTCCGCGCCGGCCCCCAGGCAATATGGTAGAGCCTTTCAGGGGCCCGGTGCAGAGGAAAGAAAGCCCCCAGGGAACCAGCCCGCCCACAGATCGGTTGGCCTCGATCGTGGGCCAGGCCACCATGGGGTCGGGTCCCCCTCACCACCCCCAGGATGGCCCCCACATAGTTACCGGCCCGGTCCCACCGTGTGTGAGGTGAGTAATTTACGCTGGCGAGACTGGGCAAAACTTGATGGCCACTCGGCCCATTGAGGCCCGGAGAAATGCCGGAGGGTCCTCTGTCAATGGCCCCCGACCGGCGTGGCCGGAATCCCGTTGGCCTCCCGAAAAATGGCGCCGGAGAATAGGGCAGATGGCGTTGGGGTGGCGGAGCAGGATTCGCGCCTCCCCTCCCCCCCCCCCCCCCCCCCCCCCCCCCCCCCCCCCGGGGATTTCTCCGACCCACCTTAGGGTCGGAGGATCCCGGCCATTAACTCCGTACTCCCAGAATGCCTTGATCCACTGAAATTTGCATACCATCACAACCAGTCCACAGCAGACGCTAACTCCATGGCCCTACACTCATCCCTGGGGGATCTCGACAACAAGGATTCCTATGTCAGACTGTCAGAGTCCTTTTCATTGACTACAGCTCTGCCTTCACCACCATAATCCCAGCCAAGCTCACATCAAAACTCCAAAACCTAGGATTTGGCTCCTCCCTCTGCAACTGGATCCTCGACATCCTGAACCACAGACCACAATCAGTAAGGATAAACAACATTTCCTCCACGATAGTCCTCAATACCGGGGCCCCGCAAGGCTGCGTACATAGCCCCCTACTGTACTCCCTATACACAAACGACTGTGTGGCAAAATTTGGCTCCAACTCCATCTACAGGTTTGCTGATGACATGGCCGTAATGAGTCTGATCATGAAAAGTGATGAATCAGAGTACAGGAGGGAGACAAGGAACCTAGTGGCATGGTATAAGAGCAACAATCTCTCTCTCAATGTCAGCAAAAGTAAGGAGTTGGTCATTGACTTCCAGAAGCAAAGTATCGTACATCTCCATGTCTGCATCAATGGTGGCAAGGTGCAGATAGCTAACAGCTTCAAATTCCTAGGTGTGCACATCACCAACAATCTGTCCTGGTCCACCCACGTCGATACTACGACCAAGAATTCACAACAGCGCCTATACTTCCTCAGGAAACTAAGGAAATTTGGCATAGCCAAATTAACTCACACCAATTTTTACAGATGAATCCTGTCTGGCCACATTACAGCCTGGTATGGCAACTGCGCGGACCAAGACAAAGAAACTACAGAGAGTCGTGAACACAGCCCAATCCATCACACGAACCTGCCTCCCATCTCCTGACTCTGTCTACATGTCCCACTGCCTTGGAAAAAGGGGCAGCATAACCCCAGCCTCCCACTGGGTTATTCTCTCTTCCAACCTCTTCCATAGGGCAGGAGATACAAAAGTTTGAGAACTCGCACTAACAGGTTCAAAAGCAGCTTCTTCCCTGCTGTTACCAGACTTCTGAATGGCCCTTTTATGGACTGAACTGATCTCCCCACTAATCTTCTCTACTAAGTAGTACTACACTCCGTGCGCTTCACCCAATGTCTATGTCTATGTATTTGCATTGTGTATTTATCGTATGTCCTATGTTTTTCACGTATGGAACGATATGCCTGGACTGTACGCAGAACAGTACTTTTCACTGCACCTCGATACATGTTACAATAAATCCAAATCCCACGTGGGACCTTGCTGATGTCCAAGTAGACTTGGAAATACATTCAATGAGCTACAAACAAATGACATTATACCTGAAAAGTGCAGTTTTGTCTTACCCAACATGTGGAGAACTGTTTTGTTATGCTCTTGACGTAGCATAAGCTGCTTCCTTGATGTGCACTCTGACAAAGGAAGATTCAGACTTGGATGTAGCTTTAACACGTTTATTTAAACTGTTAACAATTCTCCTACTTGGATTCGACTCTCCCGTTAATCCTGCTATAGCTACTCAGACTGATGAACCAGTCTGCTACAATCCAGGTGGTGGGTGTGATGTGATGAATCAACCCTCTGTACACACTGAGTGTCTCCACTGGAAAGAGGAAGATCATGTGTGCTGTGTCCTTTTCTATGGGTTGGTGTAATGCCCTCCTGTGGTGATGTCACCTCTGTGTGTATCGTGAATGCCCATTGGTCATGTCCTATCTTACTGACCTATTGGTTGAATGTCTGTGTGTCATGTCTCTAGTGCTCCCTCTAGTGTCTATCTAGTCTCCGTGTATTTACATTAACCCCTTGTGTATTTACAGTGATGCATATCACCACAGAGAACCATTGGATTTTAGTTGGAAAATGAACGCAGGATGTGCCAGCGATGCAGGCAGTATGCAGACATGGTGCTGCCTGTTAATTTTAATGAGACTGTAAACACAGCCCTGTATGAAGCATGCTGTTGTGTGACTGCATGGTTCAGCAGAAGGGCTAACTTAATGTGAAACTGGGGTCACTTAAAGCCACCCTGGGCAACGTGGATTCTGGGAGCAACAATTGCTGGAACTTGCTACAGAAAAGCCTCTGATCAGAAAAAGAAGTGGAAATGGCAATAATGGGTCAGAGATCTTGGCCTGAATCTTCTGATCAGGGGCAGAAAACCCCATTTTTGTTGGTCAGACAGAGAAATACACACTGAGCTTCCTCCGATTTTTCAGGGAATTGGAGAATCCTGCAGAACTCGGTCAGCACTGGAAAGATGTGAAAAGAAACAATGCAGAAACCACATCGGCTTTTTACAGTGCTAGCTGCCATATTCTGCATGGTGAGTTTAAATGACGCAAAGCTGTTTTGAAAACCTAGGGAGAGAAAGTAAGTGGGTAAGGGAGTAGGGTGGAAGTGTGGCAGCTGAGTAGAGTGGTAGATGGAATGGATGGTACGGTGGGAGGTGGATAGGGTGGCAGGTGGGTAGGGTGACAGCGTCGCAGGTTGGTGTGGTGGTAGGATGACAGGGAGGTAGGGTGGCAGAGTGGATAGGGTGGCAGGGTATATAGAGTAGCAGAGACGTAGGGTGGCAGGTGGTTAAGGTGGCAGGTGGGTATGGTGGCAGGTGGATAAGTGCATGGTTGGGTCATGGGTTAATTGGGAAGGATTGTCAAGGACAGGCTAGTCATGTCGGGTTGCTGGGTGGTGGGGTGAAGGGGTTGGAGGCTGATCTGGTCAGGTTGGGGTCAAGTCAAATTGGATGGATAGATGTCGCGGGTGGAGGTTGTGTTTTTGGGTTGGGTTGGGTCACGTCAAGTCGGGGGGGGGGTCAGTGGGTCAGGAGGATAGTTGGGACGAGGGGTAAGTTGTGGGTAGGGGTCCGTGTGAGTGATTGAGGGGCCAGTTGTACAAAATATTATTGGCAGGTAAATCAAAGAAAACCCAAAGATGTTTCAGCAATACATTAAGAACAAAAGAATAACTAAGAAAAGTGTAGAGCCCATCAGAGATATACCTTCTGCGTTGTTACTGAACTTGTGGGCAGGGATCTCAATGGGCACTTTGTCTATGTCTTCAGGAGAGCGGTGATGCAGACATTCTGATTAAAGAGAAGGAATCTGAAATATCAGATACAATAAGCATGACAGGAGAAGAACTGAAGGGAGTGACATCCTTGAAGTTGGATAAATCACCAGACCTAAAGGATTGTATCCTAGGCTGTTAAAGAAAGCCAGAAGGATGTAACTGATGCTCTGTATATCATTTTCCAATCTTCGCTAGATATCAGCGAGGTACCAGGGAATTGGAGGTCTGCGAACATTGGACCATTATCTGAAAAGTGTGCGAGGGATAGGCCAGACAGTCATCGCTCCGCTATTCAGTTGCATCATTCCTTCTTTAAGATTAACTTCAATTATGTTGATCATATTACAATGTCAGTTTAACTAATTGTTTTGATCTGCGAAACAGGTCACATAAAATGTTAATTTGTGGCTGATTGCACCCAGCGACACGCTAGTAAAAATTTACTTCGCACAATGACAGAATCAGATTGTGCTCATAAACAGACACAATTTAAAACGTGCGCTGATGTACTCTGCCAGCTAAGGCATAGCATTCCAACATCATCAATTTTACCCACTTCCCCAATTCCCACAGATCAGAGTTAAAAGATTAACAATTTTTCCTGAGGAGTTTGAGGTCTAATTAGTATATTACAATGTCAGTTCAACAGACACAGGAAGAGAAGTTGTTCTGGTCTGCTAAACAGGTCACTTACAGTATTGATTCTTGATCCTGTTGTAATTCCAGCCGGATCATTACTTCAGACCTACTCCTCCGCTGTGTCACCTTTCTGAAAGATGCAGTCTTATTTTCACAAAACATGACAATATTTGAAGGGATCAGGACACTCCCCCATGTGACTTGCCAACATTCCTGCCTCTTCCAAAAACAAATTAGTTGGTTATTGACCTCACTTGCTTTCTGTGGGACCTCACCATACAGTAGAATAACGATCATTCATTGATTGTGAAATATTTCTGGACGTTCACATTATGTGAGCGGCACATCATAAGTATAGTTTCTTTATACTCCCTACATACACAGACTCACACATTTTGAAAAATAAATTTAGAGCACCCAATTTTTTTTTCAATTAAGGGGCAATTTAGTGGGGCCAATCCACCTACCCTGCTCATCTTTGGGTTGAGGGCATGAGACCTACGTAGATACTGGGAAAATGTGCAAACTCCATACAGGCAGTGACTCGGGGCCGGGGTCGAACTCGGCCTCGGTGTCGTGGGGCAGAAGTGCTAACCACTGCGCCACCATGCCGCCCCTACTCACTCATATTTAATTCTCAGTTCTCTCAATGATAAATCAATGAAGAAACAGATTGTGGTAGTCACCACTGATGTATTGTATTGTATATATGGGTTTTACGGTAAGGCCCCTGTACTACAGGTACGGGGGTAGATCCCTGCCTGCTGGCTCCGCCCAGTCGGCGGAGTATTAATGTGTGTGCTCTCCGTACAGCAGCCATTTCGTCAGCTGCTGTAGGAGGCCACACATCTCAGTGTAATAAAGCCTCGATTACATTCTACTCTCGTCTCATCGTAATTGATAATGCATTACAGATGATTGCCAATATTTGATGACATAAAGGGTTATCTATTAACTATAATGAAGTGAGAGTTGAATAGCTGCCCTGTCATGCATGAAACCTCACACATTAGTATATTCTTGCCTGGATCATTTTCTGAATGTATACTGTGAGTTATATTCTTGAAATTAGGGCAATGAATATATTCGTCCACAAAAATAGCCCGCCGATGATTTTTTTCACAAATACAGAACTCACATGCAGAAAATGAATTGTTATCTTCCTTACTCCTTTCCCATCGGACAATATCACTGCCAAATCATTCTAGAATGGTTTATGAATAAACATTTCAAAAAGTACAATGATCAAATGCAGAATCCCAGACAGCAATGATTTTCCAATATGCCTTGGGTACACTGTGTTCTTTTTAAATGGATTTAATACATTTTGTTCCTAACAGTAACCAAAGGAATCATTTTTCCAGTTTTGTATTTCTATCTTCTGGGTAGAAAAGACATGTGTGACAAGTCTAATTTGTGTTATGGACTCATTCGGCAAAGGCTTTAGAACAGCAGTGCTCTTTCAGGTAATTTCTAATCTACTTAATTAAAGGCAAAAAAAACTGCAACAGGTAATGCAGAAGCAGAGGATCCTAGCCTTATCAGACAGGAACAAGATGAGACCAATCAATCAAATGCAGCTTTTCCCATCTAGCACACTCACCACTGAGTTTTCTCATCAACCACTGCTAAGTAACTAAACAGAATATCAACTTTTAACTCTGCAATATTTTCTGGTAGACAATTCGAGACATGTGAGATGAACAAATTATTTCTAACTTTTTTTAATGTTCAGTTTTCATGTTCATCTTTTGTGGCACAATGCATTACAGGGACAAGGACCCAATTCGATTCTGGCCTTGGGTGACTGCCTGTGCGGAGTTTGTACTTTCTTTCTGTCTCTGCATGGGTTTCCTCCGGGTGCTCCGGTTTCCTCCCACAGTCCAAAGATGTGCAGGTTAGGTGGATTGGCCATGCTAAATTGCCCCTGAGTGGCCAAAGATGTATGGGTCAGGTGGGCGATAGGACTGAGGAATAGGCCTAGGTAGGATGCTGTTTCGGAGAATCGGTGCAGACTTGATGGGCCGAATGGCCTCCCTCTGTATTATAGCGATTGCATGAAGATGTTGACGATGTCCTCTGCAATGGGGCTGGGTCCACTTTATCTGTATTATTTCACACTTCATACACCTTACAGAAGCTCCAACCTCCAGAAGCTTTCTCTTCCGAGATTAAAGCCTCATCTCCTCTTTTATTCATCCGTAATTTCCTAGGAGTGGCAATCAGTAGCGAACTGTCACTCTGGGGGGCTTTAACTTCACTGGAGTTGCAAAGCCCTGTCTCGCCCACCCTTCCTCACTCAGACCGGGTGAAACAGGAACAGCGAAGTGTGCCCCCAATTTCAGCAGTGTAGTGTAAATGAAGCAGAGGCAAGGGTCACATTCACCCTTTTTGCAGCATTAGCTCCAGAAAGCTTATGAGTAAAGGGACTATTGAAAGGGAGAAGGTAAGTTTCAAAGATGATTGGCGTTCAGACATCAGACCAGGGAGATAGGCCGTGGGGTGGAGTCGGACGAAGGACAGGTCTGATACAGGGGGCAGAGTTGGAACGGGGGTGGAGTCAGTTGAAGGTGGAGTTGGACAGAGGGGAAGGGGGGGGGTGGAGTTGGGTAGGTGGGGCTAGGGAGGCCCAGATCAGGCTTTGATAGCAAGGCAGCTGGACCGGGCTGTTAGCTCGGGCCAGAGTCGGAACGGTGAAAGGTTGGTCATGGATGGGTGTGGTGTGAGGGGTTGGGTGTGTTCAATGCAAGGCTCAACCTGTGTGTTTAAAATAGATACTCTGAAGTCGGAAGTGCTTTCTTTTCCTTCTAATTCCTTCAGAGTAACTATCAGGATAAAACTAGCAGAACTATCCAAAGTTAACGATTTAAAATGCTTTGTCAGATGGTTTCCAGCCCAGTGCAATTATCCATGGAAAGTTTTACCTTCTGGACAATCGGCAGGTAAACCCTTATGAGGGATTCTCCAGTGGATCATTGGGGTCCCCCGTAAATGCAACACTGGCGAGCCAGGAGGATATGGCCCACTGTCTTCATTTATTTTAATAATTGAACTTTCCTCAATTTACAAATATTAACAATGCAAACAATAAAATGATGTAGTAATCTGTGGTGATCAAAGGTCAATAACTTCAACAGTTGCAGCAAAAGGAAATTTTTAAAAATTCATTGCCGAGCCAACATTTGCTGCCCTTCCCAAATTGCCTTTGAACGGAGTGGTTAGCTCGGCCATTTCAGAGGGCAGTTAAGAATCAACCACATTGCTGTGGGTATAGGGTCACATGCAGGCCAGACCAGTTAAGGATGATAGATTCCTTTCCCTAAAAGAGCATTAGTGAACCAGATGGGTCATTACAACAGCCGATGATAGTTTCATGGTCCTCATTGCACTTTGAATTCCCACTGTTTTCATTGAACTCAACTTTCACTATGTGCCATGGTGGGATTTGAACCCAGAATCCCTTGAAAAAAGTAGACTATTATCTCAAGTATGAAGTACTTTTTTTTCCATTCCATGCATCTACTATCCTGTAACTGATATCAATACAGCAGTCGATAAGAATTACCATCTGCTATGAAGCTTGACACCAGCCAGGGTTTTCCGTTCCCGATCCCAGCGGGAGTCATGGCGGTTGCGAGAGCTAAACCTTGCGAGAGGACTCGAAACCGGTTTTCCAACAAAGTAAAACAAGGAAGCGAATGGCGGGCCATGATTCCCGCCACTGAACTAAACATAAATCAGCATCTCAATATGGTGCTTGCTTGCCGGAGTTGTCCCTCCTATTATGCTCTATTATGTATTTTGTTTTCTGTTCTTTTTCTTTTCTTTTCTTTTATTTTCATGTACTTAATGATCTGTGGAGCTGCTCGCTGAAAAATACATTTCACTGTACCTCGGTACACGTGACAATAAACAAAATCCAAATCCTGACTGGATCGGCGAGCAATTAGAACGACGTGTTTCAAAATAGGATTTAAACGACATGCAGTTGACACCATGCACTTTGCTCATGACTCTGAGATTGATTCGCATACCTTCCATTGCCCAGCAATCATGGGGATCAGCGCCAGACTTTGCAGGCTGCATTGCATCGATTTCAGAGATGTCTCACAGGCAAAAAACATCTTTACAGCTACCACATCAGAGATAAGGCAGGGGGTGTTTTTTACTGTGCTGCAGGGCAAGGGCTCTACTGCATAAAGAGATAAAGGGCCCAGCAGGTCTGAGGAAAGGTTGTACCGGGGGCGGGGGGGAGATGATAGGTGTCAGGTTGGTTGGGGGGGGGGGGGGGGGGGGGGGGGGGGGGGGGGGGGGGGCGTGTTGCAGGTGGGGGAGCACTAAAGGGCCGTGCAACTGGAAGGATAATTCTAAAATGAGGACAGTGAAACAACTGAGACAGGTTAGCAGCTGTTCAGTTGACATACAGAGAGTTAAGAAACTCAAGCAATCTGGTTCATTCATGCACCACTGATCCCTCAACGTGGCAATGATAATTCCCTAGTTTTAAAACCTAGTTCACAGCCTGCTAATTCACCACAGTATTATGGAACTGCAGAACTATTGGGCGACTGGGAACCACTTTGGAGATGTGACCATGCACAGAGGAGAAGCCTCCGGACCACCTGAATTAATCTCCTGTAGTCGCTGACTATTCACCCTGATGTTTAATTCAGAGTGATCTCAGCGCCTGGGCTGAAAGCAGAACATCCTGTTGCCTAGCCAAAGCTGTCGGCTATTGGTCATGTGGAATTGGGAGGAGGGGGTGGTGAATGGTGATGTGCATGCCACACCAGGCATAATTTACGGAGCCCGTACCCTCCGGCCTACATAAAAACACCTTGAACCACAGTCACAGAGAACTCCTTGACAGAAAGTGAACCTTTGAAAATAGACACTAACCCTTAGTGTTTCTCGTTGATACTGCAGTGAGGAGACTGTGGAGAAGATGGAGACTGGTGTATTATTGCTTATAGGCAAGAGTGAAGTTGGGGAAGAATGCAAGGGAGGCACCTGGCTCACCAAAGCGAGGAGCAAATCCGTCAAGACCAAGGAGCAGCAGGTCCTTCTGGATACAGAGCATGAACCTCAGAGGGAAGTCATTCTTAGGTGTCTTGCTGGACTCAGGGTGTATTGATGTTCCATGTGTTACCTGTAGATAAGTGAGAACAAGTGTCACCAATGTCTTTGCATGTCAAGGAATATTATGATTCACGTTTGCCACATTCTGCAAAATTTGTCACTACAGGTCTTGGAGGGTATCCATTGCCAGTGGCCATAAAAGCAACCACCAGACTGACCTTTGATACCGGTGACTCCTTCCAGGGTTTCACTTGGGCCCACTGTAGGATCTCCCAAGTTTCCATCCATAAATAGATCCAGGACACCACAAACAACATTTTTGCAACAACCCACAATTTTTTCAACATAAACATAAACGGGCAGTACGATAGCACAAGTGGCTAGCACTGTGGCTTCACAGTGCCAGGGTCCCAGGTTCAATACCCCGCTGGGTCATTGACTGTGCGGAGTCTGCACGTTCTCCCCGTGTCTGCGTGGATTTCCTCCGGGTGCTCCGGTTTCCTCCCACTGTCCAAAGACATGCAGGTTAGGTGGATTGGGCATGCTAAATTGCCCTTAGTGACCAAAAAAGGTTAGATGGGGTTATTGGGTTACGGGGATAGGGTGGAAGTGAGGGCTTAAGTGGGTCGGTGCAGGCTCGATGAGCCGAATGGCCTCCTTCTGCACTGTGTGTCCATGTTCTATGTAAACAGACATCAAGCAAGCCAGGATGCAAGAGCATTGGGCTTCACTGACATTTCTTTTCCCACAGGTTCATCTTCACCTTCAAGGGACCACACAGGATGTTGGGTTGGATCCTTGGGGATCAAGGTTACCTGCAAAGGATGTGGCTAACGTTGCCTGTGTGGCTGCCCCAGATTTCTGCTGAAAGAAGACATGGGCCGGGATTCTCCAAAATCCCTCTTTCAGTGGCCCCTGCCCAGCGCCATGGCAACCGTGCCGGAGAATCGCGTCCTGGCGTCGGAGCGGCATGGCGGGAATATCCCATGTCCCCGGTGATTCTCCGGCCCACCGCAGGCTTGGAGAATCCAGCCCATTATGTCCCACAACAGGGACCTTGGGTGAGCACACCATAGGGATCCTGAAAATGTGATTCTTATGGCTGTGCAGATCTGGTGGAGTGCTACAGTACAATCTGAATTGCGGTGTCTGCACGTTCCCCCTGTGTCTGCGTGGGTTTTCTCTGGGTACTCCAGATTCCTACCACAAGTCCCGAATGAGGTGCTGTCAGGTGAATTGGACATTCTGAATTCTTCCTCAGTGTACCCGAACAGACGCCCGAGTGTGGCAACTAGGGGATTTTCACAGTAACGTCCTTGCAGTGTTAATGTAAGCCTACTTGTGACAATAATAAAGATAAAGATTAAGAGGGTATCACGCATCACCGTGGCTTGCTACATTCTACACAACAAGGCACTGCAAAGCCAGGAGGTCTTGGCAGATGAAAAATGAAATGAAAATCACTTATTGTTACAAGTAGGCTTCAAATTAAATTACTGTGAAAAGCCCCTAGTTGCCACATTCCGGTGCCTGTTCGGGGAGGCTGGTACGGGAATTGAACCGTGCTGCTGGCCTGCCTTGGTCTGCTTTAAAAGCCAGCGATTTAGCCCTGAGAGGTAGAGGAGCTGCACATCTCCTCCGATGAGAAGGCCCTCAAAGGGGATGATGCTAATGAGATCGTAGCAGCTGAGCATTCAGGTGAAGAGGACACTGGACAGGTCAGATAAGTTCCCGATTTTTAGTGAATTCAAATTTCACGAACTGCAGTGGCGGCATTTGATCCTGGGACCCCAGAGTACTCTTGGTCAGTGGCAATATCGGACGGCATGGTAGAACAGTGGTTAGCACTGTTGGTTCACAGCTCCAGGGTCCCAGATTCGATTCCCGGCTTGGGTCACTGTCTGTGCCGTGTCTGCACGTTCTCCCCGTGTCTGCGTGGGTTTCCTCCGCGTGCTCCGGTTTCCTCCCACAGTCCAAAGGTGTGCAGGTTAGGTGGATTGGCCTTCATGTCCGAAAAAGGTTAGTTACAGTTGCCGGGTTACGGTGATAGGGTGGAGGTGTGCGCTTCGGAACGGTGTTCTTTCCAAGTGCCGGTGCAGACTTGATGGGCCGAATGGCCTCCTTCTGCACTGTAAATTCTATGACTATATCACTATGCCACCGTCTCTCCTACATCAAGGCAGCTCTGAAGGATGAGCAAATCTCGTGGGTCATGTGTCCCTGTTGAGGTGAGGTGCTTTCTGGTGGAGGGCATCAGACTTCAGTCAGAGCTGTCTCTTCACACATCCATTTAGCATCCCAGTCGCAACAGTAGCCTACAAGAGACTGGGGCACTTGCACGATCTTCAGTGGGTTAGTTGCTGGACGTCTTCAATCTGGCAAGGCTCCTCAAGGGTCCGTCGGAAACCTCTTATGTCCCTGTCTTCACCTGCTGAAGACCACATGATGTGCTGTGCTTACCTGATTGTGAATCCAAAGTTGCTCTATAATAGTCCCACCGAGGTGTGGGTAGAGGTTGTGGGTGAACGCTATGACAGGTCTTCAAAGGTGTCTTCTTCAGGTTCCTCATCCAAGGTGTTTTCAGGGCTGGAGTTGAGGGTCTAGATTGTGGATGTCCTCAGGAGCATTCTAGAGGGGCCAATGGAAGAAAGGAGAGACAAATAGTGCTGGCAGGTGGCCCTGAAACAGGAGAAATCACTCACAGTGTGGTTGTCTGATGGATGTTATGGCGCAGGACCCTCACTGTCAACGCAGGCCCAACCTACATCTCCAGCAAGCTCTATGGCTCTGTTCTCAAAGTCTGTGAAAACCTTGATCTCTGGAACCCAACCTCTAGTCTGGGACCTCCCCTTCTTATTGTGAGCTAGCTTGACCTGCATGAAGAGAGATGGAGAGAGTTTGAGAAAGATATTTGCAAGGGCAAATAGTTAGGATGCTTGGCTTGTGTGGATGGTGAGACGAGTCCTGTACAGGATTATGATACAAACTCTAGAAGTGAAGAGGCCATGGAAACATAAGGGTGTGCGCAAGTGAGTGGTGATGTCCTTTGAGATGGCTGCGAATCAGATCCTTGTGAGTGCGTGATGGAATTGTGAGTGTGTGAGTTGGGACTAATGAGATGGTTGACTTATCCTGGTGCAATGGAGGAGAGTGTTTTATTATGCTCTTGACATAGCATAAGCTGCTTCCTTGCTGTGCACTCTGACAAAGGAAGGTGCAGACTTGGAGATAGCTTTAACACATTTATTAAACTGTTAATGATTCTCCTACGTGGATTTGACTCTCCTGTTAATCCTGCTATAGCTACTCAGACTGACGAACCAGTCTGCTACAATCCAGGTGGTGGATGTGGTGAGTTTCAAATCAACCCTGTGTATCTCCACTGGAAAGAGGAAGATCATGTGTGCTGTGTCCTTTTATATGGGTTGATGTAATGGCCGCCTGTGGTAGTGTCACCTCTGTGTGTATCGTGAATGCCCATTGGTCGTGTCCTATCTTACTAACCTATTGGTTGAATGTCTGTGTGTCATGTCTCTGGTGCTCCCTCTAGTGTCTATCTAGTCTACATGTATTTACATTAACCCCTTGTGTATTTACAGTGATGCATATCACCACAGAGAGCATTCATTCTCTTCAGGCACTGGGTGGGGGCTGCCATCTTCTGCATCGCAGGAGGTGAGGTGAGAGTTATGGGCCGGATTCTCCGAGCCTCCTTGCGAAATCATACTCGGCGCGGGAGCAGAGAATGGGGCATCAGAACCCCGATTGGGTCCAACGCCTTCCCGTGATTCTCCCAGGACTGGAGAATCGCCTCAAGTTGTGTGCGCGCGTGGTTCATGCTGCGCCGCTTGGGGGCAATTAAAAGTGGTCTGGCGCCGATTCTCTGTCGACAACTGGCCGTGTTCCTGCTGGCGAGGCTCACTCATGGTTCCACCTGGCGGGCGCTCGGAGTGGCGGCTGCGGACCCAGTCCACGGCCGCCCTCGTGGGGGGCGGGGGAATCCGTCACCGAGGGTAGTATCCATGATGGCTAGACTCGCGATCGTGGGCCACCGATTGGCGTGCGCACGTGATATGGGTGGGGCCTATATTGTCGGGGCCAGCCCGTTGTGTAGGTCTATCACGTTGCGCGGGGCCGCCGCCGCTGGCCCCTGTTTTGGCAGCCGGAGCTGCGAGGACTACTCCGGGGTCCTACTGGCCCCCTTCAAAACGGATACGAAAGTCCAGAGCGATTTGTGCCTGTTCTCCCGCGGGCGTGGGGACATAACCCCATATTATCAGGGAATTCCGCCCATTGTCCTTGACATCAAGGAAGCATTTGACCGAATATTATATCAAGGATCCTTCTCAAAATTGTAGTCAATGGGAATCGGGGGTACACTCTCCATTGGCTGGAGCTACACCCGGCACAAGTTAAGATCATAGAATCTTAGAATCCTGACAGTGCAGAAGAAGACCATTTGGCCCATCAGGTCTGCACCAACCCTTCGAATGAGCACTCTGCCCATTTACGAGTGTCCACATCGCCCTATACCCATAATCCCATAACCTGGCCTGCACATTCCTGCATTCCTGGACACTAAAGGACAATTTAGTATGCCAATTCACCTAAACTGCACGGGCGGCATTCTCCGCTCCCGATAAAAATCGGGATGGCCGTCATGAAATCGGCCGAGGTTCACGACGGCCTCGGGGCCCGCTCCCCGCACCTAATTCACCCCCACCCAGGGAGCTAGGAGCGGGCCTCCATCTTTCCCGGCTGCGACCTCGTCGCGCCGGAAATGACGCGCAAAACGGCGCATTTGTGAGGTCATCCGCGCATGCGCGGTGGCCGTCTTTCTCCTCAGCTGCCCGGCAAGACGTGGCGGCTTGATCTTGCCGGGCGGCGGAGGGGAAAGAGTGCGTCTGTTTTGGACGCTGGCCCGACGATCGGTGGGCACCGATCGCAGGCCTGTCCCCTCCCGAGCACAGTCGTGGTGCTCCCGTGCCAATCGGGCCCCTAGATGCCCCAAACTGGCACCTGGCGCCCGTTTCACGAATGCAGCAACCAGGTGTGGTTGCTGCCATGGTGAAACGGGCGTAAAGGGCCGACCGCTCAGCCCATCGGGCTCGGAGAATCACCGTTCGCCGTGATTCGCCCTCCCACGATTCTCCCACGCCATGTGGGGAGCGGAGAATTCCGCCCCACATCTTTGGACCGTGAGAGGAAGCCGGAGCACCCGGAGGAAATCCACGCAGAAACGGGGAGAACGTACAAACTCCACACAGCCACTTACCCGCGGCCAGAATTGAACCCTGGTCCCTGGCGCTGTGAAGCAGAAGTACTAACCATTGTGCCATCGTGGTTATGGTTGTTGGAGGCCAATCATATCTGTTCCAAGACATAACTGCAGGGGCCCTCAGTGTACTTTAGTGTCCTCGGCTCAACCATCTTCAGCTGTTTCATCAGTGACCTTCCTTACATCATAAGGTCAGAAGTGGGAATGTTCACTGATGATTACACAATGTCCAGCACTACACTGCGACACCATAGATACTGATGCAGTCCATGTCCAAATGCAGTATGACCTGGACAATATCCAGGCTTGGGGTGGCAAGTGGCAAGTAACATTTGTGCTACACAAGTAACAGGCAAGGACCATCTCCAATAAGAGGGAATGGAATTATTGTAACCTGACATTCAATGGCATTACCATTGCTGAATTCGCTATCAACACCCTGGAAGTTACCATTGCCAAAAACTGAATTGGACTAGCCACACCAATACTATGACTACAAGAGCGAATCAGAGGCTAGGAGTCCTGCAGTGAGCAACTCCCCTCCTCACTCTGGAAAGTCTGTCCACCATCTATAGGGCAACAGTCAGAAATGTGATGGAATACTCTCCTCTGGCCTGGATGAATACAGCTCCAACAACACTCAAAAGCTCAACACATCCAGGACATAGCAGCCCACTTGATTGCCATCCCATCGACAAACATCTGGTACCTACACGACCCACGAGCAATTGCAGCCGTGTGTACCATCTACAAGATGTACTGCAGGAAATCACCAGGGCTCCTTCAACAGCACCTTCCATACCCATGACCACCACCATCTAGAAGGACAAGAACAGCAGACACCCGGGAACACCAGCACCTGGAGGTTCCCCTCTGAGTCACACACCATTTTGATTTAAAAATATATCGCCATTCCTTCGCTGTTGTTGGATCAAAATCCTGGACCTCCTTCCCTGACAGCACTGTGGGTGTACCTACATCACATGGACAGCAATTCAAGAAGGCAGCTCACCACCACCTTCTCAAGGGCAACTAGAGATGGGCAATGAATGCTGGCCTAACCAGTGATACCTACATCCCATAAATGAATTTGGAAACAATGCCCTCACCGTCACTGCGACCACATCCCAAACTGGAGTGGTCACTTGGGGGAAGTCTAGAGCTGGGGTGGAAAACATTGTGGCGGACCTTGACTGCGTCCAACAGGTGCAACAGTGATGCAGCGCTGATTATCAGCACAGCATATTTTCTCCATTTGGAAGCCATGTCTTCACTGGCACTGTCCTAGTCTGCATAGAATGAGAACGATATTTAGGGGTGCCATTTAAATAGAGTGCTCAGGGAACTTTCAGATGCCACCCGCCAGCGAAATGGCGTGTTCCATGAGGATGAACAATTTATGCAGTCTGAAGTGTATGACACAACATGAAACCCTGCCTTTGCGACTGATGGGTGGAATGCTGCTTTGCACGCACCCTAACACACTTTGTGCGTTTCACGGAAAATCCCAGACACAGTCAAATTTGTGGGTCGTAATTCTCTGGCCGTTGGGCTTCTATTTTCCCGCTGGCAGTACAATCACGCCCGTGGGTTTCCCGACGGTGTGGGGTGGCATCAATGGGAAGTGACCGGAGGAGGGGGGAGGGGACCCAGAGAATTCCACCCATGTATTTTCTAGATCTGACTAATGCTTTCTGTAAGAGTTGACCTTCATAAAAGGCGCAAACAGCTTAAAATACTTCAGCATGTACAGCTTCTCCCCCACCAGGTCCCTTAGCCTCACAAGGAGCCGATGGGAGCTCAGTACAAGGATCAACAAGTACATCAGAAGTACATCAGAACAGATGGTTTGCGTTAGGAGACCCATGTCCTACAGTTCCCATAAATTGCAGACAGTTGTATATGTATTTTGAATTGATTCTAAAAGATTTTAAAAATTGTACATGAACTTGGCATAGGAACTGATAAATAATATGATAAATCTAAAGGGTAATATCAATAATCGTATTCCAGTGATTATTGCAAGATTAAATGATAATGCAGTCTCTTGCTTTCATAATCACCAGCTTAGTCTAGTGATTCTAGTTGCAATCAGTCAGCAATTGGGAAAAATATTTGAGCATTGTTTAAACATTGGGCGGGATTCTCCGACCCACCGTTGGGTCAGAGAATCAGCGGTGGATGGCGTGAATCCCGCCCCGCCGCTCCGATGCCGGCTGCCGAATTCTCCGGCGCTGGTTTTCGGGCGGGGGCGGGGATCGCACCGCACCAGTCAGGGGCCGTTAGCAGCAGACCTCCCGGCAATTCTCCGGGCTCCGATGGGCCGACCCGTTTTCGGCCTGTCCCGCCGGCATGAAATAGACATGGTACATCCCGGTGGACCTGGCTTGGAGGGCGACTTGCGGAGTCCTCGGGGGGGGTCGGGGAAAGGGCGCGGGGGGATTCGGCCCCGGGGGGGCCCCCACGGTGGCCTGGCCCGCGATCGGGGCCCACCAATCTGTGGGCGGGCCTGTGCCGTGGCAGCACTCTTTTCCTCCGCGCCAGCCTCTGTAAGGCTCCGCGGAGAAGAAACCCCTGCACATGCGAATGAAGCACGCGGCGGTTCTGCGCATGTTCCAGAACACGGCGGCAATCCTGTGCATGCTCCAACTCATACCAGCCCGCAGCGGCTCTTCGGCGCCGATTGGCACGCCGCCAACCACTCCAGCGCCGGCCTAGCCCCCGGAAGTGCGGAGGATTCCGCAACTTCCGGGCGGCCCGACGCCGGAGTGGTTTGCGCCGCTCTTGGTGCTGGTACGGGCCGCCCCACCAATTGCGGGAGAATCCCGCCCATTATTCCTTCATGGGGTATGGGCATCACAGGCTAGGTCATAATTTTTTGCCCATCCCTAATTGTCCTTGGGATAATGTTGATGAGTTGCCTTCTTTAACCACTGCAGTCCATGTGACGAAGGTATACTCATCGTGCTGTGAGGAAAGGAGTTCTAGGATTTCAACAATGAAGGATAGGCTATACCGTTCCAAATCAGAATGGTGTGTGGCTCAGAAGGAAACTTCCAGGTTGTGGTATTCTATGCATCTGCTGTCCTTGTCCTGGGTCATGGGTTTGGAAGGTGCTTTGAAGGAACATTGATGAGTAGCTTCAGTGTACATTCTCGAAGCGCATCAATGGTGAAGGGAGTGAATGTTTTAAGTTTAGAAACGGATGGCAAGCAAGCGGATTGCTTTGCCCTGGATGATGTCAAGTTTCTCAAGTATTGCTGGAGCTGTACTCATTCAGACAAGTATCCCATCAAACATCTGATTTGTGCCATGATGATGGTGGATAGGCTTTGGGAAGTCAGGAGCTGAGTTACTCACTGCAGAATTCCCAGCATCAGACATATTCTTGTAGCCACAGCATTTATATGGCCTGTCTAATTCAGTTTCTGATCAATGGTAACCCCAGGATGTTAATAGTTTTCAGCGATAACAATGCCATTGTATGTCACGGGAGATGGTTAGATTCTCTCTCATTTGAGATTGCTATTTTACAGGCACTTTTGTGGCATGAAAGTTATTTGCTGTGGCATTCAATGGTTTGAATGTTACTCTGGTAACTGATTCATGTTTGCAGTTCTGGATCACTTAAGCCTGTGGGTAGAGACAGAGAGCTAAGGAAACTGAGAATATTCCGGAAAGACTTGAGTTTCTGAGCGGAGACCATGAGCTGAATTCTCCGCCGTTGGGATTCCCAGTTTTGCTGGCACCCCGGGAGTTTCCTGACGGCGTGGGGCTACCCCACAATGTGAAACCCTATTGACCAGCCAGCGAAACTGAGAATCCCGACGGCATGCCGTGCAAGAAATCTGGTGTGGCGGGACAGAGAATCCCGCCGAATGTGTACAGATAGAAAATCCTGTGAGTCATCCTGGGAGTGTCACAGCTGAAGATTAGACTTGGAACACTACCCTGAGGAATCTCTGCAGTGATGTCCTGGGACTGAGATGATTGGCCTCAACAACAACAACCATCTTCCTTTGTACCAGGTATGACTCCAACAAGCATTTCAATGTGTGACAGCAGAAATTAGAGTTGCTCGAACAAAGAAAGTGAAGTCATTAAAGTGTGCATTGATGGCCCATAAAACAATCAACTAAAAAAGAAAAATGACAAATCTGCCGGGCAATATGTCACATTGCAGAACTCTAAGGGGTATAAATTAATCTCAGGCAGTCAAGAAACATAAGTGTTATTGGATGCAGTGCCGAGAATTTTATTTCATTGACTGAAAAGAAGCTGAATGCCTGATGTGTTGTGTTCAATGACACAATTGTTCGGTGTTAGATTGGTGTGTTGACTGCTCTCTGTGCTATAAACTGTTTGTCAAGCCTGGAGGTATGGTTGTAAAAAAACAGAAACTGGCTGCATCTATTTTAAAAGTGTTTGTAATAAAGTCTAGTTTACACATAGAATCTGGTGCTTGTCATTTCTGCATATCTCTAAAGCATAAAACATATTACGCGCAGCATATAATAATTGTCTTTATTGTCACAAGTAGGCTTACATTAACACTGCAATGAAGTTACTGTGAAAACCCCCTAGTCACTACATTCCGGCGCCTGTTCGGGTACACGGAGGGAGAATTCAGAATGTCCAAATTACCTAACAGCATGTCTTTTGGGACTTGTGGGAGGAAACCGGAGCACCCGGAGGAAACCCACGCAGACACAGGGAGAACATGCAGACTCTGCACAGACAGTGATCCAAGTCGGGAATCGAACCTGGGACCCTGGCACTGTGAAACAACAGTGCTAACCACTGTGCTTCCATGAACAGGCGGCCATTCCAAAAGCACATGTTTTTGTGCTTGAGATGAATTTCTACTCCTTAGATCTTCAAAAATACTGAATCATACACAGGCCATTCTTGGATGAAGAATGCAGTTGAGTCTTGTACTTGATGTGCCTTGAGGTTTGCTGAGGACAAGGCTTAGCTACCCAGAAGGGAAAAAAAACAGTAAAAACAGGGAAATGAGAATACTTGATTTTTCCTTCTGTGTAGCTATGTTTGTCTGATGGCTACACTGTGGAGGAGTTGCCTGATAATAGTGCTGCTCAAAGATCAAACTATGGATTGCATATCAAGGAGGTCCTGATGTCAGTTATTCCAGAAGCCAAGCTACATTGCAAAACTGTCATTGTCATGGATGGAGCAGCAAGATTAGTAAGAGGGGTGATAATAGTTTTGTCAGATTAATCATTTATGGTGATAAAGAGCCTGAACTTGAACCATATTAAGAACATTGGCCCGAACATTGTGAACCGTATTGAAACATATTTATCCAGCACAGTCACTTCAAAATCCCGCCGAAGAACTCAACGATAAAAACTGCCCTTCAGACCTTGCATTTCATGCTGCAGTGAATTAATTCTCCAGAGGAAAATGGATGGCTCATTATGCAGAAATGCAGGTTACTGTGAGAACATCATAAGAGAAATGAGCAAACATAGCTTCCCCATGGGTTTTGTATTTGTGATAACAAGCAGGCGTGTGGTTGCATTTGGATGAATTGTATTTTGAACTGCAAGGAGAGATGACCTGACCTTACACAAAATAAACTCTCCTTTATAAACTAGTGAAAGCTATTCAGTTGCAGAGAGATGAACACAACCGGCACGTATCCCATCGATTATTATAGCTTGGCAAACTGAAACTGGGCAATGGAGCTACGAGTCTTATCCTTGTGCTTCTCACTCAGCAGCTTCAAGATTTGGAGTGAAAAATACCTCAAGTTAGGCTTTTTTTTAACCTGTTCTCCCTAATGCGGTGGTTCCTTGATTGAACTCCAAAAAGGTGACAGCTTGAAACCAATTTTTAAAAATAGGAATATGTGAATTTTAAGTCAATGTGTTGTATGTGCAGCCTCCAAACATCAGGACCTGCTCACCTCTTCTTTTCTGAATTCACTTTTACCTTTGTGTGCAGACCTCATTTACTCTGCTTTTGGGCATCAAAGAATAGATTTTTTCCAACTGACACATTCTACTTCATGCACAACTGAATACATACCAGGGTTCAAAGTGTAATGGAAGACAAAGCGCGTCCATGTTTCTGTCACTTTGTGCGCCAGACTACGCTTTGTGCAATGCAGTAATTTGTATTGCAGTGCGAATATCAAGAATAAATTTGTAATACGACTGATTGTGATTTTGTCGCACTGTTGAAGAGAAATGGTTCAATGCTTTTCTTACTGATCATGCATACAATTGCTGAAGATATATAATTTGTGGAATAAAAAAAAATATTTTTTACAATTAAGGGGCAATTTAGCGTGGCCAATCCACCTGCCCTGCACATCTTGCGTTGTGGGGGTGAGATTCACACAGACATGGGAATAATGTGCATATTCCACACGCACAGTGACCCAGGGCTGGGAACGAACCCGGGTCTTCGGGGCTGTGAGGCAGCAGTGCTAACCACTGCGCCACCTTGCAGTCCCATCTCTGGAAAATAATCTTCAGTTAAAACATTCGATAAGTAAAAAACATTTTTTTTAAAAAACATTCGATAATTGCAATTTCGTTGTCAATCCCAGAAAATAAAAAGTGGACCACAGGTTACATCAAAAGTATCTATATATATAGGCAATTGAGTTTTAATTCAACATTACAGAATGTCATGAACTTCTGAGAGTGGCACTAAAAGTTGAGTTCTGTTGAGATATAAAAACATTACACTACACTGATTCCTGGGATGAAGGGATTGTGCTACGAGGAGACATTGAGTCGACTAGGCACATATTCCCCTGAGTTCAGGGGAATGAGAGGCAATTTCACTGAAGCATGTAAAAGTCTTAGGACTTAATAGGGTGGATGCTGAGAAAACCTTCACCCCCAGCTGGATCTATAACTCAGATCAGAGTCTCAGAATACGGACTGATCTGAGGAGAAACCATTTCACTAAAAGGATTGTGAACCTTTAGACTGCTCTACTCCAGAGAGCTGTGAATGTCCAGTCACTGAGAATATTTAAGTCAGAGATCAATGGATTTTTACAGCAAACACTTAGAACATTAAGTGCAGAAGGAGGCCATTCGGCCCATCGAGTCTGCACCGACCCATTTAAGCCCACACTTCCACCCTATCCCCAGAACCCAATAACCCCTCCTAACCTTTTTGGTCACTAAGGGCAATTTATCATGGCCAATCCACCTAACCTGCACATCTTTGGACTGTGGGGGGAAACCAGAGCACCTAGCGGAAACCCACGCAGACACGGGGAGACCGTGCAGACTCCTCACAGACAGTGACCCAGCGGGGAATCGAACCTGGGACCCTGGTGCTGAGAAGCCATTGTGCTATCCACTTGTGCTACTGTGCTGCCCATAGGGAATCGAGAGTATGGGAGTAGTGTGGAGGGTTCAGTTAAGGGAAAAGATCAGCTATTGAATGGCAAAGCAGCCCTCACATGCTCCTATTTCTTATGTTCTTCTATTTTCAAAGCTCTATTATAGGACATAACAGTCACAACTAAAGGAAGCCATTCGGTCCATTGTGTTTATGCTGGCTCTCTGCACGAGCAACTCATCTAGATCCACTTACCCAACCTTTCCCCACAGCCCTGCAATCTTTTCTTCTCAACAGCTAATTATTCAATTCTCTTTTGAAGTTCTGGATTGAAACTGCCTCCATCACGCTCCTCAGGCTTTGCATTTTAGATTTTAACCGTTCACTGTGCTTCTTTTGTCTTCTATCGGCGTCCTCTGATTCTCGATCAGACCGCCAGTTTATTTAACTGCCTGCCTATAATGCTGCAACACCATAAATTGGTTCCTTATTGGCCCAAATCAGAACAGGGCAAAGCATAATTAGCAAATAGCAATTGCCAGTACCATAAAAACCATAGCTTCCCTCCAGGCCAGTGGACAAAGGAGCAAATCCATATCATTGGGGGCCTCACGGTAGCATGGTGGTTAGCATCAATGCTTCACAGCTCCAGGGTCCCAGGTTCGATTCCCGGCTGGGTCACTGTCTGTGTGGAGTCTGCACGTCCTCCCTGTGTGTGCGTGGGTTTCCTCCGGGTGCTCCGGTTTCCTCCCACAGTCCAAAGATGTGCGGGTTAGGTGGATTGGCCATGCTAAATTGCCCGTAGTGTAAGGTTAATGGGGGGATTGTTGGGTTACGGGTATATGGGTTACGTGGGTTTAAGTAGGGTGATCATTGCTCGGCACAACATCGAGGGCCGAAGGGCCTGTTCTGTGCTGTACTGTACTGTACTGTTCTATAATAAAACACACATACCTCGAAGTCTAAGGATTTAACTCCCAACCTGTACTGAGACCTACGACTTCGGCTAGAACAGCCATTTGGTACATGTTGTGTCCTCAAGAGAGGCCATTAACTTGGGAAAAAAATAAATTTGAACTCCTGGTGGTTTACTGTAAAATATGACGAAACTATGTTTCATGTATTAAGCAAAATATTTTACTGTACAAGAATTAAACAAGGCAAGTCGTCCCACTTAATGCTATATTTCTTAAACACTTACTATTTTTAACTGAAAGTCTCAGTTTGACTCTCCCTATTCGACCTTTATATTCCACACACAATTTACAGGATCTTAAGGGTTCTTTCACTCCTCCAGAGACCAAAACAAAGTGTACCACAACTCTCAGGAATCAATTCTGATATTCCACCATATCCCTGCAATTCTCAGTTACAGACAAGTACCTGGGGGCGAGGGGGGGGGGGGGGCGCTGATTGCTCCTCTCGCCACCATCCATTAAAACAAATGTGCTTTTGCTTTGCTTCCCCGTTGATAAGTGATTGCATATTTCCCAACCCTTCAGTTTATGTGTGATCCAGTTTCTATCATAACTACACGGCAATCTTTCGGCAATGGTGGAGAGGTTCCAGTGGAAACAGTGTAGACGGGGCCAGGTATTCAATCTGGGACGAGCCCCGTTTCTTTTCTGCTACTTGTAGATGGTAAATGGCAGACTGAGGTTTTTCAGAGCAGCAAGTTAATTTCACTGGTTATACAAGCTTGAGGATTCCATGTCACGTGGCTCCCACCTCTTCACAGTGTCTTTGAAAAAGGGGATGAATTCCTCACCAATATGGTTCAATGTTCCAACCATTAAGGTTTGTAAGGAATGTTACGGGGCTCTTTGTCCTAGTATATGGATAGGCTCCGGTTTGCCATACTGGCTTAAGAAATGCAGATGACCTTTGAATAGCTCTCCTTGAATTTGTCTCTGCAGCCCACAAGGGGATCATTACTGTCTCTTTGGAGATAAAGAGGTGCAGGTTTCTACTCACTGCCGTGGTAGCTCTGGCCAGATCTTCTGACACTCTGTTCAAAACAAATCAGGGACCACGGGTTTACGCCGTCACTCGGGCAGGGCGGGGCCTAATAGAGCCGGCAAGCCCGGCTCCACAGAGATTGGGGCACCATCTTTAAAGGGCACCCTGATCTAGGAGAAAAATTAACTCCCTCCCATCCCTCCGCGGCCATGGAGGACCTCTCGCATAAGCTTCAGGGTGGCATCCCCCCACCACCACAGAAGTATGGGGGTGGATCCTTCCCCACCCCGCGTGTTCACTGGTGTGCACCCCTCTCCCCCCACCACACATAAGGGGAAATCCCTCCTCCATCAATGGAGGAGGGGTTACCCCCTGGCAATGCCCCATGGCAGTTCCCACATCAGTGCCCCCTGCCACTGCTGACATGTTCATCACGACTGGTTTTCAAAAACCAGCAGTGATTTGGCTGGTGTGACATGACGCTGCTGGGGGAGAGCATTCCACCGGGCTGAATCCTCGGGTGTAAACCATTTCATTATATTGAAATGTATTGAAATTTATGGAAATCAGGTTCACGCCCAGAAAATGTCACTGGCGGGTTGTGGGAAGATCACAATCTGAGATCTCGCTGACGCAAATCCCGTGTCTACCCACTCATGAGATTTAGAGGCCATAACGGGTTTTCCACCTGCGGCTAATGTACTCCCAAAAATTGCACCCTTTATCTCTACCAAGAACTCAGAAAGGGGCAATATTGTTTCATGCTTTCTCGCTTCCAACCCTGACCTTATTAGTGGCTTCCCTTTGAATAGCAATTTCTTTAGTTCAGATTACTGGCCTCCCAAACCAGATGCTTCCATTAACTTACTTTTAAAAACCTTAATCTCCAAACGAAAAATCGTATTCCCACAACATATGAACTATGAAATTTAACATGTTTGCAACAGAGTAGCACAATGAACCTTGGTGACTAAAACAAAAAGAAAATCAACCAGGTTTCCTATTTCTGACAATCACCCAGTGATTCTGTTAAGAATTGTTATATATCGGAACATATAGTCCTAACTCCTAACCAAACTAATCTGTTACTTCAGCATAGCTATCATAATATATTCCTGACATTATTAATGCTTCTAACCTGATTTCACTTTCTACAATCAATACATTCCGCTTGATTCCAACATTGACCTTTACTTCTTTATGTAATTCTCTCCTTTAACTATTTGATATTCTTTGCTTTAGCATAATTGTTGTTAGCACACCAGGCCAGACACCACTTTTTGTTAGGATACTGGATAGAAAACTCCAAACAATTTGTAAAACTATGATAAAAGGATACTTCACCCTAGGAGTGATGACTCTAACCAATTTGTATAGAACATAGAACATAGAACAGTACAGCACAGAACAGGCCCTTCAGCCCTCGATGTTGTGCCGAGCAATGATCACCCTACTCAAACCCACGTATCCACCCTATACCCTTAACCCAAACAACCACCCCCCCCCCCTCCCCCAACCTTACTTTTTAGGATGCTACGGGCAATTTAGCATGGCCAATCCACCTAACCTGCACATCTTTGGACTGTGGGAGGAAACCGGAGCACCTGGAGGAAACCCACGCACACACGGGGAGGACGTGCAGACTCTGCACAGACAGTGACCCAGCCGGGAACCGAACCTGGGACCCTGGAGCTGTGAAGCATTTATGCTAACCACCATGCTACCGTGCTGCCCTTGTTACCGTGCTGCCCTATCTTTGATGTCAAAAGAAACGTTAATTTAAACACAGAATTAACCACATTAACATCAAAGAAATAGTTTTACAATTAGAAGTTAAATAGTTCTTTAAAAAAAGGAAAAACTTTAATTCACTATCTACACTGCCACTTTATAAATTCCAACGAGGCAAAACAATACAGTTCAAAATCCACTCATAAATAAAGTTAGCAATCAAGGTTACTTACTGTTCTCTGTGTAGACGCTAGAAGAAAGACCCTTTCAGGAACAACCTGAAAAGCCTTCTGCTAAAAAGTACAGACTGACCTGGCTCTTCCCATTAATTACATAATCTGTATACCACTAAGATGTCCGATGACCTGCTTAGCTTGGACTAATTCCCTGAAGGAATTAGCCAAAGCAAAATTTGTAGATAAGACTACTGAAGTATGTACATTTTTG
This sequence comes from Scyliorhinus canicula, assembly GCF_902713615.1. Taxonomy (NCBI): domain Eukaryota; kingdom Metazoa; phylum Chordata; class Chondrichthyes; order Carcharhiniformes; family Scyliorhinidae; genus Scyliorhinus; species Scyliorhinus canicula. The sequence continues at coordinate 37,715,890 of NC_052163.1, forward strand.
GATGAGAAGAGGTTGAATGATTGAGGGCAACACTGTAGCATAGTGGTTAGCACAGTTACTTCACAGCTCCAGGGTCCCAGGTTTGATTGCCGGCCGGGTCACTGGCTGTGCAGAGTCTGCATGTTCTCCCCATGTCTGCGTAGGTTTCCTCCGGGTGCTCCGGTTTCCTCCTACAGTCCAAAGTGTGCAGGTTAGGTGGATTGGCCATGCCAAATTGCCCTTAGGTTAGGTGGGGTTACTGGGTTACGGGGATAGGGTGAAGGTGTGGGCTTAAGTAGGGTGCTCTTTGTAAGGGCCAAATGGCTTTCTTCTGCACTGTAAATTCTATGATAATCTATGATTCTATGAACTTTCAAAGAAAGACTAAGACTAACTGAGAAATGTCAGTTGGCAAAGGAATACATAGAGCACAGCAAGGAATGAAAACAGTAACTGATGGAAAAGCACAGGTTAGAAGTTTTGTAGCAGGGGAGAAAGTTCTTGTCTTATTACCAGTATCAGGAGAGCTACTGAAAGCCAGATTTAGTGGGCTGCATCAAATTGAAAAGAAACTTAGTGATGTAAATTAGTTAATACACACTCCAGATAGATGTAAATTCCAAAGAGTATGTCATATCAACATGATTTTAAAATATTGTGAGAGGCAAGAGGAGCAGCACAAATGATGTCTTAGTAGTCATGAAGCAACAGGAAAAAGAAAATGGGGGGGTTAAATTCCAACAGTAACTTCTCTCAAATTAAATTGTGTAATAAGGAAGTTCTGGACCATGTAGAAAACTGGTTAGGTAATCTTTCAGACAAGAATTGGATTGAGCTGTAAGAGTTACTGCAGTCACCCAATCTATTTTCAGTGATAAATTGAGTAGAACAAAGTAACCATATATGATGTGGGGATGCCGTTCCAATCAAATAACATCCATATCAGTTGAATCGAGCTAAACTAGTACAAGTACAGAAGGAGATTGAGTTTATGCTGGAAAATAATATTACTGAGTTAAGGTCTGGCAATTGGAGCTCTCCTATTGTGATGGTACCAAAGCCAGATAGAACGCAAAGGATGCATGCGGACTTCAGAAAAGTAAATGCTGTCATCAGAAGAGACTCGTCCCTATTCCGTGCTCAGATGATTTTGCTGAGAGAATTGGATATTCTAAGTTCATTGCAAAGGTAGACTTGCTAAAAGGGTACTGGCAAGTGCCTTTGACCAAAATCTCTGTTTGTGACAACCAATGGACTCCATCAGTTCAAGGTGATGCCTTTTAACATGAAGAAATCATCTGCAATGTTTCAAAGACTTACAAATGAGGTTGTTCAATGTTTGAGTCACTGCACAGTTTCTATCGATGACTTGGTTGTGTTCAGCCAGAATTAGGAAGACCATCCAAGATACCTGAAGGAGCTGTCCCAGCATTTGGAAAGGGCTGGGCATGTCATGAATTTGACAGCAACTTCCCCAAGGTACAAATTATCCTGAACCCACATCAAGGAAGGAGTTTCTTTGCATTCTGCATTGTAAATTCTGAGTCTATGATTCTATGAATCAATGCTTTTTATTGCAAATTTGTGGGAATTTCAGCAGTGTCGTGCATCTGCTTACTAAGCTGCTGAAAAAGAACAAACCGTTTAAATGGATAGAGGACAGTAACGCAGCATTTAGGCCCTTACAAACTGTCTTAACCACTACTCCATTGTTAGCTATGCCAAACTATGAAGAGCAGTTCAAATTGGCTACTGACGCTTGTGACACTGTGTGGGAGCCGTTCCGTTGCACGGGGATGAGCAGAGAATCGAAAAACCAGTGGGATATTTTTCCAAAAAACTAAACAGTCATCAGAAGAAATATTCCACCATCAAAAAAGAAACTTTAAGTCTCGTGCTGGCAATACAACACATTGAAATTTACATTGTTAGTAATATTACTGAGACAGTCATGTATACAGATCATTATTTGTTAAGGTTCCTGGAAAGGTTTCAAGACCACAATACTGCACTATTTTGTTGGAGTCTCTTATTGCAGTCATTTAATTGTAAAACATTTCATGTTACTGGATGAGAAAATGTGACAGCAGATGTTCCATCAACAGTCTAAAGGACTGTCAAGCATGTATATAAATTTCCTGGAGTTTAATGTTCTGTTCAAGCATGCTAAAAAGGTTTGTAATGGTGTTAAGTCAAATAAAATCTGGTGTAAAATAGAAACATCTTTTAAAATGTAGACATTTTTCTCTTAGAAAGGACATGTCACAAAATGGTAGGATTCTATTAAAATGAATGTATTGTCCATTTGCGTAAGTAAAATCAAACTGTCCTTTATTTTGTTAACCATGTCTGTACAGCAACTAAGAAAAAGGAAGGAATAGGAAAGAATATGAGGCACGATTCTCCGCTGCCCACGACGGGTCGGAGAATAGCGGGAGGGCCTTCCCGACATTTTTCCCGACCTCCCGCTATTACCCCCCCCCCACGGCCGCTCGACGACACGAATCGCTGCTCGCCGTTTTTTTACGGTGAACAGAGATTCTCCCCCGCATGCGCAGGTTTGACGCATATGCGTGATGACGTCATCCGCGGGTTGGAGCCGTCCAACCCGCGCATGCACGGCTGACGTCATCGTGCGCGTCAGCCACCGTGACGCTTGGTGCGCGGGCTTAGCGACGGTTGCTAAGCCCGTGATGCCGTGCTTCACGGGGCCGCGCTGCTAGCCCCGCCCGGGGGAGAGAATCGGGTCTCGGGAGGGGGCGCGGAGGCTGCCGTGAAACACGACCAGTTTCACGGCAGCCCTTACGACTCTCCGCATTTGCGGAGAATCGCGCCCTCGGAACTGGGTGTTCTTTGCAATTGTTACATTTAGTGGTCAGAGTGCTGGGAGCCAGGAAGCAGGTTAGTCACAGATGAGGTGTTGAAGAAGCAGCAGAAAAAGAGAGGGAAGCAGCCACCCTCAGGAAAAAGCTCAGCTAGAGGTCAAGTGCTGAAGGCAATAGCCAGTTTGTGCAAAAGATTGTTTTCTTTGCTGAACCGAAGATCATACCCAAGTCCTGATCACTTCGGCTGTCAGAAGTACAAGATTGTACATTGTAGTATTTCATTATCTGTTTTAAGAACATAAGAACATAAGAACTAGGAGCAGGAGTAGGCCATCTGGCCCTTAGAGCCTGCTCCACCATTCAATGAGATCATGGCTGATCTTTTGTGAACTCAGCTCCACTTTCCGGCCTGAACACCATAACCCTTAATCCCTTTATTCTTCAAAAAACTATCTATCTTTATCTTAAAAACATTCAATGAAGGAGCCTCTACTGCTTCACTGGGCAAGGAATTCCATAGATTCACAACCCTTTGGGTGAAGAAATTCCTCCTAAACTCAGTCCTAAATCTACTTCCCAATATTTTGAGGCTATGCCCCCTAGTTCTGCTTTCACCCGCCAGTGGAAACAACCTGCCCGCATCTATCCTATCTATTCCCTTCATAATTTTATATGTTTCTATAAGATCCCCCCTCATCCTTCTAAATTCCAACAAGTACAGTCCCAGTCTACTCAACCTCTCCTCATAATCCAACCCTTTCAGCTCTGGGATTAACCTAGTGAAACTCCTCTGCACACCCTCCAGTGCTAGTACGTCCTTTCTCAAGTAAGGAGACCAAAACTGAACACAATACTCCAGGTGTGGCCTCACTAACACCTTATACAATTGCAGCATAACCTCCCTAGTCTTAAACTCCATCCCTCTAGCAATGAAGGACAAAATTCCATTTGCCTTCTTAATCACCTGTTGCACCTGTAAACCAACTTTTTGCGTCTCATGCACTAGCACACCCAGTTCTCTCTGCACAGCAGCAAGCTTTAATATTTTATAATTTAAATAATAATCCCGTTTGCTGTTATTCCTACCAAAATGGATAACCTCACATTTGTCAACATTGTATTCCATCTTCCAGATCCTAGCCCATTCACTTAACCTATCCATATCCCTCTGCAGACTTCCAGTGTCCTCTGCACTTTTCGCTTTACCACTCATTTTAGTGTCATCTGCAAACTTGGACACATTGCCCTTGGTCCCCAACTCCAAATCATCTATGTAAATTGTGAACGGTTGTGGACCCAACACTGATCCCTGAGGGACACCACTAGCTACTGATTGCCAACCAAAGGAACACCCATTATTCCCCACTCTTTGCTTTCTATTAATTAACCAATCCTCTATCCATGCTACTACTTTACCCTTAATGCCATTCATCTTTATTTATGCAGCAACCTTTTGTGTGACACCTTGCCAAAGGCTTTCTGGAAATCCAGATATACCACATCCATTGGCTCCCCGTTATCTACCGCATTGGTAATGTCCTCAAAAATTCCACCAAATTAGTTGGGCACAACCTGCCCTTTATGAACCCATGCTTCGTCTGCCTAATGGGACAATTTCTATCCAGATGCCTCACTATTTCTTCCTTGATGATAGATTCCAGCATCTTCCCTACTACTGAAATTAAGCTCACTGGCCTATAATTACCCGCTCTCTGCCTACCTCCTTTTTTAAACAGAGGTGTCACGTTTGCTAATTTCCAATCCACCGGGACCACCCCAGAGTCTGGTGAATTTTGGTAAATTATCACTAGTGCATTTGCAATTTCCCTAGCCATCAGTTTTAGCACTCGAGGATGCATTCCAGCAGTGCCAGGAGACTTGTCTACCTTCAGCCCCATTAGCTTGCCCATCACTACCTCCTTAGTGATAACAATCCTTTCAAGGTCCTCACCTGTCATAGCCTCATTTCTATCAGTCACTGGCATGTTATTTGTGTCTTCCACTGTGAAGACTGACCCAAAAAACCTGTTCAGTTCCTCAGCCATTTCCTCATCTCCCATTATTAAAACTCCCTTCTCATCCTCTAAAGGACCACTATTTATCTTAGCCACTCTTTTTTGTTTTATATATTTGTAGAAACTTTTACTATCTGTTTTTATATTCTGAGTAAGTTTACTCTCATATTCTATCTTACTCTTCTTTATAGCTTTTTTAGTAGCTTTCTGTTGCCCCTTAAAGATTTCCCAGTCCTCTAGTCTCCCACCAATCTTTGCCGCTTTGTATGATTTTCCTTCAATTTGATACTCTCCCTTATTTCCTTAGATATCCACGGTCGATTTTCCCTCTTTCTACCGTCCTTCCTTTTTGTTGGTATAAACCTTTGTTGAGCACTGTGAAAAATCGCTTGGAAGGTTCTCCACTGTTCCTCAACTGTTCAACCATGAAGTATTTGCTCCCAGTCTACCTTAGCTAGTTCTTCTCTCATCCCACTGTAATCTCCTTTGTTTAAGCACAAAACACTAGTATTTTCTACTTTAATCAATACTTTTAATAATGTTTACCGAAAAAGAGATTTGAGTTCTGACTGTTTACCTAAACTTTTCTCACTAATATCCAAAGAAACAATACACTTTGCAAAACCAATGACTCTCACACATAACATCAACGAGGTTTCATAACAGTGCCGAGTAGAATGTTTGGTCATATTTGTCGAGAGAGGGCATGAATAAATGTTCAAGCCCTTTCCTATCAAGAAATTCTTTGGTTTACCTTTTTCTGGTTAGTTTCCTCCCTCCATTCCCCACACGTGAAGACATCGACTTGCTTGCTGACTAATAATTACAGATAAGTAGACCTAATTCATAACCATGCATTAATGAGGGAACGTGTTCAACACCCACTCAATATCTCACCAATAAAAAGATCTTGAGAAACTGGCGGAATCCTTCACGTTTAATTTTAAAGCTCCTCAACATAAATTAAGCTACTATTGATGAGAGTCTGACCTATATCGTCCCTATACATCAAGGGTAATAAAGCTTTGAGTCACAATTTCAGCAGGGACAGACAGCATTTCTAAGCTCACAAGATGAGAATAATTTTTTATGAAAATGTTATACTACAGTAATGCCTTTCACCAGAACACAAATTGCACAATTGTTCCTGAGCAACTAAATAGAATAGAAGGGGAGTACAATTTTAAACTACTAAGTCAGATTGGGGAAAGTCTAGACCAGAGTAATCAAATGACCAAATGGTAACCAGAGAAAGGAAGCAAGCTTAAAAGAGCTGTTGCAATAATAACAGAAGCCATTACTGAAAGTAATTTTTGAGAAGAAAGGTTAAATAAGGAAGAGTTCAAAGCACACTGTGATGAATGCAGGAAATTATTATATATTATATTATAGATTTTATCATAGTAGTGTTATTAAAAACCCTGAGTTCAAATACACACAGGCAGTATGTCTGCTGAAGCTTTGTTTAAGGGATGGCAAAGATGAGGTAATCATTGATTTTAACTATTTACTTGTTTACGTATAGAAGACTATACATAATGGAAATTACGCATAGCCAACAGAGCTTTGACAAAGGGTCATCTGGATTCGAGAAGGTAGCTCTTTTCTCTCCCGGCAGATGCTGCCAGACCTGCTGAGATTTTTCAGCATTTTCTCATTGGTTTCAGACTCTAGCATCCGCAATAATTTGCTTTTATTAAAGAATACCGTCCAGTTCTCTTGTGGCCGTTTTAATTGTTAAGCTACCTTTTCAAAAGATACAAAGAATGCTTCTACATCCTTCTCCTCAAATTTTGCATGTTCCAATCTAAACATTTCCCCACTAGGTGTATGTCTAGAACTCACTGTCTTGCTCATCCAGCTCTGTTTTGCCTGCTGCAAGTTGCTGCATTTTAATCTGATGTTCACTCTCTTTATCCTTTTCTCTTTCTACCATTGCTAACTTCTGTATTTCCAAGGCTATTTTTCTTCTCATTCCCTTTGGTGAGATCTATCTTTGTATCTTTCATCTCATTGCCACTCTTTAAATGGAGGATAGTTGGGGGGCGGGGGGGGGGGGGGGGGCGGTGTTAGGTAAATTGGGAGGAGTACCGTTGGGTAGCTGGGCTGGTGAAGCCCGCTGTGTGTGGCAGTCATTCTCTGCAGATGATGCAGGTGGGAAAAATTCCAGGGCAGGGCCAAAGGGGTGGGAAGAGATTTCTGATTTGTATTTTAGTGTTGCATCAAGCTGTGCTTTAACATTTAACTTGATTCCTCCTGGACCTTGAAGTTAAATCGACGAAGGCTACAGAGGAATTTGTTTGCAGCCATTAATTCTGTCAGATAAAACTGAGACTTGAGCCAAATTTGAACATGGCTAGTGCCTTCAATGTTAGCACTCCAGTATTAGGTTTCATTTTCTTTTAATTCTCCTTTGAAGGCGATTTCCTAGTTGTCTTGTTCCTCTGTCGCTTGGATAAAGCTTCCTTCAGACTTCATTAATTGATATTCTGCTTTAAAAGGACAAATCTTAACACACTCATAGCATGGTGCAATTTGGGTGCAATATTTTCACACCTGTGGACCTTCTTCCGAGCATAGCAGGACTATTGGAAAATGGTGGCTGATGCCTTTTCAATGGGCTTCCCTGGTTGCTGCTCGGAAATACATTCAGTTTTATCGTTCACAAACTAAACAACTTGCTTGGGCTTTTGCTGCAGGAATTCACTTGCACCTCTTCCAGACTTTATTGCGCTTCCAATTTTCAGCTTACCTGGCTAGTTGTACAGCTTTACTTAGTGTTAACACATCCCTATATTGTAAAAAATCAAAGAAGTTTTCACCTAAAATACCTACGAATATGTTGCTACTCACAATTGTCAGCTCAGTGTTGGAGATTATTGCTGTATAAATTGATTCCTCCACTTTGTTTTTGACTGTGGCCATTAAATGTTACCTTGTCTATTCTAATGTTTCACAGAGACATGAGGGAGAATCCTCTGATGACATCCTTGTAGGAGACTGTCTCCTTATTCACCCCGTGTCTGGCCAGCACATACATTGTGATGCTACCGACAGCATATTATAAGGGTCCATCCTTTTTATCCCCTTATTTCCCCTTTCTTTTATTTTGCCTTTATCATTTTTGATCCATCGGTGATTAACGGACATGTACCTTTAAGTCAAGCAGCAGAGAGAATATGAAATACAGAAGTTACTGGAGAGAATATCCTGCTAGTTTTTGTTTGTTTGAACAGGAAGTTCAGACTTGTTGGCACCAGTGAGACAGATGGACTGGGACCCGGTTTGCTTGATTGGCTAAGGTTCAATGAATTGGCCCAAAAAGCCGTATTCTACCCAGTAACAGGTGGTGATTAGATCCTGTAGTGGAATGGTTTTCAGAATCCCAAGGGGTTTCCTAGACACCTGGGGCGGGATTCTCCGACCCCACGCAGGGTCGGAGAATTGGCGGGAAGCGGCGTCATTTCCGCTCCCGCAGGTTTCGTAATTCTCCCACCGGAAAAAAACCGGCGTTGTGCAAATCCCGTCGGCGGCCTGTGAAAACAGCTGGCGCCGGCGGGATTTCATTTTATTTGCACTGACCTGAAATCTCCGGCCCGGATGGGCCGAAGTCCCGCCGACGTGGCCATGGGTCACGTCGGCGCAAATCAGAGTTGATTTAAAACGGCGTCAACCATTGATGATGGTTGACGCCGTTCAGTGTCGGGGGTGGGTTGAGGCATTGGGGGGGGGGGGTGGGTTGCGGCCATCGGGGGGTTGCGGCCATCGGGGAGTGGGTAGCGGCCATCGGGGGAGTGGGTAGCGGCCATCGGGGGAGTGGGTAGCGGCCATCGGGGGAGTGGGTTGCAGCATCGGGGGAGTGGGTAGCGGCCATCGGGGGGGGTGGGTTGCGGCATGGGGGGGGGGTGGTTTGCGGCATCGGGGGGTTGCGGCCATCGGGGGGGGGTGGGTTGCGGCCATCGGGGGGGTTGCTGCCATCGGGGGAGTTGCGGCCATCGGGGGGGTTTGGGGGCAGGGGCGGGCAGAGAGGGTGGGGGCGACGGATGCCCGGGGCCAACGCACCGTCGCCCCCCCCCCTCTGTACGCCGCTGCCCCCTACCCTAACCACCCCCCCCCCCCTCACCACCCCTACCTCCCTCCAACGCCCCTACCCCCCTCCCCACCACCCCTACCCCCCTCCAACGCCGCCCCCCATCTCTCGCAACGCCGCAACCCCCCCCCCCCTCAACGCCGGGTCCCCCCCCCCCCTCAACGCCGCAACCCACACCCCGTCCCCCTCCCTCTGAAGGCCGGTACCCACACCCCCCCCCCTCTCTCCTCCTCCCCCCCTTCCTTCCTCCTCCCCCCTTCCTTCCTCCGTTAGTGGGGGGGGGGGGGTGCGGCGTTAGTGGGGGGGGGTGCGGCGTTGGAGTGGGGTAGGGGTGGTGAAGGGGGTAGGGGTGGTGAGGGGAGGGGGTTGGGGTAGGGGCAGCGGCGTGCTGAGGAGGGGGGCGACGGATGCCCGGGGCCAACGCACCGTCGCCCCCCCTCTGCACGCAGCTGCCCCTACCCCAACCCCCTCCCTTCACCACCCCTACCCCCTTCACCGCCCCTACCCCCTTCACCACCCCTACCCCCCTCCAACGCCACACCCCCACTAACGCCGCACCCCCCCCCCCTAACAGAGGAAGGAAAGGGGGGGAGGAGGAGAGAGGGGGGGGAGGAGGAGAGAGGGGGGGGAGGAGGAGAGGGGGGGGGAGGAGGAGGAGAGGGGGGGGAGAGGAGGAGAGAGGGGGGGGAGAGGAGGAGAGAGGGGGGGAGAGGAGGAGGAGAGGAGGAGAGGGGGGGGAGAGGAGGAGAGGGGGGGGGAGAGAGAGGGGGGGAGAGGAGGAGAGAGGGGGGGGAGAGGAGGAGGAGAGGAGGAGAGAGGGGGGGGAGAGGAGGAGAGAGGGGGGGGGAGAGGGGGGGGAGAGGAGGAGAGAGGGGGGAGAGGAGGAGAGAGGGGGGGGGAGAGGAGGAGGGGGGGGAGAGGAGGAGAGAGGGGGGGGAGAGGAGGAGAGAGGGGGGTGTGGGTACCGGCCTTCAGAGGGAGGGGGACGGGGTGTGGGTACCGGCATTGAGGGGGGGGTGTGGGTACCGGCATTAAGGGGGAGGGGGACCCGGCGTTGGGGGGGGGGGGGGGGCCCGGCGTTGGGGGGGGGGGACCCGGCGTTGGAGGGGGGTAGGGGTGGTGGGGAGGGAGGTAGGGGTGGTGAGGGGGGGTGGAGGTAGGGGTGGTGAGGGGGGGTTGTGGTAGGGGTGGTGAGGGGGGGGTTGTGGTAGGGGTGGTGAGGGGGGGGGTTGGGGTAGGGGCAGCGGCGTACAGAGGGGGGGGCGACGGTGCGTTGGCCCCGGGCATCCGTCGCCCCCCCTCTCTGCCCGCCGCTGCCCCCAAACCCCCCCCCCCAAAGCCGGAACACACCCCCCCCCCCAATGCCGGAACACACCCCCCCCCCCCCAAATGCCGGAACACACACCCCCCCCCCCCAAATGCCGGAACACACCCCCCCCCCCACACCCCCCACCCACACACACACACACACACACACACACACAAATGCCGGAACACACCCCCACCCCCCCCCCCCCCCCCCCCCCCCCCCCCCCCCACGCGCGTCTGTCTCTCTCTCTCTCTCTCTCTCCTCCTTATCCTCCAAAAGACGCCGGGTCTCACCACTTCCACAGCTGGAGAAACTGACGCGTATCGCGTCAGTCAGCTGCTAGCCCCTCCGGGAACGGAGAATAGCGGCCTTAAAGAAGGCCCCGGCGCCGGAGTGATTAACACCGATTTTTTTCGCAGGCAACCCGCGTTACGAAGGGCTACGGAGAATCCCGCCCCTGGTGTTGTAAGACTTCTTACTGTGCTCACCCCAGTCCAACGCCGGCATCTCCACATCACAGAATACTAGGACATAGCTACAACTCATCTCTTAGGTGCTTCTTACTGATCTTCTCTTAGTGAGTGATATCACGATGACATAGTTCCTTATGCACATTCTCAGTAGTAGAGTTAACCCTTTACTCTATAGTCGGGTTAGATGAAGTTATTTGAGTAATCCATTCAACCTGGGATAATACTTCTGCTCGGATTGTGCAAGAGTGAAAAACTTGTTGACCTGATGTATTTCACCTCCCCTGAGTGATTCAATTTAAGGAGAACTCAAAAAGAAAATGTTTTTATGGCTGAGTCAAAGGACAGGTGTTTGGTGATCAAAATGCCCTTATTGTTCTATGATCTCTGTTCTAACACAAAAAATATATTTTCCACCTCAAGAAATCTCAGGTAACATGATGAAATAATAACATTGCAGCTTTTTATTAGCTACTGGCAAAATGGACAAGACTGGCAGTTGGTGGTGTTCCAATGCATCTTATCCTTCTAGGTGGCAGGGTCATGGCTTTGGAAGGTGCTGCCGAAGGAGAATTGGTGAGTTGTTGAAACACATCTTGTACAGAGTACTCACTGCTGTCACTGTGTATCTTTCATGGAGGGAGTGACTGTTTAGGGTGGTGGATGGGGTGCCGATAAAGCATGCAGCTTTGACCTAGATGGTGTTGAGCTCTTTGAGTGGTTATTGGAGATGCATTCATCTAGGAATGTGGAGACTATTTCATCACACTCCTGATTTTTGCCTTGGTGACAGAGGCAGTAGGTAAGTTGCTCGTTGCCGAATTCCCAGCCAGAACAGGCCTGGTCAGGATAGCAGATTCCGTCCGTAATGGACATCAGTGAAGCCAGTGGCTGTTTACAACTATCAATAATAATTTCCACCACTACTGAGACTAGCTTTTAATTCCAGATTTTTAAAAATTAATTCACTTTAAGAAATGATTGCATTAAATCACAGCGGCTGCCATGGTGAGATTTGAACCCATGTCCCCAAAGCATTAGCCTATCCTTCTGGATTACTAGTCCAGCAACATTACCACCATGCCACAGTCTCCAAAATGAGAAGCCATGAATATAATAGTTACAAATTAATCTAACAAGTAATTCAGGAGAAACATTTTTATTCGGAAAATGATTTGAATGTGGAACTCATTAATATAAGGAGCAGTTGATGCAAATAGCATAGATGACAGTTAAGTAAGTACATGAGGACGAAAGGAATGATAACAAGGTGAGATGAATGAACCAGTAGACCACTTGCTTGGCTGTATCGTGCACCCCAGCACCAACGAAAACATAGAAACACAAAAGCATTCAGATGTCTCTCAGAAGATGTTGCTTCACAGCGCCAGGGTCCCGGGTTCAATTCCCGCTTGGGTCACTGACTGTTCGGAGTCTGCATGTTCTCCCCGTGTCTGCGTGGGTTTCCTCCGGGTGCTCCAGTTTCCTCCCACAAGTCCCGAAAGACATGCTTGTTAGGTGAATTGGACATTCCGAATTCTCCCTCTGTGTACCTGAACAGGCGCTGGAGTGTGACGACTAGGGAATTTTCACAGTAACTTCATTGCAGCGTTAATGTAAGCCTACTTGTGACACTAATAAAGATTATTACTATTATTAAAGCCATGTTTGTTCAACGTGATTTGGAGGGATGAAGACAATTTCACACACGTTGGCAGTGAATGAATGAAAGAAATAATCTTGGGCTGTGGCACAATCGATAATGCAATGTATTGGGTGATTAGCTCCATGACCAATGCCAAGAAAGGACAGCTGCAATCCCTTGAAGACTGTGGACAGAAATCTTGGGTAACATTCTCCACTGAACAGAATAGAAATTTCTGGGACCCGACCAGTGGGCAAAAACCTCAGGAGCAGACAGTCAATATTCAACACCCATGCAGAAAATACTTTCTTTTAGAAAGTCAAAAACACGCTGAGCAGCCCTGCCACCTAATCACACATCACACCCTCCCAACAACAACCAACTCAACAGTATCCCCGCCACCCATCTGCTGGTTTCTCCTATTCTGGAGTGGAAAATTAACAAGCACTTGCGAATCTGCAAAAGTCCCTCACTAGCAGAAATTAATTGCCCTCACTATTTTCACCAACCAGGTATTCAACTATACGGAGAACAGTTCAAAATGGAGCTGGAAACAAAACAATATCTTGAGCATATTGCACGGTACAAAGTGCCTAATCTTATAAGGCGGCTGCATAACATCTGATTTATCAAGTGGAAAACCAGAGGATATATGCTAGCTTAGCAAACAAAATGATGCCAGCTGTTTTATATCCCAAGTAAGGTAAGCATTGCAATATTGACTACAGAAGTATCTTGTGTAGTTTCTTCAATCAGTGGAAACTTTAGATAGGATGAGCCACGATTTGTGTGAAACGTGCTAAAGTGTCCTGTTTCTTCTGACTTCCTTTCCCACCCCAGTCAGATAACAGACATAATAGTTGATAATGAAATTAAAGTCACTCACAGGATCTGTCTTTGGCTGTTGTAATCCCCTTGTTGTCTCAGAGATTTCTATAATCCTGCAATTTAGATATACTTCTGACGCCATGGGTGTGGTTTTTTCACTGCGATGCACCCGGTGCCAACCCCATTACGATGGGTAAATAGCAGGAAAAGCCAAACACGGGTTTCGCGCTGGGCGCCGAAGCGAGTGCTATGCACCCAACCAGTTACGGCCGATGCGATCTGGAGCTCACCCAACGAGGGTGTGAACCAAATCAGCATATTTAAATAAGTCAGTAAACTTATTTAATTGAGTCATTAAACTGATTTAAATATACGCAGCCTGTTCGCGGTTACTGTTTCCCGGCTACCAATATTCATCGGCCCCACCGGCGAAGCCTGACGCCGGTGAGACTTAGTAGGAAACCATATGTGATGGCTACGCTGGGGGGCACAGAGTCCATTGGAGCAACTGGGTGGCTGGAGAAAGGCAAGAAGTGCACCCTGGCAATGCCAACCTGGCATTCTGGAAGTGCCAAATGGGCACACTGGCCGTGTTAATCTGGCCCTGCAGGGGTGACAGGTTGGCCTTTCCGGGTGCTATGGGGCACTGCAAAGGGGCGGGTCTGAGGGGGGCCATGGCCACGAAAGGAGAGGTTGTGGAGCATGAAAGAGGAGGCCTGAAGGGTGGGTATGAAGGGTTGGGTTGTATGAAGGAGCGGGGCTTGAAAGAGGGCGGCCTGAAAGAGGGAATGGTCTTAAATGTGGGTAGTCCTCAGCATCCCCATTGCAGGGTCTAATCACCTGAGGGTGAGGGTGGGGGAGGTGGGGTGATGCCCTGATACTGGCAAGGATATATGTGGATGGGGATAGGGCCGGGTCACCCCCATGCATGGCTATTAATGGGGGAGGAATATCAAGCAGACATTTAATCATGGGGGATGGAGGGTTGGGGTGTTGCCCATATCTGCATGGGGTTGTGATGTCTGTGGGTGGCAGGTTGTGGGGACCCTCAACCTAACTTTGAGATCGGGACACCCTTTCAAAAGGGCGCCTGATCTTTGGGGAGCTAGTCTTCTAGTGTCTTTTAGTCCCCACCTCAGGAAAACATTATTAATGTGGGGGTATTCAGTGAAAAGCTCCCCGAGCCAGTTGCACTCACAAAAAAATAAGTTTGACTAAAAATAAATAAATTTCAAGCCAAATTTTGTACAAATTTGAATGTCAAAGATAATACTGAGTTGATTTGAGCCGCAATTTTTTTCATAATTTGTGCTGTGATATCTTTTAGCTTTAGCCCCTGGGTAAAACTCAATTACAAGTTTGGATTTATTTCATAAATATATCAACATAGTTGTTGCTTATCAACTTATTTTCATTTCTTAGTTCCTTTCAAGTATTTCTGTTTTGGGTTCATTTTTGAAGCAATGAACCGTGAGATACTGAATAACTTGCACGATAAGATGCCGGTTACTTTAAGAGTCAGATTTAGAAGCAAAACAAATTCACAAGGTGGTCACTCTTCATTTTCTGTGGATTGACAGGATTGGAAATGGAACTGAAAAGCTGTTGTCAGACCAATATGTTTCAGGATTATCAGCTTTAACACTGCAAATGTAAAATATCCTTTGGGAATAAAGTCAGATTTCACTTAAGGAATTGAAATGCTGCATGGTCTTTTGTTAAATTTATTCATGGGATATTGAAATATAAGGGACAATGGCACATGGAAGATGACTATACCCAATCAGTCCCATGTTTATATTGTAACCTGATGGTAATATAAAATTGATTTACAAATGTGAGTCTAACAGTTAATAATGTAACAAACATTATATGGTGCAGAGCTTTCAGGCTGTCCTTTTGCCTGTGGGATTTGAATCCAAGCCAAAGTGGTTGAATGAGTGTCTTATTAGTCTAACAGGCATTATAAAGTTCCTAGAGAAATGAGATTAAGTTTCCATAATTTAATTAACTGAATCCACCTTGGCGCTTTAAATATAAAATAAGGCACAAAATAGAATGGCGAAGTAAGAAATGTGGGGCGCTATTCTCCGCTCCCCAGGCCGTGTGCGAGAATCACGGGAAGGCCGCTCTGGCACCCCCCGCGATTCTCCCACCCCCCCCCCCAAAATCGCAAAACGCGACACGCCACTCGGAGACTAGCGGATCGCCGTTTTTCACGGCGACCCGCGATTCTCCGGCCCGGATGAGCCGAGCGGCCTGACGTTCCCAACCTGCTCACACTGGTGGCAACCACACCCGGTCGCTGCCGGCATGAACATCGTGCGAAAGGTAAGTTTGGGGCCTGTGGGGGATGGAGAGGGGATCGAGCACCACGGCCGCGCTCGGGAGGGGACTGGCCCGCGATCAGTGCCCACCGATCGCCGGGCTGGCGTCTATAAGAAACGCACTCTTTCCCCTCCACAGCCCCGCAAGATCAAGCCGCCACGTCTTGCGGGGCAGCGGAGGGGAAGACGGCAACCGCACATGCGCGGGTTAGAGCCGGCCAACCTGCGCATGCGCGGCTGAAGTCACTTAGGTGCCGCGTCATTCTCGGCGCAAGCGTCAAGGCCCGGCAGCCGAGTTCCCCGCAACGCCGCTCCGGGGGGGGGGAGGAAGGGGGGGGGGGGGGAGGTTGAGGAGGGAAAGAATAGGGGACCAGGAGCGGCCTCCGACGGTTTCCGAGGGTTCACTTTCAAGAAGCCAGATCTGACTTTGGAAGTTGTGATGGTAGGTATGGGTGTTTCCGAGCTGCTAGGGCAGTTGACAACGGTTTGATGGTTTCCTGCTCGAAACGAGCATAGAATGCATTGAGTTTATCAGGGAGGGGTGCGCTGCTGCCAGAGATTCTACTTGGCTTCGCTTTATAGCCTGTTATGTTGTTTAAGCTTTGCCACAACCGACAAGAGCCTGTAATGACTCTAGCTTGGTTTGATATTGGCTTCTTGAAAGTGAACCCTCGGAAAACGACGGGTCCTGACAATGCTCTTTGTTAACTTTGCGGCAATGTGGGTGTTGAGTTTGTGTGGGAGATGAGCATAGGAATCTAATGAGCTGCAGCAAGGGAATGTAGACTAGTGTGATTAGTGGGACACTGAGACTGAAATAAGTGCAGACCATGGGTAGCAACGACTCATGAGTAATTAGCTTTTGAAAATTAATTAGTCTGGTTGTGTGTGGTTTTTTTTGGAGGGGGGAGGTGGGGGGAAGGGGTGCAGACGTAAGTTTTTCATTGGGTGGCAAATATCCTTCCGCTGGCGCCGAGGATCAAGCGACAGAGTGGAAGGTATATTTTCCCCCTCAATATGGAGAACTTGACAATAAATGGTCACTGACACAGCAGCATCTTGCACTCAACATAATAAAACATTTCAGAGTGCTGCACCACAGCCATAGTATCCAGAATGAACAAGTGAAGGGAACATGATTTGGAGAGCTGACTGAAAACAAAAGATCTGGAGGAGACCGATGAAGAAAAGGGAACTAATGGAAAAGCGTGGGCTTGAGAACAGCGTTCAATGTGGGGGCAAAATGATTGAAATGAGAGTGGAGAGAGGGGCAGATGCAGAAGACATCAGACTAACAGGAACAACTGGAAATGCATTCAACATAGCTAGCTCCAACTGACAAGCTGGCAGTCACAGAGGTTTGAAGAAGTTGATGATCTCCTTCTATGCTTCTAGTATTTGAGCTTTATGATTTCTGCAATCAGCCAGAAGGGGAAACATGGTGCACTGAAATATTTACTTAATGTTTGTTCCTGTAGTCACGTGAGAGTTCCTTTAAGAAATGGATGTTTAAGCAATGGACCTTTAAGAAATGCAGTGATGTCAGAGTGTGGGTGGAGCTTGGTTTTTAGCTCAGCCATTTTGCCGTGTTTAGGCTTTCAGTTTTGAGGAAAAGAGCTTGGGTGTGTCTGTGTTTGCAGTGAGCTGGATCTGCTGTGATCTCTGCCATGAAAGACTATCTCTGAATCATTTGGGTGATTTAAACTCATAATAGTAATGTCTTTAACATGATGTGTTTCTGTTTAAAGGTGTTAAGTCTCTTGGATGTTTAACGGAACAACCAAAGGATTATTTAGTGTTGTATTATTTTCGGGGTTATCTTTGAAGTAAGGGGTGTTAAGTGATCCAATGTTTATTTAAAAAGTTAAGTTGAGTTCATGGAATAAACATTGTTTTGTGTTTAAAAACCCACGTGTCCATAATTGTAATACCACACCTGGAGAACAAGCCGTGTGCTTCAAAAGCAACAATACATTAAAGGGGGAGGTTGGTTGAACTCCATGATACTTTTTGGGGTTCTGAAAACACCTCTCCCATAACACTGTTTATTCCCTTATTTCCCCTTTCTTTTATTTTTGCTATTACCATTTTGATGCATGGATGAGTAATGGGCCTGTGACTTTAATGCAGCTTGTCTCTTTAACTCGAGCAGAAGCAATGGCCTCTGTCTTTAAATAAAGCAGGAAGAATCCGGAAGACATCAGTGTGACTAAGCTTGACTAACTTGGCTGATGGCCAATGAATTGGCTCAAATGTCTGTGTCCTGCCTCGTGGCCACTGGTCCCACTGACATGTTTTGCAGTCTAAATCTAACCAATTCCCTCGAGGAATATCCGGTTATTTCTCTGCAAAAGGCCACTGTGAAAACCACCTTTCTCTAAAAAACTGGCTGTGCAAGCAGAATCCAAAATCTGATGACTCTCTCTCTGCAAACAAAGAGGTCACTATGACACAGAGAGCAAAATCTGATAACTCCCTTTTGAGCACAGGCTGATGTGAAGCCAGAGGCTTCTCTTGTAAAAGCTGTGAGTAAGATATACTGCTGAGTTGCAAAGAAGATCATTACACACATTATTACAGAGACTTTAATTCACACTCACACTGTGAAGGAA
Source organism: Scyliorhinus canicula (assembly GCF_902713615.1). NCBI lineage: Eukaryota > Metazoa > Chordata > Chondrichthyes > Carcharhiniformes > Scyliorhinidae > Scyliorhinus > Scyliorhinus canicula. The sequence goes on from NC_052163.1 coordinate 37,733,990, forward strand.
GTGTGTTAAAGGACTCATCAGCTAAAGCAAGGACTCTTCTCTTTTCAATTTGATCCTTAGTATTTTTCCACCTTTCCCCCCTTCTGTGTTTTTCCATCTTCTGTGTGTGGGTAGAGGATGGGGCAATTAAAGGGGAGTCAGGTATTAGCTTGACATTAAGTAGCTGTGTTTACTGTATTTTTCATGCTCATTCTAATTATAAATAAACACTAAATGGGCTGGATTCTCCGATTCTGGGGCTATGTCCCCACGCTGGCGTGGGAACGGTGGCATTTCACATCAGAAAATCTGGTGCAAAACGGCCACTGATTCCCCGTTTCGCTGGGGGCTAACAGGACTGCAGCGTAGAGCACTCAACTCTAGCTGCCGATATGCCCTGAGAACTGCCATGCCGTGCAACATGGCGAAGGGCACTCGTGGACCTGGCCCGCGAAATAGATCCCCGCTTCGTCTGACTCGCGCACCCCGGACCGTCCACCACAGTGCCTACAGCCTGAATAATGTCCCCCCCTGTCCGCGGATCGGCCCTCACCTGACTGTGGCGGTGTTGGACTGTGCCCATAGCTGCCACGCCAATTTCCTGACGGATGAGACCAGACGCGACCCACGCCGTCGGAACTCGGCCGGTCGGGGGCAGAGCATCGGGCGTTGTCCTGAGGCCGTCGATATATGGTTCGGCGTACTCCTAGAGTACGCCACTTTGGAGGGAGCGGAGCATCGCGAAAGTGGCGCCGCTCCCGATTTGGTCTGGAACCTTGATTCTCTGGCCGTTCACGAATGCAATTCCGGCATCGGCGACCAGAGGATCCAGCCCATTGTGTTTCAACTTACAAACCTGGTGACTGCAATTATTGGGCAGCCAAGAACCAAAGATTTCAGGGATTTTTATAAGAATTATTGGTTAATTCACTTGTGTTGTGATCCAGGGCATTTGGGACAGTGAACTTGCGCAGGATGGCACAACAATGAGGTTTCATAAACAATGTACCCATGAGATGTAATTTCAAATTAACATTCAACCATCCCTTGCATGAGGCTGGATTTTAAGGCAGCATACCTCTCGTTGCCCAGAAATACCTGTCCTACTGAGAGAACGTGCTCTGGACAGATTAAACAGCCTGAGGATTGGACATCCACCTCTTGGTCTTCGAGACAAAGCATTCTCACAGAATCATAGAATTTACAGTGCAGAAGCTCTCTCGTGAGCTTCAGGCCAATCGAATTGGTTAGCAGCTCCAGAGGTCACAGCAACATCAGAAGTAAGCACTACTTGGGCTGTATGAATGTGCAGGAAGAAGGGCAATGGCCACTAAAGAGAGAGAGAAGTTCTGGGGTTTTAACACGGGGATGGATTGGAGAGCCTGCCGAGGCATGGGACACAAGTAGGTACAGGGTTGTGTTTACAAGGGCAGGTGGGGTAGAACAAGGGGGCAGGGGAGACATCTTGGAGGGGAAGGGTTGCCCCCGTGTGCTCAGGGCATGCCCCTGGCTCCCGGGTTAATTTACCCTGCTTCCTTCTCACCTTTTCAAAGAATCAGCCTTCGCACTCTGCCCCGTGTTTTCATCTGGCAGTAGAGTCAGATGAATTGCCAATTGATTGGGCATTTAAGGGCCTCAACAGGCATCAGGGTGGACGGCCTCGTGGACGTTTTAGAAAATAGAAATAGAAAATCGCTTATTGTCACGAGTAGGCTTCAATGAAGTTACTGTGAAAAGCCCCTAGTCGCCACATTCCGACGCCTGTCCGGTGAGGCTGGTATGGGAATCGAACCATGCTGCTGGCCTGCTTGGTCTGCTTTTTTTTAAGCCAGCAATTTAGCCCAGTGAGCTAAACCAGCCCCTAATTACCCACGATTTACCCACCTTTCATATAATGGAGAACATATCAGGGGTAGAGGTCGGCTTGGCACCCGACATATGCAATATGCTCCTCACCCCTTCCCTCACCCAGCTGAAAGCCTGCCCAACAGGTAGCCCTAAAATCCAGACCATTGGATGTAGCTTTTTTTTATATTTCTCATTACGGTGAAATGCTGGGATTGTAGCTCATACTACCTGTGGATATGTTTGTGGTTCTTCACCTCCTATTGCAATATCTCATTCATTTGATTTGGAAGATGCCTGTTTCCTGAGTGACAGTTCTCGCATCTATTTTACTCAACATACATCATTGTTTTGTTCCTTTAACTTGACAGTCTATACACCTGGGGATTTATGAAACCCAAGCGACTGACAGATCTGCCCTCAAAACTTATTCTTTGAAATGTCAGCTTGTTATTAGCATTTTAAGTATTTTAAGTATGAGGAAATCAGAATCTAAAACATTGAATTTGCCCAAGTGTTAAATGACAGAAAACCAGAATTTTCTGGTCTCGTGATACGTATAAAATGTTAACTGTCACTTAGAAAATAATATGATCGTTTTATATCACTATTTTAACATTTATTTATGAATGTACAACTTGACGCGTGATGCCCAAACTAAACTCATTAAATTTGCTGAAGTATACTTTGACTTTTTATAATGTTAACTTCATTTATCGTTCAAATTAAAAATTTCCTATTTGTGTAAATAACAACACGTCATGGTTCCTATGCCAGGTTACAAAGTAACATCCGAATCAGACCCTTCTCTGAAGTTGATATGAATGCAAGAAATTATAGGATAGTTTTGTTTTAAACTGTCTTTAATTCAAGGTAAAGTTTGGAGAGGAGGGGTCGGATCTCCTGCTTGGAGAGAAGCTCATAGCACCTCGTGCTGAATCTGTCCACAGGCAATCCATTGTGACCTGCTTATTATAGAGACAGAAACTCAAATTGAAACTCATTAATAGTCTAGATGCTGATTTGAACACCTGGGGAGACATGGTGGCATAGTCGTTAGTTGCCTCAGAGCACCAGGGACCAGGGTTTGATTCTGACCTCAGGTGACTGCCTATGTGGAGTTTTCACTTTCTCCCCATGTCTGTGTGGGTTTCCTCCAGGTGCTCCGGTTTCATCCCACAGTCCAAAATGTGCAGGTTAGGTGGATTGGCCGTGCTAAATCGTCCCTTAGTGTCCAAAGGTTAGTTGGGGTTACTGGGTTATGGGGATAGGACTGGGGATTGGGCCTGGAGTGTTCTTTCAGAGGGTCAGTGCAGACTCGATGGGCTGAATGGCCTCCTTCTGCACTGCAGGGTTTCTATGAAAAACACAAAGCAGTCCTTACTGACAGCCAGACTCTCAGACTCTCCAGGACAGACAGACTGAAAGCTACTATGGCAAGCAGAAGAAAATGACTGATTTTGAGGTTATCACCCAGCAGAGAACTGGGGAAGATGGAACACATGCCTGAGGAAACAAAGATTGAAAAGCGTTAAGGACCCCGGAATCACCAAATGGTACCTTACAATGGAAACTCCATTCAATTAAGCTCAAATGATTGAGTGAAGGCGACGTTGCTTAAAAGGGTACTGGAAGATTCATCCTGGTGCTGCAAGGAAAAGCGATCCTGTTGGTACCAGGAGGAACTTTGGACTTTAAACTCAAGACAACTGGTTCGATTTTCACCCTCAAGGTGGGCGTTGGGAGTCATTTTCATTGTTTGGTGGTTCGGGGCATGTGCAGGTGTGGGCTAGAGTTGGGCCAACCAACCAGGAAAGGTTTGGAAGCAATCACATTGGCTGGGAATGTGGAGGCAGGCTGTTTAAAAGTTGTTATGAAGGCCTTATAAAATGGCTATGTTTCAAACTGTCTCCTTTAATTCAAGATAAAGTGGAGCTGTAGGTTTTAACCCAGTTAACATAAATATAGAAAGGCCCTCCAGCTCTCACTGCTCACGCTGCCTTACTTCCTCAGCACTCCCATGCCATCGTATGCCCCTAACGCATGCCATATGGCTCCTCATGCCCCCCTCCGTGTCAGGGTATGATCCCACTCACCTACCTGATATGTCCCCTCATACTCCCATGGCCATGTGGGGCACCTCCACACTCATTCACCCACTACACACTGTGTAAAAGCAATGAACTCTTCTGTGACAATAGGATGTATTAAAGAAGAGCTATAAAAAGTAATTCTTGATAATTTTCCACTTTCTTACAAAAAAATTCCTTTTCACTGCAGCTCAGGTAAAATGTCAATTATGCAGACCCTTTAAAGTTTCAATAGCTGAAACTGCAAGCATATGAAACCATAATCTTGGGTAAATGAACATTGTGAAATTGACAGGATAGATTAGAATGCCAGAGATCTTAATCAAGCAATGTTTTCTCTCAGGATCAGGCATTTCAACAGGCTAATGGATGTCTGGGATCTTGAAACTTTCTTGAAAATTGCAGAGGACTAGGACATGCCTATCACCGTAAAGGAGCTGGCTAGGTTGGGAGGGAGGGAACCAACCTGCACCGCAAATAGGCAGGCCTAAAAATCAGAAATGCCAGGAATGAGGCCGGGAATCTTGGAAACATTAATTTTTACGGGACTTCCAAGTCCCGTAAAAGTAATGTATCAACCTTGCACAGAATTTTTGGATGTGGTAAAAAGTTCCTCGCAAACATTTTTTCTGTAGCTGGTGTATGAGTTGCCTATGTAGTTTGGTCTATGTTGTTTTTAGTGTGTTTTTTGCAGTAAGTTGCTTAAAACATGAAATCTAATTGTGTGGCCCTTTGAGTCAGTCACCGGAAAATTCATGTTGATTTTTAACAGGTATTGGTCTCCATGGGGATTGTAGCAAATTATTAAAATGTGTATTTTTGGTTAAACCATATATTCATCGTTAAACACTGAAGTGTTCATAATATTAAATATGCACAGCATTGTTATCCATGAGTTTATCATTGGACCTTTGGAATGCATCCATCTCTGTACTATTGATGTTGTTTTCAGTATTATGCGCTTGGGAATTTAAAATCAATGGCCCAATGCTACAGATGCAGTAATCAATGTTTCTATACCGCTATTGCGAAAAGCCATTTAATATACTTTTGTATTTCAATTGTCTGTATTCAGCATGGTCCATTTAGCTTCGGGAAAAGTCTCTTCTTTTCTACGCTCTGCTTATTGCCAGAATGGTCGCTATCAAATGGTATATTTTAATTGCATCAATGCAAGTAGAAACATCCAGCACTGATACTCACTGATCACAAATGTAAGCCGATGTTAAAGTCTAGAAAAGGACAAGAGGGACAAACACATCACTGCTCCTGAGACTTGGTGGTAAGGCAACAAGCTGCATGAATGTGATAACATGGTATTATTGTAAAAGTGATAAATTACTTACTTTCCATCTTGAAATATTTCACAATTTGGGAAGCTTATTGAAATTCAACTCCCTTGTTTGACATATGGTACACAGGGAAAAGGATGTGGAGAGCTCACTGGAACTAAAAGGTTAGGTGGCTTGTGGTTTAAGCGGTATTTCTGGAATAATTTTATTGTCAACTGCAAATTGTTTTCAGTTCAAAGCGAATGTGTTTGCTGTGTCCATTGAGACACATACTTGCCTGCGCAATTATTTAAAAACAATACCGGGCAAGTTCGTATAATGGACAGAATGGGTTACTGCAGACCATCTGGTGAATTCAGTAAACCTGTCATAACCCCTACAAAGACCACAGGGAAACTATTGTCAATCTCCCAGTGGGACTTGCTGAGTACAAGCTTTCCAGATTGGTGATGGGCTCATTGTGATCAAAGGTTAAAAGAAGGCCCAGATCAGGGCCTGGTGAGGTAAGTCCTCCCAGCTGGGATTGCACTGGGAGTCAGATGCTGCATTATCCAGTCGCTTGTAAATACATGTAGTTAAATCTATCTGACGTTTACCAATGGTTTCCTCTGCATCATTATAGAGCCAAAAGGAGTTGATTGTTTGTGTCGATGTCTTGAGCAGGTTGTGAAGATCTCCTTGGAAAGTGAAACTAAAATCAAAACTTCTGAAAATGATGCTGCACATTACATGAAATAAAATAATTCCTGTTTCACTGATTATTCTCAAAGATCAATTTTCCATGGAAGTTGTGAGAAGTATGGCAGCTGGTTCAATATTTCTTGTTCTGTTGAACAATTTTTCGCATTCATTTTTCGGAAGTGGGTTAGCTATAACTTTGAACCTTAAAGTACATTTTTGTGATGCTGGTGCAAACTCCATCATAGTAATAAAGCTACTCAGAAATACTAAATAGCTTAAAGTTCAGTATTATTCCCTGGCACTAAAGCACGTCTAAAGCACGATTCTTTGGCCGCGCTCGCCACAAGATTGCCACGGGCGGGGCGCGAACCATGTGAGGGTCCATTGTTCTCGGGCAGGAATTTCCGGTCGCCGGGCAGGTGCGGCTGAAGGTTCGCGCCCAAAGTCACTTTTAAGGAGTTCAATTGAATCTTTTATCTGAATTATGTTTTGCTTCATTTTCAACTAAAATGCCCTGTGTTACCACAGGGCCATCTGAATGATCCGTCTCAGCTTCTTCCCGCGATCCCCAGCACGACAAATGTCAGTCTTCAAACAATTCACTCCACGTAATGCCAAAAATGGCTGAAGGCACCGGATACTGTTAAGGCAATATTTTGGCAATAGTACTGAAGACTTGTGCTCCAGAATTTGCCGTGCACCTGGCCAAGCTGTTTCAGTACAGTGACAACACCAGCATCTACCCAGCAATGTGGAAAATTGCCCAGGTATGTCCTGTACATCAAAAGGATAAATTCAATCTGAGGAATTAATGCTACATCAATTTATTCTCAATCATCAGTAAAGTGATGCGAGGGGTCATCAATAGTGCCGTCAAGCAGCACTTGCTTAGCAGTAACCTGCTCATTGACACTCATTTTGGTCTGTGCCAGGATCACTCAGCTCCGAACCTCATCACAGCCTTGGTTTAAACATGGACAAAAGATCTGAATTCCAAAGGTGAGTTGAGAATGACTGACCTTGACACAAAGGCAATATTTGACCAAGTGTGACCTCAAGGAGCCTTAGCTAAATTGGAGAAAATGGGAATCAAGTGGGAAAACTCTCCGCTGGTTGGAGTCATACCAAGCAGAAGGGGAAGGGTTGTGGTGATTGGAGGTCAATCATCTCAGTCCCAGGACATCACTGGAAGAGTTCTTCAGGATAATGCCCTTGGTCCAACCATCGTCAGCTGCTTCATCAATGACCTTCCTTCTATAATAAGGTCAGAAGTGGGGATGTTCGCTGATGTTTGTGCAATATTCAACACCATTCACGATTGCTCAGATGCTGAAGCAGTCCATGTCCAAATACAGCAAGACCTGGTTTTGTGCTGACAAGTAGCAAGTACATTTTCACCACACAAATTTCAAGCAATGACCATCTCCAACAAAAGAGAATCTAATCATCACCACTTGATGTTTGATGACATTACCATTTCTGAATCCTTCACTACCAAAACCCTAGAGATTATCATTGATCAGAAACCAAACTGGGCCCAGGTTCGGATCCCGGCTCCGGGTCACTGTCCGTGTGGAGTTTGCACATTCTCCCCGTGTCTGTGTGGGTTTAACCCCCACAACCGAAAGATGTGCAGGTTAGGTGAATTGGCCACCCGAAATTGACCCTTAATAGGAAAGAAAATTATTGGGTACTCTAAAAATATTTTAAAAACAGAAACCAAACTGGACTAGCCATACCAATACTGTGGCTACAAAACCAGGTCAGTGGTTAGGAATCATGCAGTAAATAAGGCACCTCCTGACTCCCCAAAACCTGTCCACCATCTACAAGGCACAAGTCAGGGGTGAGCTGGAACCATCTCCCCTTTCCTGGATGAAACCCAGCACTCAAGAAGCTCAACACCATCCAAGACAAAGCACTCTATTTGATTGGCACCACATCCACAAACATTTATCCCTCCATCAACGATACACAGTGGCAGCAGTGTGTACCATCCACAAGATGCACTGCAGGAATTCACCAAGGCTCTGTTGACAGCACCTTCCAAATCCATGATCGTTACTTTCTAGAAGAACAAGGCCAGCAGGCACATGGAAACACCACTATCTGGAAGTTCTCCTTCAAGCCACTCACCATCCTGACATGAAAATATATTGCTGTCCCTTTACTGTAACTTGGTTATTAGGTGATATGCGATTGAGTTTGAGTGGAAATTCGGGGAAAGGTTGAGGCCTGAATCTCACCCTTGGCGCCCGTGCAAAGTCAGCTGACCCGAAAGTGGATGTAGAATTTGCTCCCTGATGAGATTGTGTTCTCAACTGATTTCACGTTAATTGTGACATGTATAATTGGGTTCTCTAAATTTATATTTTTAAAAAATGACTGACCTTAAGATGGCTATTGATCCAATTGAATTCCCACTTCCCTGCTCCCTCCCCATATCCTACACAACATTCTCCTGCATTTCAAAGCAGTCTGTTGTATGTGAAGCCTTTTGAGCTCTTCCTGAGCAATGGTACTTCAAAATTGCCTCCCATTTCTGATTGAAGGAGAGGGTGCAGAAGAGATTTACCAGGATGTTGCCTGGTATCGAGGGCATTAGCTATGAGGAGAGGTTGAATAAACTCGGTTTGTTCTCACTGGAATGACGGAGGTTGAAGGGCGACTTGATAGAGGTCAACAAAATTATGAGGGGCATAGAAAGACTGGATTGTCAGAGGCTGTTTCCCAGGGTGGAGGGGTTAGTTACTGGGGGGCATAGGTTTAAGGTGCGAGGGGCAAGGTTTAGAGGAGACGTGCGAGGGAAGTCTTTACACAGAGGACAGTGGGTGCCTGGAACTCACTGCCGGAAGAAGTGGTGGAAGCAGGGACGATAGTGACGTATAAGGGGCGTCTTGACAAATGCATGACTAGGATGGGAATAGAGGGATAAGGACCCCGGAAGTGTAGAAGATTTTAGTTTAGGCAGGCAGCATGGTTGGCGCAGGCCTGGAGGGCCGAAGGACCTGTTCCTGTGCTGTACTTTTCTTTGTTCTTTGTTCACACTGGGTGGCCAATTAAGAATGAAACACATCTTTAGGTTGGCCTGACAGTGCGGGCAGGGATGTGAATGAGTTGGATGAATTTGGTGACTTCAATTAAGGTTTCAGTGGAATAACAGGTAGGTCCCCCAACTTGGAAACAAATTGTCAAAATCTTGCCGCGTGTACCTGCAGTGAAAACTCAACTCTTCCTTTCATAGAGACTGTCTCACAACCTTTGAGTTTCAGACTCAATGTTCAGGGCCATACCTTTTAGAATTGGATTTCAAAGGTCATCACAGTGTACACTATTTAATACATCTACCTACAAACCCAAGGTGAGTTTGGAAGTAGTAGCCAGGAGGATGTAGGGTGGTGGCCCTGTTTCCCTCCTGATACTTCTGATTAAGCTCTTGGTGGGATATGTGGAGAGAGGACTTTCCTTTTAGATAACAGCAATTGTTGACACAGTAGGACAGATTCCCCAGTCCCTCCCTTTCTTTCCCAATTCCTCTAGGCCTCTGTTTGGGCGCTGTCAGACTCGTGTGCTGTTTTCTTCCCTGGCTGGAACTTGACGGCTGCTGGAGCACAAGGTAAGTGCCTCTATGTTTACTTTATCTTCCCCCAGAAGGCCTTTCTCTCCCGACCTCTTCTCTGAGCCATGAAAATTCTCCTCCAGTCCAGTCCCGCAACATTGTCAATAGTGGTGTCTGTGGCCCAGGATCTCTCTCCCACCCCCTTTGCGGTCCATGTGACCGGCTCGGGACCAGTCTTGCTGGAGTGCTTGAACCCCGACCAATAGAGAGAAAGCATGGGGCTCTGGGAGCAGTGGCCTGGGCAGTGGGGACCCCGGACCTGGAGAGTCAAGACTTACCAACATTGCCCTGTGCCTGTATATAGTTGCCTTTGCCTCCTGTTAATAAATCTTTTTTAGGTGTGACTGGAAGTCTCCAGTACATTATTCGTTTTTTAATTATCAACTGATTTCTTTGACATTTTATTTTTGCAAGTTATTTGTTTTCTTCATACGTAAAGTTTTTCTTCGAAACACATGTTAAATGTTGCACCAAATCAGATATCAGCTGGGTTTTTTTATTCATTCATGGGTTGTGGGCGTCGCTGGCTGTGTCAGCATTTATTGCCCACCCCTCATTAAAAGTCAACCACATTGCTGTGGATCTGGAGTCACATATAGGCCAGACCAGGTAAGCGTGATAGATTTCCTTCCCTAAAGGATATCAATGAACCAGATGGGTTTTGACAACAATTGACAATGGTTTCATGGTCATCATTAGACTTATACTTCCAGATTTATTTTTTATTGAATTCAAATTTCCCCATCTGCCATGGTGGGATTTGAACCTGGGTCCACAGAGTATGATGCTGTGTCTTTGGATTACTAGTCCAATGACAATACCACTAGGCCACTGCCTCCCCAGTTGCCACTGGGTTTCTTGCTGAAGGAGAATGAGAGGCTCAGAGAAAGGCTCACCCTCTTATGGACTGATCTGATTAATACTACACTCCTTTATGCTTCACCCGATGCAAGTGTCTATGTGTTTACTTTGTGTACCTTGTGTTGCCCTATTAAGTATTTTCTTTTCATGTACTAAATGGTCTGTTTGAGTTTTATGCAGAAAAATATTTTCACTGTACTTCGGCACACGAGACAATAAACAAATCCAATCCAAGGCTGATTACATGTTGGAGGACTGGCAAAAGAGGTTATTTTTGTCCCAGTGGAAACAGGACATGTTGGAAATGCTCAGCACAGCTGGCAGCATCTGTGCAGAGAGAAACAGAGGTCAGTGACCCTTCGTCAAAACGAGTGCAGGTTATGGAATTGAAGTGGAGATTTGGGGTTCCTCTCTCCACAGATGCTGCCCGACCCATTGAGTATTTCCATCATTTTCTGTTTATACTTCATATTTCCAGGATCTGCAGTACTTTGCTGTCCTATTGTATGCTGCACGCTGGGCATTTGTAAGTGTGGTTACTACCAATTTAAAATTAGAAAATATTTATCGCTCAGTGCAAAGTGTAATTTTTCTGTGAACAAGGTCCACTTGTGTGAATTGAAATAGTACATATTGCATAATAGGAGAGAGCTGCACCTGTTGATGCAGGTGTTTGGTCAAAGCCTTAGAGCTGGGCTGCCAGTAAGTCCTGGGTGGAGAAAGGGAGTTTAAATGGGTCAACCATTGTTGACTATACAATGTGAGGCAATAGAAATACTCATGCTAGTTCTTGAATTAAGGATGAAATGTAATATACCAGGAGAGATTCTCGGTGCAGAAGAGGGGGGGGAAAAGATGATTCATCCCAAATCCTCTTCAATGTTTTTATTAGTGTGCAGATTTTGCAACTGATTGTTTCTGTCCCTGCCATTCTTCCTGCCTCTGCCCCCTTTCTTCGCAAGTGTCTCTACAGGTTTTCCCCACAAAGTTATGGAGCATGAAGTAGTCTGCAGGGAATCTCGAGATCCTGCCAGGGTTAGATTGCATGATATCTCCAGACCACCTCAATTTATCGTCTCTCTAAGGGCTTTGTTTTATCTCTGTGGAGGTGAATGAGTTTGTTTGAGTCAAAATCAGGCTTTATGCGTTGTGAATGGTTTGCTCAATCAGAGCCACATTCGAGCTGTGTTATGCTGCAGCTCTGTGTCTGTGTGTGGGTTCCTAAGAGACATTCAGAATCATCCACAAGAAAATTAGCATCTTTAACAAAGTGGTTGTCCCAAGTCACTTTAAGGAAGGGAGGTCAGATATATATGGGCTGTGTTTCACCTCATAGTCTTCTTTAAACCAAATGAGAAGGCTTTTGGCAAGGTCCCGCATGGGACACTATTCAAGAAAGGAAGAGCCCATGGGCAAATTGGATCCAAAATTGGCTTTGTGGCAGGAGGCAGAAGGTAAAGGTCGAAGGTTGTTTTTGTGACTGGAAGCCTGTGTCCAGTCGTGTGCCACAGGGATCGGTGTTGGGTACCTTGATGTTTGTAGTGTACATTAATGATCTGGTTGTGAATGGGGGACATATGATCAGTACATTTGCAGATGACATGGAAATTGGTGCTGTGGTAAATGGCGAGGAGGAATGCCATAAATTACAGGACGATATAGAGAGGCTGGTCAGATGGGCTTAACAATAGCAAATGGGATTTAACCCTGAAAAATGTGAGGTAATGCATGTTAGGAGGACTAACAAGGCAAGTGGGTTTCCAATGAATGGTAGGACACTGGGAAGTACAGAGGATCAGAGGGATCTTGGGGTGCATGACCAAACAGCAGAAGCTGCAGGTAGGGTGGTTAAGAAGGCAAATGGGATACTTGCCTTTATTAGCCGAGGCATAGAATACAATAGCAGAGAGGTTATGATGGAGCTGTATAAAAAAACACTCACTAGGTCACAGCTGGAGTACTGTGTACAGTTCTGGTCATCACACTATAGGAAGGATCAAGTTTGTTTCGAATCTCTAGCTCCTTCATCAGGAGAAGTCAGGTGAAAACAAGCATGTGAGACTTTAACATGGTGTTGCAAGACTTCTTACTGTGCCCACCCCAGTCCAACATCGGCACCTCCACATTTTAGGAAGGATGTGATTGCACTAGAAAGGGTGCAGAGGAGATTCACCAGGATGTTGCCTGTACTGGAGCATTTCAGCTATGAAGAGACGCTGTATCGCTGGGATTATTTTCCTTGGAGCAGAAAAGGCTGAGGGGGAATCTCATCGTAGTGTAAAAAAAATGAGGGCTATAAATAGAGTAGATAGGAAGAAACATTCCTCTAAGGAGAGGGATCAATAACCAGGGGGGCAAAGATTTAAGGCAAGGAGGAGATTTAGAGGGGATTTGAGGAAAAACATCTTCACCCAGAGGAATGTGAGAATCTGGAACTCACTGCCTGAAAAAGGTAGCAGAGGCGCGACCCCTCACACCATTTAAGAAGCATTTAGATGAGCACTTTAAAGGTCATAGCATACAAGGCTACGGACCAAGTGCTGGAATTTGGGTGAGAATAGATTGGTGTTTAATGGCCGGCGTAGACAGGATGGGACAATGGATCTCTCTCTGTGCTGTTACTCTATGACTAAAAACAGGGGGAAATTTATTCATATGCCACTCAGGGTTAAAGCATGCTGGTTTAGTGCGACATTAGGTAGCCAGCACTTTTGCCAGAAACAGACAAAGGGTAATTAAAATATTTAAACAAGATTGAACTGATGTCAGAATCCACAATGCTGTTTGAATGTGACTCAGCCCTCCCATCACTGCTTCCTGAGCACTGCTGGTGCTCAGCATTGCATCAGGGATGGCTTGCATCCCATGAATTATGTTTTAAAAACCTAAAGAGACATACACCTGCTCCCGTGTATCAGATGATGCATCTGGTGATGCATTTTGGCTCAAATTATTTTAAAATGCTTGAAATGGTTGTACAACTTTCTGAAACCATACAGGACTCCTCGTAACATAGCTTTTTTTTTACATGGTAATCATACAGATAGTCTGGCTGTGGTGAATGTATAAATACTGTTAATTCACCAGTATACTGTATTACGTTATACTATGTTATTAACCCTGTGGGCTCCATCTATGGGCCATAGTGTGGCTTCACCCACAGGGGGAGATGTTGGAGCATGGACGGGCTCTGCCCATGGCTCCACCCTTTAGAGGAAGTATAAGAGTAGCAGACCTGCGGGACCGCCTTCAGTATTGTACGGGTCGCAGGCAGGCAAAGTTGTAAGTTGATTAAAACCACTGTTTACTTCGACACGAGTCTTCGAGTGAATTGATGGTCGCATCACTGGCTACAGAGAGAAGAACAATAAGTGAAGAATTGCAGCTTTGAGAAGGCTGCCACACAATTATAGAGTTCCGTGCAACAAGGCCTGAAAACCACCAACACAGCTTTCACTGCACTGTCTATTACAGTCATTGTCACTGCAGCCCTCAACCTCTTATCCCCAGTTGCATCTAGGCTCCCACAGAATAAACCACAGGTACATCAATCAGTCTGCAGTTAGTGCTTGAAATAAGGAGTTGGCTGATGCCGTGTTTACTCAAAGAAACACTTTCATCGCTTTCCCTGCGGACAGCTGGGAACAGCAGGATGGAGCTCTGGGGTTTGTGCAGATTGCAGGTTTCTCCCAAGTGCTCCTTCAGACAAGCTGTCTGCTTTCATGAATCGCAAGTGTTTCCGTGCCATTAATATCCAACTGGTATGTTATCACCAGAAGCGCATTGTTTAACTCTGTGCCTCCATTCCTGGCAGCTGCTATCACACTTTTATATTGCACCAAACCTCCCACTGTCCCTGAACAGTAAGTCAGAAGCAAGCAATTAGGAGACCAGGAATATTTTCTACGCATTTGGATCATGATACCTCTCAGGAATTCACATGTGATAGCCAAATTCACTCCAATTAGTCTGTGGTTCAATTGCAGCTCACTGGAGCAACAATTGCAATTCAACGGTTTGTTCTATGCCACATAACTGTGTGCTTCGATAATAATACCAAACTATAGCACAATGGTTAATGAGAACATTATAAACCCAAATTATTGCTGAAAAAATACACGTAGAAGCTTTGTCTCTTGCACTCATCAGGAAACTTCATAAGAATACCAGTATAAGGGGAAAACAATAATTTATACTATTTGGGAAGAAATGCTGATTGGTTGGCAAGTGGACGATGGTTGGTAGCGGTGTTGCAATGGAGAATGTACCAGTTGATGATAACTGACCCAGATAACTGCCAAGCATTTATTTAAATTTAAACAGCTTAACTTGACTCTGATTGGTCTCAGGAATGAACCAGCGAATGGCTGTCACTTATTTTGTTTCTCTGAAATAGGCGCAATGTGTGTACATGAGGCTGGATTCTCCGATTTTGAGGCTATGTCCCCACGCCGGCGTGGGAACGGTGGCGTTTTATGACCGGAAACCCAGCGCAAAAAGGCCACCGATCCTCCACTTGGCTGGGGGCTAGCAGCCGAGCAGCGTAGAGCACCCGACTCTAGCTGTCGATATGGCCTGGAGAATTGTCGGGTCTGTGGCCAGGCATGAGCATGGCGGCAGCCTGCAGCGACCATGCAACATGGTGCCAGCCGCGTGCGGACCCTGTCTGCAAACTAGTGCCCCCCTTTGGCCACCTCGTGAGCCCCAGACCATCCTCTAAGGGTGTCCCCAGACCCAGGCAACATTCCTCGTGCCTGCAGATCGGCCCTCCCCCAACTGTGGCGGTGTTCGACTGAGTCCGCAGCCGCCACACCGAGTTCCCGATGGCTGATAGCACATGCGACTGATGCCATCTGGAACTTGGCCGGTCGAGGGTGGAGCATCGGGGGAGGGCCTCAGGCAACGTCTTGAGACCTTTGATACGGCATGCAGCAAAAGCAGCACTGCCCCCGAGTTGGTCAGAAACGTGTATTCTCCGGCCAATCGATGAATGCGATTTTAGCATCAGCGACCGGAGAATCCTGCACCCTGTTCTTTCTGCCAGCAAAGAACAGGGCCTTGCGTGGAGTGGATGCCAAGAGTAGAATCTGAACGTGGAAAGGGTGCAAGCCTCCCTCAGTATCCTGGATCAGTCCATTCAGAGTATGAGTGCTGACAACCACAGAATAAATGAGGAGCTGTATACCCTAAACTGGAAGATCGCACAGTTAGCGGAGCAGTTGTTAGAATGGACGACTACTAAAGCCAGTCCCATCAACCCTACGTCTGGGCCAACCTAGTATTGTGGAGGTGACTGAGGACGGTGAAGGCACCAAGAGCTTCTTAGCATCCTCATCTTCCTCCACCTCCTGAGCCCCTCTGGCAGAGTCTGCGTTCGCTGCTCTTTCACATAAGGTGCAGAGTTCAAAGGTTCAAGGACTTATTTACTTCTTGCACCATTCATTGTTCATAGAACATAGAACGTAGAACATTACAGCGCAGTACAGGCCCTTCGGCCCACAATGTTGCACCGTCCTGTGATACCCTTCTAAAGTCCCTCTACACTATTCCCTTATCGTCCATATGCCTATCCAATGACCATTTGAATGCGTTTAGTGTTGGCGAGTCCACTACTGTTGCAGGCAGGGCATTCCACGCCCTTACTACTCTCTGAGTAAAGAACCTACCTCTGCCATCTGTCCTTTATCTATCTCCCCTCAATTTAAAGCTATGTCCCCTCGTGCTGGACATCACCATCCGAGGAAAAAGGCTCTTGATGTCCACCCTATTTAATCCTCTGATCATCTTCTATGCCTCAATTAAGTCCCCTCTTAACCTTCTTCTCTCTAACGAAAACAGCCTCAAGTCCTTCAGCCTTTCCTCATATGATCCTCATATGATCTTCCCTCCATACCAGGCAACATTCTTGTAAATCTCCTCTATACCCTTTCCAATGCTTCCACATCCTTCCTATAATGTGGCGACCAGAACTGCACACAATACTCCAAATGCGGCCGCACCAGAGTTTTGTACAACTGCAACATGACCTCATGGCTCCGAAACTCAATTCCTCTACCAATAAAAGCTAACACACCGTACGCCTTCTTAACAACCCTCTCAACCTGGGTGGCAACTTTCAGGGATCTATGGACATGGACACCGAGATCTCTCTGCTCGTCCACACTACCAAGAATCTTACCGTTAGCCCAGTACACTGCCTTCCTGTTATTCCTTCCAAAATGAATCACCTCACACTTTTCTGCATTAAACTCCATTTGCCACCTGTCAGCCCAGCTTTGCAGCTTATCTATGTCCCTCTGTAACTTGTAACATCATTCATTGTTCATCCATGCTTGATGCTAAGGGAGGCTCAATATTCAGATTCTGTGAACAGATGGAGGTCAGCAGGTGCATCTCAAGCATAAGTGCCAGGTGCAAGGCAGTCATCCGCATACCAGCATTACAGTTTGGCCTCGGTGTAGGTAATGCAGGTCAAGATACCACGTGCACTCCATGGAATATCGTTCTCTGCTCTCTGTTATTACTTTAAATGACCTTGTATTCTATGAGGCTTTTGGAATCCTGGAATGTTACATCTGGCACCCACTGCAGAAACTGGACCATTGGCCAGAATTGATGCTGCGCACGTTCATTCAAAAAGCTCTAATTGCACAGTTGTGGCCTCACCCTGAACAATTTACTTTATCGGCATGTATGCATTGTGTATTGAGTGTGGAGTCAGAAATCCTCATGTCCTCATGGCACTCTCAATGTTGTGGTCATGGTTGAATCTTAATGCCTCATTTACAGACACAAACTTGAAGCAAATCCTTATTATGGTCACAAACTACCTGGACGTTGAGTGAGTGGAAGGACCTCTGGTGGATGAAGGGGTATGAATGCTGGTTTAGAGTCTATATGGTGACTTGGGTGCAATCAATGATACCTTGCCCCAGAGGGAAGCCTGCTAATTGGGCAAAAGCCATGGCTGTCTGTGTCTGAGATGCTGCATCAACATGGAAATTAATGTACTCGCCCACCCAAGCAAACAAGACAACAGTTGTGTGCTGCTGACTAGGATTTGACAGAAACACGCAAATAAAGCAAATTGTTTTGGATGAGGGTACACCTGTGCCATTAGAGCGCTTTGAATTAACAGGACTCCTGCTGAACCCTGCAAAGCACCTGAAGCATAAAGACTGAGAGCCACATTTACCTTGCAGCCACTGGCAGGAGGTTAATAAAGTGTGGTTTGAGTTGTTGCTGGACCATGCGACATATGTTGGTGACCACCTCATGGCTCAACCTTAGCCACCTTTAACACTGATTCTCCATCACATTGAGGTCTGACATGTTGAGGTCAGTACCCTCTCTTCATTCTCCTTCCTGACACGTGTGGTGCTTCCTGTTCCTCCTGAACTTATGCCCTCTCTCTGGCCTCCGCCTGCTCATGCTGACTTGCTTCTATGGTGTTTCTCTGTGAGGGTGCCATGCCCATCTTGTATCTTCCTTGGCACAAAGTGCAATGCGTCTTTTTTTGCACAATGTTCTTCCTGCAACCTGGCTGCACAAATCAGTAAATTTAAAAAAAGATTCCCGTCCAAGTCCAGCAGCTCCACCCTCCTACTCCACTGGAGTAAAGCCAAACTGTTGCTATTGAATATTTGGCATTGCTGGGGCAATTTTAGGGTAAATTACAAAGGCATACCTACACCTCTCAAAAAGAGTACCTTTGCTATCTAAACAAATCCACAGAATTTAGATCTACTCCTACCAAGTCCAATCTGCATATGTTGTGTTTCACATACCTAAGTTACCAAAATCAGACATGAGTGGAAGCAGCTGCTGATATATGCGGGCAGCTGCCTCAGGCAAACATGACCGGCCCTCATTCCTGACCCTGTGAAAATAGTAGGTGCCGTCTTTGGAGGCGGGACTTTCAGATTTCGGTCTTCTCCGCCACATTTGCAATGGCAAGCCTCTCAGTCGCTGCGGAAATCCAGGCCTTAGTGTGGGCAATAACAAGGGAAACTTGGTTTATTCGTGCCAATTTTTTCCACTTGAATTATAATTCCAGCTTTTTACAGGATGCAATAAATCTATCAAAGCTCTTGTTCTGCCAGCTCTTCCAAAGGCCTATCCAATTAGTTCCACTCCTCTGCACTTAGCCCGAAGCCCTGCTAATGTTGCCTTTTCAAAGTGCATCCCCAATTCGCTCTACAACTTACAACTGAATTTGCTTTGAATGATCTTTTAGGTGCTGCAATTTAGATCATAAGATCATTGCAGATCATAACAACTCACCGAGGAAAAAGAAATCTGACACTATAATTTAAAAATTACTCATCTGCCCTAAACTCTGCTGTTACATGGAATAACCGTCAGTTGCTACCATCATCACAGATCTAATAAGTAGATGAAAAGGCTGAAAAGCAAACTTGTCCTTAAACCCCAGGTTGAATAGATCAATGGGTTCTTGCCTATTAAAAGTAGGCAAATTTATATCCCCCATCAAATACGACTCGGTAGCATTTTTCAATCACGGTGCCCTTCTTAATAGGAAAAGTTGAAGTCTCCCAGATTTTCTTTTCTCAACATTTGTATATTTACAGCTGAACTATCTGAGGAAGTTTTCATTACAAAGTTAGGTTTGAGTAGCTGTAATTACCGGGAGAAGCTCTTTTGAAAAATAAAATGCTTTTTAAGTTTTGGGAGTGCGATGAGCCATCTGGATTTCTCTGAAATTATCTATTGTATCTGAAAGGGTGACAAGCAGACATATTCTTTCTGAATTATTTATGAAAGACTCATTTTATATACAATGAAAGTTTGCACTCGTAATTCTGAATAGGCAAGTTCATCCTTCAGCCGAGAAAAATGTATGCCCTCAAAGTTTCCTCAAGTGCGAACCTTCAATGAGAGCAAGAGGACTTAGGGAACCTGGGTGGAGGATGGGACCAACAGTCCCACCCCTTAACTAATCAGCCTTAAGAACTGAGAAAGAAATAGAGGAACAATGAAATTCAGAAGGCTTTCAATAAGATTCCACACCGGAGGAAATATACTGGTATGGATTCTGGATTGGTTAACGGACAGAAAACAGAATAGGAATAAATGAATCATTCTCAGGTTGGCAGATTGTGACCAGTGGGATACTGCAAAGATCAGGGCATGGCCCCAGCTATTGACAACCTATATCAATGCTGTGGATGTGGGGACCAGCTGTGATATTGCCAAGTTTGCTGATTATCTGAGGGAGGTGCAAAAAGGTTTCAAGGAGGTTTATACGACTAAGTAAGTGGACAAGAACATGGCAGATAGGAAAAGCAGAGCATTTCTGAAATGGAGAAAGATTGGGAAGTGTTTATGTCCACAGAGACATGGGTATTCTTGTTCATAAATCACTGAAAGCTGGCATGCAGATGCAGCAAACAATTAGGAAGGCAAATAGTATGTGAGTGTTTTATTACATGGGATTTGAGTACAGCAGTAAGGAAATCTTGCTGAGTAAACGAATAAGGAAATCTTGCTGAAGTTGTATAGAGCTTTGGTGAGACCACACTTGGGAGTATTGTGTACAGTTTTTGGTCTCCTTAGCAATGGAAGGATGTACTGTCCATAGAGGAAATGGAAAGGAGATGCACCGGACTGATGCCAAGAATGGCAGGAATGAAATGAAAATGAAAATCGCTTATTGTCACAAGTAATGAAATTACTGTGAAAAGCCCCTAGTCGCCACATTCCGGTATCTGTTCGGGGAGGCTGGTATGGGAATTGAACCGTGCTGCTGGCCTGCCTTGGTCTGCTTTAAAAGCCAGCTCTTTCGCCCTACGCTAAACCAGCCCCTAATCAGGAATGTACTACGAGGAGAGATTGAGGAGTCTGGGCCTGTATTCTCTGGAGTTTAGAATAATGCAAGGTGCACCAAATTCTTAAAAGGCTCAACAGGGTAGATGCAGGAAGGATATTTCCCCTGTTTGGCGAGTCTAGAACCAGGGGAAGCAGTCTCAAAATAAGCGATAGGCCATTTAACACTGAAATGAGGAGGAATGTCTTTAGTCAGAGAGTGGTGAATCTTTGAAATTCTCTGCCCGAAGGGCTGTCAAAGCTCAGGTATTGAGTATGTTGAAAGAGGAGGTCGACATAGGTACCAATGACATCAATGGATATGGGGATGGTGCAGGAAGATGACGTTGAGGTAAATGATCAGGCATTATCAATTTAAATGGTGGAACAGACTCAAGGGACTGAATGGCCTACACCTGCTCTTATGTTCCTAATAAGAGTAAATTTGAGTCGATTTGGACACAGAAAGAGAAATAGAGAGGGGAAAATTGCATTGAGAGAGAGAAATTTATATACTAAGTTTTTAAAATCTCTGAGGACAGTTTACTATATTCAGGAAAGAGACTCCACAGTTTCAATTGTTCCCATTCTGGGCTGAAAAGGCTGATTGGCACTGTGTGAGTAAAACATTCTTTGCTACAATGGTGGTTTCGCCCTTAAAGCGCAGCCCTAATTTCATGCAGCACCTTTAAAGGGCAGTTAATATGGGAATGCAGCAATTTCATGAAGCTAACGGGAACATTGAGCGTGAGCTGCAATTTCCAGAAGGCGGAGCAACAAAAATCATCCAGCAACTTGTGCTGATTTATAATTCATGGGGTATCTTTCCCTTCCTGCAAGTTTTTGGACGATTTATACATCACTAACAGCAAATGCCATTCAACCCGCAGGTATTTTGACAGCAAGTTCTGGTCGATGTTTGTAGGTAGCATTTTCTGTTTCTGATTTCAGTGTTTGTTTGAATACCAGAGTGCAAATATTCTGCTATTATTGATAGATGTGCACTCCCCTCATGAAGGTGTGGAGGAGGGTTGACATTACAACAATGACGGATCACACTGCCAATTTTCTTCTGTCTGGGCTGCATTAGGATCTTTGGAGTCTCAGACAGATCGCATATGCGAGCGACAGTCGGTACCACCGGAACTCACCTCTTTTTCTTTTTACGACTGTTATTTCCTGCAATTATAAATAGATTAGCGAAGAACCCTGATAATGTTATGACAAATGAATAGCTGGCCTCCTGTGACATTAATTATGTGAGTGACTGTTGGAAGAAACATTATTCAACCTACATTTTTGGTTCGACGAGTCATTTCATTAGAATGTTTCCTTGAATTAAATGGCACATATAATGGAAAATTTGTGTTTGTGTTTCCAAATGGAACTAAACAAACGTATTTTCCTTTGAGAAATAACTTCATGGATCCTCCTTTATCTCTTTTACTGTTGGTTCTAGCCATAACAAATATGGGTTGAAATTCACCGCAGACATAAGAAAGTACATTTTGTGATCGTAAACTCGAAGATAGTCAAAGATAAACTCAAAGATCTATGGCCATCCATTATTGCACCTCCCTCAGGACCACCACTAGGTTTTCTCGTTAAAGTGAAAGGTTCTCCCAACTTCCTAAACTCTAAAAACATGATAAGCCACCTAATTTAACTCTGCATTATTCAACTTTGGCTGCTGTTAACATGCGCAGTTAGAATTGTTGCTGCACCTTTAAGACACAACGCAGCTCTTTAAAATCTATTGCAGTTCCAGACATGCTACCCAACAGCATGCAAGCTCCCAACAACTGGACAGACTTTTCCAGGTAGCCTGGGCGGGATTCTCAGTCCTGCTGCACCCATTCTCTGACGCGGAGCACCCCAGTGGCAGTGGGATTCTCCATTCCGGCAGCTGCCAATGGGATTTCCCATTGTTGGTGCCTCCACGCCAAATCTGTGGGCGTGAGTACGCTGCCAGGGAAACAGAGGATCCCGCCTATGGAGAATCCAGCCCCCTATCTTCACATCAAAATTAGGTAACTTACACTTGTACATATTAATATTAAGTCATTCCAATGATTTACTTGATCATCTGTAACCATTAATTGGTGGTAAGTAACTTTTGTTATTAACATTGTAAGTGGAAAGAACCAAATAGGAAGAATGGAACGTCAAGCAGTAACAATTTTATCTGGGAGTATTACCGGGGAAATTATCATTGTAAAAATTTTGAGTTCCTACACTTTCTATAGAAAGTTTATTTCAGGATCTCCAAGAAATGTGTTGACATTTTGGCCCAGTGGAACAATTCAATATAACTTGGCCAAGATTGAAGCTTAGCTAACAGAAACCTGCAGAATTCTGTGGCTTTGTGTCCCAAACTGGCACACCCTTCCTGATACTGAACATGAATAGATTTTCATTTCTCGCATCCCGTTGGGTTGGAATGCTAAATAACATCTATACATCAGGATGGATGCAAGAGCATTCAAGATACAAACAGCAGTCGGCCACATCATGGGAAATGATGAAATGGAAATGGGTATTTAGCAAATATTTTTGCCACAAGCCTAAACGGCGACTTGAATGCAAAATATCGTGAGAATCGGAAAATGAGAATTTCACCAGTGAGGTGTTGTTTTCCCATTTTCCCCACCGGTGGCCGGTGACCAGAAAGGTCGGGAACTTCATTTAAATAAATGATAGTCTACTTGTCTAATTAAAGGGCTTCCCTGCCGTATGTTCCCCCCACATTGGGATCTACTCCTTGCTAATGTGATGTCACATTAGCGGGGTTTACAACACGTTTTTAAAATCCTGAAGCAGGCAGGTGGAACCCACTGGGGGCACACAGATAAGCATAGTACTGGGGGCGTAGATGGACATGCCCAGGCAGTGCCCCCAGGCAGTGCTTTTGGGCAGTACTAGGGACAGTGCCTGTGGGCAGTACGGGGCAGTGCCAAGTGGGGGAGCCGCTGGGGAGCTCCACTGGGACGGGGTGATGTTCCCCTTATTGGTATGGAGTTTCCCCTTATGTGTGTAGTGAGATGTGTTCCCATGTCTGTGGGGAGTAGTTCCTCTAGTGCGCGTGGGAGGGGGCATTCCCCTGTGCATGTTGGGAGGGGGGGGGGCTTTCTGTCTTTTCTATCTTTAAGAGTGGCGTCCCAATCTCAGCAGTCCCGGTGCTACCACATTTTTGCCAGTGTGACGGCGTGAGCCACGCTTGCAGATTGTTTTTGCTCAGACAACTGGATTATCTAACGAGAAAAGCCAGTTGCTCAGCCGGCGAACTGCCCGCCAGTTTTCTCGCCTCAGCCAGCAGAGAATGGAAAATTCCATTCCATTGTGTCTGTCTTCACAGCAGAAGGCACAAGTTTCTTACTGAATCTATTCTGCTCATTTCAATCTCAAGCAAATGCCACTGGATTTCTCAGATACGAATTCCCTTTAATAAAACCACATTGACTCTGCTAATGATATTATGATTTTTAAAAATATCCTGTTACAATTCTTTAATAATGCATTCCAGCATTTTTCCAACATCTGATATCAAGCTATGCTGGCCTTTAGTTCCCTATTTTCTCCCTACCTCCTTTCTCGAATAACTGCGTTGTATCTACTGCCTCACAATCCACTGGAACTGTTCCAGAATCTAGGGAATCTTGGAAGACCAAAACTATTGCATCCACTTTCTCTGCAGCTATCTATTTTAGTACACTAGGCATGCAGGCCATCAGGTCCAGGGGATTTGTTGGATTTCAGGTCTGTTAATTTCTCCAGTACTCGTTCTTTAATATTAATTAGTTGAAGTTAATTAATGCCCATTTAAGGACCTCACCCAGCACTGTTGGCAGCATTTAAGTGGCTGTGGGAGAGACCCATGTCAAGCGGCCAGCCAGCAGTTTTTTCATGCATGAGATGGTGGGAGGCAGAGTTTGATCCCTCCTTGGTCTCTTAACCTACCCCTGGGTTGTTTGGAGGGGCCCTTCCAAAATGTAACACCCCAGATTCCTTTCCCCAATGGCCTCTCTAACTCCAACTTGCAATCTCCTTGCCAACCACCCCTTGTCCTACCCCCTTCGTGTCCTAGGCCCAACCATCTTCAGCTGCATCACCGATAGCCTTGCCTACATCATAAGGTCAAAAGTGAGGATGTTGGCTCATGATTGCACAATGTTCAGCCCCATTTGTGACTCCTCAGATAATGAAGCAATCTATGTCCAAATGCAGCAAGACCCTGGATATTATCCAGGCCTGGCCTGACAAGTGGCAAGTAACATCTGCGCCACACGATAGCCAGGCAATGATCATGTTCATCAATAGAGAATCTAACCATTGCCCCTTGGCATTTAATAGCATTACCATCGCTGAATGCCCCACTATCAGGGATTTACCATTGACCAGAAAGTGAACTGAACTAACCATTTAATTGCTGTGGTTACAAATGCAGGCCAAAGGCTAGGAATCCTGAGGCGAGCAACTCACCTCCTGATTCTCCATCATCTCTCGGGCATAAGTCAGGAGTATTATGGAATACTCTCCACTTTCTTGGATGAGTGCCACTCCAACAACACTCAAGAAGCTTGACACCATGCAGGACAAAGCAGCCTATTTGATTGGCACCCCATCCACAAACATTCACTCCCTCCACCACTGACACACAGTGGCAGCTGTGTGTACAAACTACAAGATGGCCTGTAGCAACTTACGAAGAGTCATAGGCAGCACCTTGCAAACTCCCTACCATCTAGGACAAAGGCAGCAGACACATGGGAAAATCATCACCTGGAGATTTCCCCTCCTGACTTGGAAATATATCACCTTTCCTTCACTGTTGCTGGGTCAAAGACCTGGAGCTTCCTCTTTAACAACACTGCAGGTCTACCTACACTACATGGATTGCAGCAATTAAAGAAGGCAGCTCACCACCATCTTCGTAAGGGAAATTAGGGATGGGTAATAAATGCTGGCCTATCCTGCGATGTCCATGCCTGATAAATGAATAAAAAATCCCCAAATACTGCAGCTCGCCTCCTCATTGTATGTGTGCATAACCAGCTGTTATCACCACTCCTGCTGACGTTACTGGTACATTGAGAGCTGCCAGCCTCTGATTTGCCAGCAGGTCTCTGAGATTGAACTGTCTATCTCTGGAGCCAGAAATTCTGCCAGCTTATTAACACTGTTAAATGACTGTGGGGCAGCCATTCATTCCATAGGCAGCCCCCACCCCCATGTCAATTATTTAGCCAGGACCATGGCATCACATATAATCAGCTCCATTAAAAAAATTATTTTACAATATGTGGGGTTGCTGGCTATACCAACTTTTATTGCCCATCCATAATTATCCTTTATAAGGTGATGGTGAGCCACTTTCTTGGATCTCTGAGGTTCATGTGGTACAACTGCTGCCACACAAATGCCAGGCAATGACTATCTCCAACAACAATCTAACCACCATTGCTGAATTCCCTCACAATCGACATCCTGGACTTGAAACTGAACTGGAACAGCCTCATAAATACTATAGCTGATGTGTTGGGTGCTCTGGATCCGTGGAACACCTACAGGCCACCAACACTTAAAATAGTACAACACTATTTTATTAAACTATAAACTGTTGAACATACTCTCACTGTGGGTTAACACGATGTTAGATTAAACTAAAGACCTGTGCCTATCCTAACCAGTCTAATCACTCAGCACATGGTGAGGATCTATGCTGTAAGTTGTAAGCTCTGCACTTCTGAAAGGCTTCATCCCGAATGAGCGGGGAAACTGATGCCCTCTGTCTTTATAGTGAGTGTGCTCTAACTGGTGATTGGATGCGGTGTTATGCATGTTGATTGGTCCTACTGTATGTCCATCAGTGTGTGTATATTATGACAGTAGCTACAAGAGCAGGTCAGAAGCTGGGAATTCTGAAACAAGTAACTTACCTCCAGATTCCCCAAAGTCTGTCCAGTATCTACCAGGCACAAGTCAGAAGTGCAATGGATGTTTCTTCATTTGTTCAGATGAGTGCAACTCCAACAACATTCAAGAGGTTTGACACCAAAGCAACCTGCTTGACTATCACCCCATCCACCATCTTCAACCTTCACTACCTCCACAAGCTATGCACCGTGACGGCTGTATGCACGATATATGGGATGCACGGCAGCAACTCACCAAGACTCTTTTAACATCACATCCAAATAAGTGACCTCTACCACCTCAAAGGTCAAGGGCAGCAATGCATGGGAACACCACCACTTACAAATTCCTCTTCAGGCAACACACCGTCCTGACCAAGAACTGATTCACTCTTCCTTCACTGCTACAGCTCAGAATTCTGGACTTCTCTTCCGAACAGCACTTGTGGATGTATCTTTATTTAATGGACATCAGTGGTTCAAGAGGGCAACGCTCACAGCATGTCTTCGAGGGCAGTTAGGGATGAGCAACAAACTCTCTCCATATCCTGCGAAAGGATGAAAACAAACAGCTGGCAAGTTGGACAAGTTATGCACAAAGCTACATCAAAGCAAATATATTGATCGACAGCTTTTAACTTTTTAAAATGAATTAACTTCTCAAAATTCATCCCAAATGTTTCTGCTGAAAATGCTGGAACAATAAACAGTAATTAATTTTTTATTAAATGTATTTTTATCTTTACAATGGTCTCGGACTTTAAACCTACACAATTTTTCAATATTTCAAACACTGTCATGGAAATAATGATGGTTGCTGTAAAAAAAAACTTGCTTTCAGCAAATCCAAAGAGCTTTGAAGGGTTAACTGACTGAATATTGCAAACATCAAACCAGGTATCCTCACCTTATACACGAATTAGAGGATCCTCAGCTCATTAAATAAAGGGTTATATTTTTGATGTGCTGCAACAGTGGATATGTTGGAATTGGAGAGTTTTGGAGAGGTGGCTGTATCTTTGATCTTCTTTGTTCATTACTGGTCACAATGCTGGAGGGTTCGCATTCCAAACATAGAGACCAGAATCAGATGAGAACGCGAGCCTCACATCCCACCAAGCCAAAACCTGTCTTTGAGCCTTAAGTATTCTGCACATATGAAACCAGCCATGAACTGACCTTGTCTTTGCAAATTGAGCAGAATTTATTCAGAATGTGGGATAGAAAAGTCACTCTGAAAGACAGAAGCATTGTAATAAAAAAAAAGCAAGTGTCTCAGGGCAAATAGACTCAGCCAGTAAATGCTAAGTGGCTTGGAGAGATTGACAGGATAAAAACGAGCAACGAAGCAGAAACTGATATATCTATTTATAAAAATCATTATACCGGAGGGATAATTACTTGTCTGCAGAATTTGGATCCTGTTCCCCCCCCCCATTAAAGTTCAGTTCCTACTGATGGTAGCAGCACAACCAAGCTTTTTTTCTGGATTGTCTATTAATTTACGCAACAGAAAGGAATGTCAGCAAACCCAGATTGCAGAAACACAAACTTTGGGCCCGATTCTCCGTGAAGATTTCCAAGTGTTGTAGTGAGGCCGGCTACTTTATTCAACGTTAATTGGTCCACTTAACGAGGCTTCATGAGCTTCTCGCCTCAAATGAACGATTGTCAGCTGACTTTCCGGCACCGTGCTCGACAGCTGCCCCACCCCCCCGCTAACACCCCAGCCAGCTGGCAACAATGGCACCTCGGACACCAACCCTTAGATTCGGGACGCTGATCTGGGGAGACTGTTGTGGTGTTCTTTGTATTGCTTATACTCAAGATGGATTTGTACACTATCATGCACACTATCTTAAATTGTACTCTGCTCTGTTCCTTGTCTCTCATCTCTTCTCTCCGCTCTTCTATCCCAGAAGCCTGAGAGGCATTCCCTTTTATAGGTCTGCTCACCAGCTCCATCTGGCGGTGGAATATAGAATCACATTCACTCTTAATGTGCCAGACATTTCACATAATGTCACAGTTGTTAGATGCTGTGGAGGCCAGGAGGGATAACCTGTTCCCCCAAGGGCAGGAGGGTCAGTCAAATAGCAGCCAGTAACGCCTGGGACGAGGTGGCGGCGGCTGTGACTCGGGGAGTGTGACCAGGAGGACATGCCACCAATTCATGAAAAAAGGTCAATGACCTCCACCAGGCAGCACGATTGAGTAGACACCAATGACCCACCAACCCCACCCGTGACTTTTCTGTCCCACGGGAGCAACCACCTCCCTTCCCCCTTCAACCCCCCCAAACCTTTCCCCCACCCCCTCCCCTTAACCCCCCTCCCCCCACCCTTCCTTCACACACCCTCGGAGAGGGCAGTCTCTGAAGTGGAGGTCGGCATTTGGCAACCAAGTGAAGCTCTGCTGCGTCGCGATTTCCTATAGCATACGTGACACAACCCTCACAACACCGCATCACCACAACCACGCCACCCCCACAACATCCAACCCGCGATACAGTCACACATCATGTCTTGTGTCTTTCAGGTTCACCTGGTGATGAGGTGGATCCTTCTGGTGTCCCACAACCCCAGGCAGATTCCAGCGATGAGGAGACAACGGACAGTAATGTAAGCCCCAAACACCAGCCTGAGACACCCCGGAGCACCCGCCTGGGTATGACACCAACACCCTCCACCATTTCAGAGACACGCACCTTGGTTCGGCACGTTAGTCAATAGGCTCCTGGGGCACTAAGTGGGGTGCACTACACACGTGCTGCGGTATATCAGGAGGAGGTAGGAACCGCCAATGGGGTGGATGGTCGGAGGGCAGCCCAACTCCAGGGACTAGCTGCTGTCCAGACGGTCTGGCAGGTCCTCGAATGACAGCCGCTGCCAGTACACAT
Organism: Scyliorhinus canicula; assembly: GCF_902713615.1. NCBI lineage: Eukaryota > Metazoa > Chordata > Chondrichthyes > Carcharhiniformes > Scyliorhinidae > Scyliorhinus > Scyliorhinus canicula. The sequence goes on from NC_052163.1 coordinate 37,762,993, forward strand.
GAGGCCTAATACTCTGCGGCCCCCATCTAGTGCCCTCCTGTAAGGGCTACTGTCAACATCCTCCTTGGTGGAGGATGCCCCACCGTTGGGTGGCATCTGGTTGTTGGGGGGGTGGTTTGATGGGGTGGAGAAGGGGTGGGATGTGCTGGTGGGGAGGTGGAGACATGCATACAGCTGGTGTCACTCTGTGCAACCATGTGCCATGGTGGGCATTCACTTAGATGTGTAGCAAGATGACTGCTTTGCAGGCTGTGGCAATGGTGGTCCTTGCCTTGACATCCCGGGCCAGGGGGATCACCCTGACCCATGGTCCATCCCCGCTACTCCCCCCAACCCGGCCCTGGCAGATGCCCCCACCCCCAAGCCAGCCCTACCAGCGGCAGGACCGGTAGCCCACAGTCATGCCTCTGGCAACATGTTATACCTCCTCTCTCTCTCCCTCAACAACCATGGCACCTGTATCCCAATTTTGAAAACCAGTGAAACGCAACATCGGTAATTCTTCCTGGCTGAGACGGAGCATTGCAGATGCCCGAGAGTATACCGGGTCAGGCCCATTAATGATGCACCGACGTTTACTGTACATGTGGAGTAGAATGCATTGACGCTGCTATTGAGGCACCGGGGCATAGAAACCTGGAAACCCATTGCTTGTATCCCAAAACTGCATTTGTTTTTTTAATAAATTTAGAGTACCCAATTCTTTTTATTTTCTAATTCAGGGGCAATTTAGCGTGACCAATCCACCTACCCTGCACATCTTTGGGTTGCGGGGGTGAAACCCACCCAGACATGGGGAGAATGTGCAAACTCCACACGGACAGTGACCCAGGGCCGGGATTCGAACCCGGGTCCTCAGCGCCACAGAACTGCATTTCTTTTAACCGAAATAAATAAATGTGTAGCTTGACAGATATGTAGCGAGGAGTCTGAGATAAGAGGGCAGTTTGTATTAAAATTAGTAATTGTATTCTCCTCTGCATTATTGTTAATATTTACTTCCATTTCATGCTGAATTTTTGGTGTTCGAACGCCAAGCAAATTAAGTAGGGGGAAGAGTTGTTCTAGTTGCTGTGCACAGGGTTACAACACCGTGAGTTAGTGCGCCGTCCATTCCAGCCCCACAGACCCCGCAGTCCCAATACAAGTCAATTAACCAATAATTCATATAAAGTTTCTGAGATATTTGGCCCTTGGCTGCTTCAATGAATTACAGGCACCAGATTTGTAAGTGAAACATAACAAATGTTTATTTATAACAAAAATAGAGATAAGACATGCAATAATTATAATAAAATAACGGCCAGCTGATCTACCATGCCTTCCTTTTAGCATCCCACCCTCTACCCAAACACACACAAGACAGACACACACAGAGGAAGGGAAAGGGCAAAACGATAGGGATTAAAATAGAAAATGAAAGATGAGTTTCCTTGTTGCTGATATTGAAGTCGCTGCAGCCGGCTATCCTCCCCAGACATGCAGTGTTTGAAATCACCAGTTGGATTGCTAACAAGGATCCTCAGGCAGAACTCTCAGGCTGTAGGATTTCCTCTGGGGAGTCACATTCACTTTTATTAACCTGAGCCTTCACAAAAAATAAAAACCTCAGGTCTGTGTAATTCTTATTTGTTTGCAACTCCACCAGAAAGACAAACAGCTTGTCTGAGATAAGAACAGCGTTCCCCGCACAAGAGTTTCAAAAGGGTTTTTAAACAACTGACCCAGGCTGCAGTTGCTGCTGGACTGGAACATCCTGCAGTTCAATCTGGCTGTAGGGAGAGAAGAGTATTTACTTCAGATCTTTAGAAAGAGCCCATCATCTGAGAGAGATTTACCCTTACTGGGAGAGAAAGAAACTTCCAAGAGTCCCCTTCAGCTCTCAGTTCAAAACAAAACTGAAACCTGCAAACACAGTCTCACAGAGAAGGGAACATTCTCAAATAGTCAGCACCAAACAGCATAAATTATCAGTTAAGCCCAAGCAATGTAAAACGGCTCATTGGTCAACAGCCAAGTCCATCAAGATGAGTCATCACTGATGTCAGACCAAACAGTACATCCAGCTGGAGGTCTTTTTTTCAAATTAAAGGTGAGGTCCATCTTAAAGGCATAGGTCCCATTAACTGTCCAGGTACAGAAATTGAAATAGCCAAAAGAACAGAAATTAAAAGGATAAACAAGGGACAGACAGGGATTAACAGGAGGATCTTTACAATAGCAATATTATAAGTGCCACAGGCAGGATCTTGATGCAGCACTTAAGTTACAGGGGAACCGCAGGTGCATGTCTTATGGTTTTCCATTCATCAATATTAATGTAGACAGTGCACTATCCAAAAGGTTGCCAGCTACTCTAACGGAAAAGGGCCAGAGAAGGTTCTGTCCATTCTTGTTATGACATTGCTTTAAATGGCATTTATATTCCTTCCCTGACTGATAATTTTCCTTGTGTATTAAATAACGTACAAAATCATATTCTAATGGGTGTCTGATAAAATAAATCATACTAATTATAGTATAGATTCGCATTATAGCCTGCACATCAAGGACACTGCAGTATATATCTGTTATCTATAAAAGCATGCACTAATATCACAATTTGCTGCTTATGGTAAAGTTTGAAATATATCTTATGATATGCCAGAGGGATTGGACATGGACCTCTGTTGACCTGTTGATATGATAAGTCATAAAAGTGTCAAGAATATCAGGTGGATGGTACAGTTATGTGCCTGTTGGAATCAATCGATGGAATATTCACATTTTCACCAGTTTGGAGAGGGAGAGGCTGGTAAAATATGGGGAACTGGGATATAACCGGAACTGTTTGTGTTCCAGGATTTTTCAGCCCAGATTCTGCACTTGCAGCTTTACTCTGTCTTTCTGACCAATTACCACAAGTGCCGTGAAGACAAACTGCATGAATCCATTTCAGCGGAACTGTTTTAAGGGGAACTGTAAAGATGATAGTTGAGTGTTTTCATCGATGGTGAAACTGAGAAAACGCCTCTAATAATGAAATCCTAACGTGTTATGCTTCATTCCATGGATCCTGTAAGTGCAGATAGAGTGAGGCCCTTCCTTGCCTTCACAAGGCCCATTCAGACCATACATCAACTCAGATACACACATTTCCATCAGACTGATCAAACGGGCAGTTGCGTTTTCACCTGTTGCCTCACAATCACAACAGAAGATGGAGAATGGGACAGCAGTAGAGAGTCCACGTTGGAGGGTGCAGAATGACTCCAGCTCTCCTTGACTGGACACAGGTGTATCGTCTTGGAAATTGTCCATGAAGAAAATATTTCTGGAACAAATTGTGGTGTATTGGCAAGCTTTCCTGTGGCGCTGTGTACGTTTTCAGGGAGGTTTCAGGAGTCCACCTCACACACGAGCGTTGTGACATTGCAATCTTTTGCGATGATATGTATGTTCCAGGAAAATGTGGCCACTAGCATAGAACATCACACTTGGCAGTCAAATGCGTATATTGCACGGCCTCACCAATGTCTCATATACTCTGAATGGCATCGTAAACAGGATTGATCAAAATCCTGCCTTGGCCCCTCAGAATTCCATTTATGTTCAGCATCATGCTCTCCAATCAATTCAGGGAAGTATGAATGGATCGCGAGAGGGAAGATAGAGAAAGGCGACATGGAAGGAAGGTTTCTGCTCGAAGCTCTCCCACATCTCGCCTGTTTCCACCGAACTGCCCCCAGTATCCCCTCCCCACCCCCCAACCCCACCTTAGCCAATGACCCACATGCTGCCTTATATACCAATGATCAAAGCAGAATAGTTGCAGGTGGAACGATCATTGGACCCTTCCAGACAAAAAGGAAATCACAGTGGTCAGAGCAAGGAATCTGAGTCTCCACTGCAGATGAAACCACAGGGGTTGGAACATGTAGGTGTCGCAGAAAAAGGAAGAGGAAAGATTTCAAGTTGCTGAAGGGTGGGTGTATAAGACAAAGTTAGATTGTTAAGTTTGTATTTATTTTTTGAGTCACACTTCATTCCCATTTTGCCCGTTTTTTTGTCTGTTACCTTGCAAGTGGCCTTCTCACTTATGATATGGTAAGACTTGAAACCAACTGAGACAGGGATGCATTCTAATCTGCAGAGCACAGCACAAAACTATCATTCTTGAAACTCTGGTTGGCGCATATTAAATGAAACCTTCAGATCTGTCTGAACACCTAAAACACAAGGTGGAATTCTCCGGTCACCAAGCAGGCAAGGCGGAAAATCCCGTTCTCATTTTCAGCATCTCAATTGCTTACGCTATTATGTTGTCATATGGTTACAACTGGAACCTTCTTGGATCTCATTGTGTGGCCTTCTCTTAGGTCTCGCCGTACAATTTTCAAGCAGGTAGGCTTCGTCTCCAACGAACCAGGCAGTAAGTAAGTTCTGAGGTCCTGAGAGTTCAGAGAAGGTGAACTGGCGCAGGATGAATGAACCATGGCAGCTCCCTGGCAAGCTTGCACATGTGTACATGATGATCTTCTTGTGGTGGCCCACAAGCTGCACTCCTGCATATTCTGGTGGTGCCTTTGATTGCTACATATGCCCAGTTTATCACAGCCTGTTCCGGTGGGAAGCCAGTGAGAGCCCCAAACCCAAACGCTCACTCATTCTGACTGGCCTCATCAATGGAAAATTGTGCATAATGACCTGCCTTGGCAGACATGATATCTGTTAACATGTGACACATGTTGTGGGTGGCAGAATGAGATATTCTGCAACTATCTCCTGCAGAACTCTCGAAGGAGCCTGAGGCAAAGATGTTGAGTGTGTTGGTTGCTTTTGAAAGGCACTGGCAAAGCTTAGTCTCCAGATTCACTGGACAGCAGATCTTCCTCCTGCAGGTTGCAAATGTCTGTGATGAACTGACACACTATCTTGTGTCTCCTGAAGCACTGATGTTCAGACCTGGCCAAGAAGCTGATCCTCTGCCTGTATGCCTAGTATTGGGGATATTGTCCCCTGTAAACTTTATCTCTGTGCTTATCTCCTCCCTCAGCTAGTGAAAACAGACCATGATGACCCATTACTTGGACAATGGGGAATCTGGATAAATTAGTTTCCAGACATGAGCTAATTAAGTCACCTCGGAATACATGGACAATGTTCTTCTTTGAATCCACCTGACAGTTAGTGAAGGAAGGGCACGTGACAATCCAACCCTTTGTATGTTCTAAGCACATGTTTTCTCAGAAGAATTGGGGAAACGCTGCTTAGGAAGGAGACCTAAGTGGGGTCCTTCCCGTCTCCTTTATTTTCCAGACCGCAGCTTTCATCCATTCAGCTTCCTTCACAGTTCAGTGGCTGAAGAGGCGAAACCCCAATGTTTACAAACATTGACCACATCAAAGAGAGGTAAGTGTGGTGAAATCACATGCTTGAGTGATTGGAATGCACTGAGTGCTTGGACTGCACTCTAACAGGGGTCCTTGTGGGGCATTTCCCTATTACACGGGTACCTGTGGGGGGTCTTCCTATTACAATTGTCCGTGTGGGACGTCTCCCTATTATAGGGGTCCTTGGGGGTTTGGGTTGGGTCACCCCCACCGTACTTGGGGGTTGGGGAGGTAGCCTGGCAATCCTGGGTGGGGGCTGTTGCTAGTTCTGGGTGAGTATGCTTTACACTTAATTGGCTCTGTTTATTCCTAAGCTTTAGAGTCACCAGGTATCTTGATGATACCGCCACAAGATTCAAGTTCAAGTTCAGATCAATGACTCAATACACCAGTTAGTAGGTTCAAACAAGACACATTTATTATTACACAGTTACTTGCTACTCATGCATATAAAAGTAAGACTAAACTGTTCCTACATCTACTAGGCCAATACTTATCTGAAATAAGGGAACTGCCGGATCAGGGAACAATGGCCTCTTGCTTTGTCCTGGATCCGCAGGTTTCCAATTGGTGTGGACTAAAGGGATCAGGAGTGTCTACTCTCGTAGCGTGCATTGTATGACACTTACTTGGCGGTGTAGCAATTGGCCAGGCCTCTCCTTCTCACGTCCAAGTTCCTGGAGAGCTGCTGCAAAGGTGTTCTGCTGGGAGGGCCAGCTAAGAGCGAGGAGGGCTGGCTACGAGAGCCTGGCTAAGAGAGAGAGCTGGGGTCGGGGTCTCTGTCTTATACTGTTTTGGGTTTCGCGCCCATCTGGGGGGACCCTCTATAAACTTACAATCGATTGGGTCTCTTCCCAATCGATTGATTTGAATTTCCCCAATAACGGGGCTTTACCTCGATCACTGGGCGGTTCTTTCCACCTTGTTTGTGTCCTTTTGTTTCAGACTCCACTGGCGCCGGGATGTCTGACCTGCTATAGAATGTTTCAATCTCTTCTAATTGTTGTGTCCATTGTGCCTGGGAATCACCGGGAATCGTTCAATTAATATGGTGCAGCAATGGGGCAGGGGGGGGTTCAGGGTACAGGGGGGTGGTAGTGGCTGACCACGGGTCCTCACCATCAGGCCACCCGATCAAGATGGCGATCAATACAGGTATTCCTCATATTCCAGCCATACCAAAATTTGCATGACGTAGAACATTGAATTGCTTGACAATTTGCACTCCCAGGAGGATTATAAACCTGTTGCAATTCAACTCTGGTGGGAAAACATAGGGCTAGATTCTCCTATTTCGCGGCTATGTCCAGAAGGAATGTCTAGTTTTACAATGAAAAAGCCGTCGGCGGCGCCCCTGTCATTGCTCCCCTGGCAAGCGAAACGCTCCCCCCCCCCCAACCCCCCCCCCCCCCCCCACCCCCCACCGCCAACTGAGGGGGCGCTGGACACAGTCCACAGCCACCACACGAGGTGACTCTTTTTTTTTAAACAAACAATTTTATTGAGGTCAGACCATACATGCCCCACGCCATCGGGAAATCGGCCCCTCGGGGGCGGAGCATCGGGGAGGGCCTTCAGGTGACTTCCTGAGGCCGTCCCAACGGCATGCGGTGTACTCACTGATGATGCTGTTTTGGAGGGGGTGGAGCATCTGAAAACAGGCATTGCCCACGATTTCAGTGTCAAAAGGGATTCTCCACCCGATCGCCGAATACAATTTCAGCGTCAGCAAGCAGAGAATCTCGCCCATAATCTCCCAAACAGAGAATCCCACTCAATATCCCTAATTATCTACTGCTCAGGGAACTATGTTTATATAAAAAAAATTCCATTAGCCCTACTTCAGGCAAAGAATATACATTGTTGGAATAAATGATAATTTCATTTGTATAATGCCTTAACTGCACCTCTGTAGTCAAAGTGTCTAGTGGTCTTGGAAAGCAGAATTTTGTAAAAACATGACTACAGCAGTCATACACACATTAACCCAGGCTTTTAACCCTTAATGCCCCAAACATGTATAATACAAAACATATCTAAAATTCCTACTTTCATCACAAATGATATATAAGTTTATTGAAGAACCGAACATGCAATTAATTTTGATGAGAATCACGAGATTGATAGATCTAGAAAAAGTAAGTACAACATTGTTTCTTTTGGAGAATCCAAGTCTTATTGATATTGCAGACAGATTTATAAGATATCCACCAATATTTAAAGTAGCATTTACCTGAAATCCCTGACCAGAAAGTCTGCGAGTCTCGCAAGCTACCTCAATCTCAATTAAGGAGAGAAATTATACTATACCAGCTATCATTACCTTAAGAGATGCTGGAGTAAATCCAACAAATATAAAACTCCACCTGTGTGTTTCCAATATTTGTACAATTGCAGAATTGAACGAGCAGGAAGCATGTTGATCAATGTGTTGCCAAACATCATGGATGGAATTCTCCGCTCCCCACGTGGTGTGGGAGAATCGTGGGAGGGCCTCCCGACATTTTTTATGCCCCCCTGGCGCCCCCAGCGATTCTCCCCCCCCCTCCCCCCCCCCCCCCCCCCCCGGCTCGGAAAAATCGGCGCTCGCCGTTTTTCACAGCGAACGGCGATTCACCAAGCCCAATGGGCCGAGCGGCCGGCCCTTCACGCCCGTTTCACCATGGCAGCAAACACACCTGGTTGCTGCATTTCTGAAACGGGCACCAGATTCCCGTTTAGGGCATCTAGGGGCCCGATTTGGACGGGAGCACCGCGACTGTGCTCGGGAGGGGACAGGCCTGCGATTGGTGCCCACCGATCGTTGAGCCAGCGTCCAAAACGGGCGCACTCTTTCCCCTTCGCCGCCCGGCAAGATCAAGCCGCCACGTCTTGCCGGGCAGCGGTGGAGAAAGACGGCACCGCGCATGCGTGGGTTCGTGCCGTCTGCGCGCTGATGTCATCCGTGCATGCACGGGCTGGAACCGGCAACCCACGCATGCGCAGATGACATCAGAAAAGCGATGTTTCCGCGTCATTTCCGGCGCGACGAGGTCGCCATCGGGAACGATGGGGGCCCGCTCCTAGCCCCCCGGGTGGGGGTGAATTAGGTGCGGGGAGCGGGCCTCGAGGCCATCGTGAACCTTGGCCGATTTCACGATGGCCATCCCAATTTTTATCGGGAGCGGAGAATACCGCCCCATTTGTTTTCATCAACATCCTTCATTTTAACCAACATTCTTCAAGCAAACAGGAAACTGAGAGGTGCAGGTAGTGATTATTACACCCAGTTTTCAAGATTCAGTTGCCAAGTTATTTAGGAGCGTTTTTTAGGTTATCTATTGTTAGATTGGAATATAATACAATTTATCAATGTCTTGTTGTGGTGATGTAGAGGCCAATTCCTGTTTGTTTTTTGGAACTGCCTCATATTAGAGGAGGTACCATTTTCTATGCCAAGGGATGGTGTTATTCTTGAATGCAGAATTATGCCCAGGCATATAGATAAACTTTTTAAAAGTTCGTCCAGCAGATGAATTCTGCTTTTAATGTTTAATCCCTACTTCATAGATGAATCACTCTTTTTTTAAATTTAGAGTACCCAATTCATTTTTTCCAATTAAGAGGCAATTTAGCATGGCCAACTACCCTGCACATCTTTGGATTGTGCGGGCGAAACCCACGCAAACACGGGGAGAATGTGCAAACTCCACATGGACAATGACCCAGAACCGGGATCGAACCTGGGACCTCGGCGTCGTGAGGCTGCAGGGCTAACCCACTGCGCCACCGTGCTGCCCTGTGAATCACTCTTTTTAATCTTCTAACTGCCTCTGTATATCCGGATTAATTTATGACTCTGTATTCATAGCTGCATTATTTCACAAGCCATTTTACACTTCCTAACTGGTTGTAACAACACTCTCAGCACTATTAATGTGAGAAAAAGCATTTCACTTTGGCAGGAGATTAGGTGTGAGGTCTCCGTGCTCCTGTCATTCTTCCAGTCCACGCTTCAAGCTCTGCGTTCACTGCTCTGAGTTCCAGGAAGGCCAGAAATCCGTGCACCAGTAAAAATGGAAAATTCCTGTGAAAATGCATCTTAATGACGTATTAACATATTTAGATTGACAATCTGCCTGTCCCGGGGGAGTTCTCACATTAAGGCAAAATCGCTGTCGTTAACTGTGGAAGTTGATGTATTAAAATCAACTTCTTGATGTGCTGCCAAAGTCAGTGCTTTTAACAGTCTTTCCACTTCCAAACCCATTTGGTCTTTGAAGTTAAAATCTTCTCTCCCCCCCCCCCCACTACACCTCCATTTCCTTAGTCCATCTGGGCCATCAGCTGCTGCTTCACTGATTAATCATAATGAGGTAACACATTTGCATAAACTGTGACAAAATTGCAATATCTGTAAGAGCATTTCCTACATCTGCATAAAGGGCATCACGGAATCTGTCATCCGACCAAAGGGTTTAATTAGCAGACCCCAAACATTTGGTCGCTCACCACAAAGTTTGTTTTTTGTTTAGAATTAGACCATGAATAATTCTACAGCTGTTTTGTCCACTAACTGGAAAAGACAACCGTTTTCAACAATGGCTGTCTGTAAAACAACTGAAACAACATGAGGTTCAACCCAAAAAAATTCAAACAATTGTCAAGCCAAACTTTCAAACTCATTCGGCTTCACATGTTCAGCTATATAGTAGAACCTCCGAGCTTCATGATATTCAAATTTAGTGACCGGTAAATATTGTTTATTTTTTTAACTTTTGAAAGGGGTCATTGAGATAATGAGGCCTTGTGAATAATTGTGAACAAAAACTGATTTGCATTTGTTTTGAAGAAAGGCAATAATGAGACACTATTGTACCGCTGGGATGAAAGCTTATTTGAGAAGAAGGTCTGCAGGTCAACAGCTGGCTGAAGGGTTCAATGGCTGCCTTTATGCTTCACTGTGATTATGCAATACATTTTTCCTCCTGTTGCTTTTTTGTTTGGAATGTTTAGAAGCTACAATTGTGTCGCTTCACATTTGGTCCCAATTGTATTTCTCGTAAGTAATTTTCCGAAAATATAGTTGCACAATATTTTGGACAAACATTGGTCTTGTCATTAGATTATTCATGATTCATGCCACTGCAAACATATCTGCCTCTTCTCCGTCCCAAAGGATTCTTCGAAACAATTTTCTTAATTCTTCTCATGAGCAACTTGCCAACCTGGAAATCTCATGATGATTAACGTAAAACAGACACAGCCCCCAAATTGCTGATACCTCAACAATGGTTTAATAAATTTAAGTGGAGTATAGACAAGTAAAAGCAAGGGTTCCTTTTGCTCTGTTAATGAGAGAGAGACTGGCAGGCAAGAGGAAAAAACATGCCTTTATTGTTCTTAGAAGGTGTGCATGAGGATTGTTGTATATACTTTCCTTGGTCATGAAGTCATTAATCCTCATTCTGAAATGTGTGGTTGTTCATGGTACTTTGGAGGTAGGTTCTGCCAGTTCCTTTCATACTTCTCATACCACTAACTTATGATGTTTTCCATCCTCAGATCCTCATCATCCTCCTTTTCTACGCCTCATTTTGGCAAGTAATATGTCCAGGGATGCATCAAAAGAGCTGCAGCTCTTCCTGATGCTGCTGCCCATCAATCTAGCGAGGATGTTGCCACTTTGGATATTCCAGATGACCTTCTGTTCTTGTTCACACCTTTAAGCAGTGCAGCATTTTAAATGCTGCAGAAAG